>NW_010972519.1:2062548-2437737 GCF_000737465.1 Haliaeetus leucocephalus
AGTAGGTCTTTGCCACTAAATAAAGTAGTCCTTTTCCACCCTTCCTGGCTACTGGCTGTATAGTACCTGCTCCCTGTCTTGGTCACCTCCAGTGCTTGTCTGACTCCTCAGTGATCCAATTCAGTTTGCTAATCTGTCAGAAAATAAGCTAGCCGATGGAGGGAAGAAAATAATTTGTATTTTTGACAGCACTGGGCTGTTAGACAAGCTCAGCCATTCCTGTGAAGCTTCACCTGAAAGCATAGATTACTTAATTTGACATTGCTGCCAAAATCAATTCTTGTCCAATGGGCGTTTTATGCAGTCTTCATTTCTTAGTGCTTCTGTAATGTTGGGAGAGGGTGACTATTGTCTATGAGGCAAAAATCCAAAAGAGTATATAAAAACAGGTAATCCTGTTAGACCACTGTGGAGATGGTAAAGACAGGAGAATGAGAAAGGGCTGCAGCCCCCTC
Source organism: Haliaeetus leucocephalus (assembly GCF_000737465.1). Lineage (NCBI taxonomy): Eukaryota > Metazoa > Chordata > Aves > Accipitriformes > Accipitridae > Haliaeetus > Haliaeetus leucocephalus. Next base: position 2,063,004 of record NW_010972519.1, read on the forward strand.
TTTTAGTGCAGTTCCCATAAAGGAAGAAAGTGGAGTAGGTTTTCTTTGTGGGGTGGCTTTGTTTGTTGGTTTATTTTTCTCCTGCTTGCTCTATTTTGGGTTTGTTTTCCCATCAAGTCTTCAGGCTTGCATTCTACCCTCCCTCTCAGCACACACAAGTACAATTTCTTGTATATCTGTTACGTGTGTGTAGCACACACTGTATGTTTTACATAAAAGCCTAATCGTGCAAGATTGAACTGAGACTGGGAACCAAAGGAATCTTAGTAGATATAGTAGATATATGAATGTAGATAGGAATTGTTTAAAAATTATCTAGCTTATAATGAAGTTAAAGAAGTTTCAGTAGAGGTAGACATGGCCCAAGGGGATGAGAAGCGGATGTTTAATGTTTGCATTGTTGAGGCTGGCTGGGACAGGAGATAGTCCCTGACAAGAAGCAGCAGTCGACTCCAACAACCAGCCAAGACCGGCCTTGGGATTTGGACAAATGCCAAGGGACAACAGAAAGTTAAGAGTTCACCGTGAAGAAGACATACAGCCTTCATCTTCACGACCACCATAAGGAGGCACTGCGCAAGCGCAGTTGAGAGGAGACTATGGAAATGACTTCCTAGAGCTAATTTTAATATGAAGCGGGGATATGTAATGCCTATGTATAGGCGTATTGCGAAACTCTCTATATATGTAACACTTGACTGTATAAATTTAAAGCGAACTGCCAAGTCAGGTGCGCACGACTTTGGTGGGACTACCCCCCATGCTGCCCAGTGCTGAATGAACATACCTACTTTACAATCTCACTGATTGTGGAGTCTGTTTTCCGCACGTCAGAACCAGCAAAAATCACATCTTTGGAGGGAAGAGAGGGAGAGTTGCTGCTCCTTGCACTCCCCCCATCCTAAATGCTTTTTCTTCTTACTTTGCTTGTGTTTAAGAATATTAGCATTTAAATGACCCCTGCTAAGTGGTGATATCAACACCTTGTTGACAGGAACAGGGAAGAGGAGACAGTATTACTGGGTTTTGTTTGGCAACCACTCTTGTAAAATGTGATAAAAAGTAATTCCAGCAGTGGATTTATATTTCCAAATGTTCTTCAGAGTATCAAGCTGGGCAAAACTAATTTTTTTGTTGTTTTGTTTTTAACTCCAGACAAAAGTGTAGTATTTGAGGAACCAGCAGAAATAAAGAGAAGAGCTTAGAATCTCCACTTCTGCGACTTTCCAGGATGTTTTCATCTCTTGCACTGTGGTGGCTGTGGGATGTTGTAGTGGCTGTGAGGAGTGGGAGTGCTGCCGCATAGCATAGTAGTAATTTTTCAGATTTCATCCAAATAATTTATTTATTCAACCTCATGGCCAGAGTGTTTCCCAGAATTCATTTGTATGTGATAGCCACACCTGATACAGACAGAAGCCAGAAATACGTACTCCTGTGTATTTGTCTTGTCATATTTCTAAACACTGCCTGTTATCCAGAATGTGGGCTATTCTTGTGTTTGCCTGAAAAGTAGTAGCCAAATACCAGTTTAATGTGGTTAGCAGGTCCTTCATCCACCATCCCATCAGTTTTTCTGTAGAGGAGGAAGTTCTTGTGAACATCTTCCACCTTTGCTAATAATGGCCCTCACTGGGGCCATGCTGCATGAAAAGCTTTTGTCCTCAGTGGTATTTTTATCCTACTCTGCGTGTGCTTAAACAGTGTGGGCTCGGAAAAGTTGGTTGCAGTGAAGTGGTGTGACTGCTTTAGCTCTTGGCTTGGTTAACTCTGGTGGGTCCACACTGGCTTCCACACTGGGATGACATTTTAGTTGTTTTCCCCAGTGCAGACAAGCCCTTACTGTGCACTGGGTGTTAGCCCAGCTGGGGTTTAGATTTGGGGTATCTTTGGTCCTTGTATAGCAATTTTTGACATGAACAGATAGGAGTTGATCTGGTCGGGTCCTTGCTAAGCTGGTGTCCGCTGGAAGCTGCTTGTGACATAACCTGCAGTATTTGAGTAAGTATTAAGTCTGTGTGGTTTGGGGAAGTCCAAAGGGAACTGCTGCTCCTCGGGATTCAGCTGGAAATGTATCACAAAGTTCCTTTGAGGCCAAACAGGGAATGTGTTATGGTAGCAAAATGTCTAAACCGGTAACTTGTTGTTATTGTTTATTTTGCATTATGTTGGCATTTGTTTTGAGATTTCTCCCTGTATAAAAGATGTTGTCTGTTTTTGTCATTCACCACTCTAGTATATGAACCTTTCACAAACACTATTTAATTTACCCTCAGAATGATTGTGTTTTGGCCGTGATTTTGTTCCTATCTGTGCAAGTGCAATTGAGGGATGGTTTTTTAAAAAAAAAAAAAAAAAAAAAAAAAGTATTGAGCTAATTACAGTGTCTAGATCAGCAAGGCTTTCAGCATTTTTGACCATACCTGTGGTAATTCACCCAGGAAACATTTTACAGAACTGTCTGGTTGCTACCACATAGTCAGTGCTCTAGAAGAAACAGCAGTTTATATATATATATATATATATATATATATATAAAAAGAGGAAAGCTGGTGAAGGTGGCAGACGATACTTGTTCCTTTCCAGGCTGACTTGCTGGAAGAGTTAGCTTGGCTGCTGCTTCAGTGGTAACTTTAGCGTGGTCTGTGGGTGAATATGAGAGGAACTCCTGCTCATGCCAGGTCCTTCTGTATTAGGTTTTTGGTTTGATGATGGGGTGAAAATAGCACTCACACCTTTAGATAACAGCTCCAGCTGTTCAGTTGTAAAAGTCTTATCTATAATCATCCTGTACCATGTTGCTGCAACATTGTATGTCCTAGACTGGTTGCTGCTTTTATCACACTTCCCAAAACAACAGAGATTAGTAGAAATTATTCTGTCTAACACAGTGGTTATCTTTCCTCTCAAGTCAAAATTTGTTGTCTTTGTATTGCTTTACCAGAAAATTCCTCTATGATTCAATTATTTCTCAATATTATTCTAAATTTATATTTTCTTGTACATTGCACATCTTCTGACCTCAAGTTAACTGATTGCCAGTTAACTCAAGATAGATAAGAGTTCTGTAACAGCTAAGAGTCTCGCTGTCTAAATGTTTTGTTCTAGGACTCAGATGTTTGTTCTTTAATCCCTGGGCTCAGTCATGGAGAAAATGCACCTGATTATAGCCTGTTGTGAAAAATCTCTGACAAAACTCAGTTTGCCCTTTGAAGTGCTACCAGTTTGCAAACACCACGCTTGTTTCTTTTTGATGGCAGACAGGCACAGCACCAATTTCAAGTTTACTTGTTGCTTAGCCAAAGCCAGCACCTGGATGAAAAGCAGCTGTTTTAAAAACTGGACTCAGAAGGATGCTATGAAGTTTTGCTGGCAAGTGCTGCATAAGGTTGCTTGGATCCATGCACATTTGGGAGATGACAAAACCCATTTGTGGTGGTGGTTGTTCTTGTTAGGGTTTAGCAGAGTCTGCTGCAGCAAGGAAGTGCTCTGTTTGCAGAAGCTCAGGAATGACATTCTGCTGAAGTTGGGATCTCCTACTGTGGGAAATGCTTTGAAGTTTTCTGCCCCTAAAAGCATGTTGAGGGTAACTTTCTCCCCTTTTCAAGGTGCTCTGATCATCAGGGTGCTTTTTGTTTACTCATTGTTACTGACTCCACAGATAGCTGTTGTAGCATAAAAGAATCGAAGCCGTGATATCCCAAGAACAAAATCTTGTCACTTTTCTCATTTGAGCTAGGCTGTAGCCCAATCTGTGCTTGGATACATGGTAGACTGTGCCATCATTACCTTCAGGCATGAGTATTGCAGCTCACAGCTAGCAATGAAGGATTTCAAACCACTTTTCCTGTGATGTACTCTCTGTGTTTTCTCCCCTGATGGTTACACAAGCCAGCCCAAAAGCTGCCCTCCCTGAGACTGGTCCTTCTTGAAGAAATTCTGTAGATAGGCTCACGTGGTCTCTGTAGAAAGTGCAACATTACTTATGCATAAACAGAATGGAAAATGCAAGGTGGGAGCAGTTACTGCTATACCAAAAGGAAAAAAAATAAATAAAATCTAGCCAGGTTCTGGGAGAGAGTTGAATCAGTGGTTGGAGAGCTTGGAGTGCTAGAGCTGTTGTGGGCTGAACGACATGGCAACAAGTGCAAAGGGGGAAGACCTGGGGAGGAGGGGACAGGGAGGAAGGAGGGACCTCTTTGTTCTCCTTTTGAATAGGAGTCTGCCTGGTGTGGAGCTGCAGCCAACTGTCTGAAATAAAACTGTGAAATAGATTTAGGAGACACAAGAAGGGATTAAGTAGAAGATGAAATTTTTTTGTTTGTTTGTTTAAGTGGTGTTTTAAAAAGAATTATTTATCTTGGATACCATTTTTACCATTAATAGTCTCTTTCTTCAGCTCGCTTAGTAGCATAATCAGCAGTTCTGAAGCCAGTTATTAGCAGGAGGATGACTTGCAAATTGTGATTAGTGGGCTACAGCTTTCAAATGCACTTATTATTTGTCCCCCTGCCCCCCCCCCTTAATATTTGGCTTCCAGTTTCCTGAATATAGTAATACGATGCCATAGCTTCTGGTTTACCAATGAGACACAACAGTGTATATCTTGCGTGGAAAAATAGGAAATGCCTAAAATAAAAAAAACTCGTGGGGTGCGTGAGACCTCTTGCTGCAACTAGGAGCCAAGTGTTTTGAAAGCTACTAGGAAAGCAAGAGAATCACACTGAAGTTTGGGTGTGTAGCTTGGCCTCTTAGAATCCGAATCAGTAAGTGACATTCTTCTGCAGGTCATTGTCTTTCTCAAGTGAGTTGATTCAGCATCTTGGGTCTAGGCATGTCCATCAGTGTGTGAATTTAAAGAGCAAAAGAGCTATGAGTGAGCCTGCACGTTCTGTTGGAATAAGACTGCTGCGCTGTATTTATGTGTCACGGAGCTGGTGCAAGATAGTTTTGAGTTGTTGAGTAAATGTGACCCTGTGGTTAAAAACCCAGGGTAAATTTTTTGCCTCTCTTCGAAGTCAACGGAAAACTTGTCCCTGACTTCAGAAGGTCAGGATTTTGGTCTGTGTTGGTCCTAACTACACAACAACTTTCAACCATGCTGACAACTCTGACATCGGTATTATTGATGGAGACTGGAAGTAAATAAAAGAGATTTTCAGGAAACGGACTACATGTCATAGCAACGAGACAGAAAATGCTTAATGTGTAAACCTTCATTGTTTTGTACCAAAGACTTCTTTTACACAAATACTTAACTAATTTAGGATGCCTAGACATGCTTTAATAGTCAAGAGAAACAGGTTTTTGAGAAATCTGATATATTTCCCCTATTAACTGTCTTTTCTCTTCTGCTTTTTTCCTAACAGAGGTTAACACAAGTATTCTGAACAAATATTTGGAATTAATTTTGAATGTTCTTTACCAGTTACTGAACTGTTTCTGTTCATAGCAAATTGTTAGTGATTTACTGCCTCTTACTGTGTGTCTGTCTTTGAATTTTATGAATCAAGCATGGATGTATGTGTGGGGGTGTGTATGTGTAGGTAGAGTACAGATGTTTTAAAGTGTGTCTCCTCACGTGCAAGTTTTAATTTTGCAGACGATATCAGAAATTGCAGAAGATAATGAAGCCCTGGTAAGAACCTGATTAGATCATCACCTTGCACACTGCCTCTTCTTTTGCATGACTGAGTTCAGGCCCTTGTGCTAATCTTTATATGTAAATACAACTGCGCATATTCATTCAGCAAGTCTTCAACCCTCTCTGTTTTCTGCTCTTTGATGCTTGTTAAAATTTTCTGATGAAGTCTTTTTTGCTTTGCTTGTGGAATGAGTGCTTCGTTTCTGTAACTTCTGTAGGGGCTTCTACTATTCCCGAAGTAAAGGCTTTTGTTTTGTTTTCTTAATTTAAGCAAACAATTTCCCGCCTTCCCCAGTTCCCCTCTTAAATTTGTCTGGCTTACATGGTTGGTAGTAGGCAACTTTAATTGTTGATGTTAGTGAGATGAAAGTAAGAGTCATTGTGCCAGTTTGAATTCCTATTATTTGCTGGTCCTAGGTAATGCTAAGTGTTGCAGTTAACTGCGTAAAGGAAAGCTGCAATGTAGTAAAGGGCCTCATATCAGAAAGTTCAGAAGCATGCTTATTTCCCTCATGATTTTGCATGGAACTCTTCTGTGTGCTTCAAGTTAAGCACAGGCTTCATAGGCTTTGATAAATTGGGACCCCAAGAGATACTCTAATATCTTGATTGGCTTGCAGATTTGGCATCTCAAGTATAACTAAAACCCAAGGAAGCAAAAGAATAATTAATCAGTTAACCGTACATCTGTTACTCTGAGAGCTTGGTGTGGTTTATCATGCAGGAAATGCAGCTCCCCATCTGAATCCATGATAAATCATACTTTTGCAAATCTGCTGTAAACCAAGTTCTAAAACATTCATTTTTAAATCATTGCCTAATAAATAGATTAGACAGTAAGAATAAATTTGGCAGGAAACTTAGATCCTTCCTGTACGTTTGCTTTCTCAACCTAATGCAAAATAACCTGTTTCATAATAGAAGAGTTTAGATTCTGAGGAAAATGATTAAAATGGCATGAGGCTTTCAGAATTCTTGGCAGCATCACCTCTGCCGAGACAAGGTACCGCCTGTGCATTTAGATGGTGGGGTTTTCCTCACTGCTGTGAAAATAGTTCTATGTGGAAGAATAGTTATACTCCTTCAGCATATCTTTGCTTCTGAATTCTGTTACCCTGTAGGCTTCTCTACATTAAATTATGTGATTGTCCTCAAGACAGTATTAAAATACTGACTTACAGGTGCATTGCACCCTGGTTTTAGAACCTGATCATACTGATCATCTGGCTTGCCTTTTTTTTTTTTTTTTGACACAGTTTAGTTTTGTTTACTCATGGGAACAAGGCACTACACATTTTAAGAGGATTCTTATTGATCAGTGTGGATATAGCACGTAAGTGGATGCAGTAGTAAAAAAAGTGTATGTGACTAAAGTTTATTCTAACTTTGGAAGTTAAATTGTGCCAGCAGAAGCTTCAACTTACATCAGGATACACAGTTTAGTATTTTGATTTCCATCAGTAGTATGTGAAATGATACCATTAAAATAACACAGATTCTTGAGTTTGGGACTCAAGATACCAGACCCATTGGTCAGGACGTGAAACCAATAGTTCTGGAAGCTGGCCTGTTTGTACATTTTGAAGGCGTATGCACTAGTGCTCTATGAGTGTAGTTATTGAACATCCTGACTATTTTTCACCCGTGTATTAATGGGAAGAGGTCCAATGAAACAAGAACTATAAACCCCCCCAGCTTGATATAATGAACTAAACTAAAACTTTGCAACCTCCACCTGCTATCTTCTTGACTAAAGAAACGTAAAGAAACCAAATGCTAATTAAAAAAAAAAAGTTACTTTTGATTTACAGGATGATATATTTCATAAAGTGCCAGTATTTCATTTTATCTCTGGTAGCTTGCACATGCTAGCCTGACTTAATTAAATCCTGATTTTCAGAGAAGCTTTGTTTAATAGCTTTCTCTGCTGAAGGAAGTTTTTCTTCTAAAATGTGAGTTTCTTTTTCTCTGTCTTTTCAGTTTTAGGGGTTCCCATTTTGTTATGTTGGCTAATACTTGGATTTTTAAAAAAATATAAATAATTCCCATGAAACAGCTCTATTAATTGACCTTTGCATTGCAGTACTGAATTGTAGTCAAACCACGCTGATTAGAGAGTGATGTTTTTCCTGTGTAGTTAGTTATTCCTGGTCTGTTAAGAAAAGCTGGTCCACTTAAGGAAATTACTATGAAATGAGAAAAACTAGGAATTTAAAAGATGGGGAATAAGAGAAAAGGTAATTCTAATCACATCTGCGTGAAGAACCAGTGTGTAATAGTTCCTCTGGGCTAGTTTCCCATGCAGACAAATGCTTAATGTACCTCAAAGTGGATTTAGTCATACGCCATAAGAAGAGTATCTACACCTGGATTTATTCAAGAATAGTTACAGTTCTGTTTAAAATTCGCAGCTTGTTTTCTTTAATCAGAGTTAATTTTCAAGCTTAGAGAAGCCCTGATACCAGGGTTACAAAGCTATTTCAGATTTTTGGAATGCAAGTAGCTTAAAATCAGTAGGGCTGATCTCTTGTAATGAGCGCAGTGAAACTGTATGGCAAAGACATATTTCCATGGTGCTTGGCACCATGAAAAAAAATAATCTGTGTCAACTGCAGTGTAGCAGTTAAGTGCATTTTCTGTAATCATCTAGAAAAATAGGGGCAGGTGCCCCACATATTGTTCAGTCATTTTCAGCTGTACTGAGTAAGTACCAAGTAGGTGTGAATTGTTCTTAGCTTGATTTGATGGTGGCTTAGCTTCACCCTTGGAAAGGTTACTTGAAGAAACAAGGCGGTGTAGAAGCAATGAAGAGGAGCCATAGCAATAAAAAAGGTACTTGTTCATACTGTGCTTGCAAAGCATCCTGCTGCATCATCAGTTTTAGACTTACTTAGGTTCTTGCCCCCATGGCTTTTCCAGAGCTCTTGTCCTCTGATGATTAGATATATTCTGCTCCCCTGTTTAAATTTATTCATGGCCTTTTATCCTTGACAATTCTAACTTAAAAAGCTGTTCTTACTCTTTGATGTTGACCTCAATAATGTCAGGCCTTTCAGCTGCCCAGTATTAGTCTGTAAGCACAGTTGCTGAATGATAAGGGACTTAAAGTTAACCGCTTCCTCAACTCCTGCATTTGGTAGTAGCTGCTACTCTCTTGTTGCCTCTTGCCAGTTAAAGTTGTTTCTTTGCTGCCTTCCCTCTGCACAATTAGAGATCAGCTTTGCTTCTGTTTTGCCCATGAAAAAAATGCTTTGTGTAAAGAAGTACTGTCTTTGGCTTCTAGTCCTAATGGGCTGGTGGCTGTATCCTGGTTGTGACAGACAAGCAACGGTTAATTTCCAGGTTCTGCTATGCAACTTTTACCATATAAAACATCAGACAGTCCACCTAGCTTTGTAAAAGCTTATATTGCTTTTTTTTTTTGTGTTACCCGATGACAGCTGAGCCTGACTAATTATCTCAATTTAAATAATCATTTAAACAGCTGAATATTTTTCTGTCCTCAATAACAATAAAATGTTCTTTTTCGTATGTGTGTTAAACAAGGATTGAGTTGTTTGTTTTTTTTTCCCCTCCCCCCAAAACCATCTAGGGGATTTGGGTGCTCAAGTCCCATTAATTTATTTCAGTAAGACATCCAAATTGCTTTAGGCATCTTTCAAAATATCAGCCATAGTTCTATATATACATCTGAGGATTACTTAGCACACATGATAAAAAGATGGTTTAGCATGTAGAAATGATACTAGGAAGGCAGGTGAGAGACAGGTGTGGTGGTCAGGGTCACACATGCATTCCTGTCATTTTTAGGAAAGAAAAGCTAATATCAAAACGTGGAGTATTTTTTCTTCATAGTTTCTAAAGGTAAGAATGCAGAAGATTCTTAGGAATGTAAATTAACAGGCTTTGACCTGGTATTTCTCTAAAACCTAGAGATGTGAAATGCAACTGTTGACTTACTCTTCAGCCAGGTGTGTCAGAGGGGTTGAGGTTTACAGACTGTGGATCAGACCATGGCTGTCCATCCATACCGCAACAGCTCACGCTGGGACTGCTGATGGCCTTGCAGACCACAGCTTTCCGCTGCTTAAGAGGCTTTTGCTGAGAGCTGCTGTGGGTGAGGAAGTGCTTCATGACCTGTTCACCCATCCTCACCACGGTCGTTGGAAGAGGGGAGTCAGGCACTAGAGAATGGGGGAAGCTTCACCAGCTGTCCCAGTGTAAGGTGTCGCCACCTAAGAGCCAGAGACCTGAACAGCGTTCCAGAGGGATTGTACTAGTAGCTTGCCTGAGAGCATACATCATGAAAATGTTAGTGTTAGTGAGATACGAAATTGCAGTTACACAGTGCACCTTTCTGATCGTTTTTCCACTCTTGCTGTGATGACACACGTTAAAAAGCACCTTCGTAAGGAATTACCTTCAAACTATGAAGTCGTTTTGGCAGAGCAGCAAGGGTTTGATATTTACAGAACTGTTGTGCCTTGTGCTGTGGATTAGTCTAAAAAAGATTTTTATAAAGAAAGAGGCCCCATTATTTTTCAGACTTTTTCTATGACTAAAACAGTTACTGAGATTTTGAATTAAACAGCTCCTACCATGTATTTTCTAAGATTACTATTTTTATGAACAAGCTTCAATTCCCTTGAAATTTCTAGCATCTCTATTCTGCCTGCCGCTCTTACTAGTATAAGTGCATCTGTGCATGTGTATCTTGAAGTGTATTTCTTGGAAGTCTATTTCTACCTATCTGCTTGTGTTTAAACACATAACAATGAATCAACACCACTCCCTTCCCCCTCCAGATACTTTAAGCCTTATCTTGCACTAGTTACTCTGGAGATTGCTTTCATCTCTAGCTGTGCTGTTCCTAATGCTTATCCTTTAAGCCTGGCTTTTGACTTTTGCAATGCCACTTAGTGTATATATGTGTGCGCAGGTGCATATGCATAGCTGTATATTTAAAAAATACATACTATGTATGTGTGATGCTGCATAATATAGAAAGTTGGGAGTATTTCTTGCTGCTTGATTAGTCCCAGTGTTGCACCTCTGCCATTAATTATTTGAAGCATTGTCACTGGAGTGAAACCTGGTGGGGTGTCTGATCATTTTAAGTTGAAAAGTACTTTCACCTTCTGGATCCCAAAGGTTGTATCATTGTCTCATCTACTAACCCCAGGTTTATACATTAATACCAGTATTTTCAGCTCCGTTAACCCGGTTTCCCCTCCAAAGCTGTGGAGGAGGCTGCATTAATTGGCAGGATTAATTAGTAGTTTTGGTGAGAAGAATAAATGAGACTGTTGAATTCAGTTTAGTTTAATTCCTTTACAGTCCAGCCACTGCTGTTCTGAAGGTGAATATCCATATGCAGGTTTAATACAATTTAAGTAATCCCTCTAAACTATACCCATTGTTAATGGGGATTAGCTTTCATGTACAGTTAGTTTCTAGAAGAGTATTTATGTACTAAATACAGGTTAATTGACTAAATTTTTAAACAATATATGAGGAACTCTAGGGGAGATAATTTATCTGCTTAGTTTAATGCTGGGAGAGATATTTTTATCTACGTTTCAACCTATATGGCCTATCTTTTTGTAATTTTTTTCTTTCATTTGGATCTAATTTAGTCTAGCTTCTTAAAATACCAGAATTCCATGTATTTGTGGAAGTATTCTGTCATGAAGATGCATGAGAATTTGGTACAAGTTTTTAGAAGGAAGCCTTTCCTAGGGGTGCTGTGTTTTATTTGTGGGTTGATAAATAACCATTTTATGCAAAAGGAATGGATTGGGGAAAATGACAGGACCAGAGCTGATTAAATTTCCTGCAGAGTCTTATTGTCGCCTTGTTATAAAATCCTTGATTATTTGGAATGCTAATGATGACATTTTAAATCTAATTTAATTCTTAAAAGATTTGCAATATTAAAAAAGAAGCAAACAAAACTGGTCCCCTATCCCTCCCCAAAGCAAGCCAAAAACTTCCAGATCATGTATTTGCTGAACAAAATACTCTTTGCAGAATTACAGTGGATTTTTTTAAAGGCACTGTATTTTTCTTGTTTGATCTTTGGAGTAGTTTTTTTCATCTTGTCCTAAATAATCAAAGGGTATCAATGGATACCCTTACCTACTGTGGAAGAGAAAGGTGTGGGGGTTTTTTGTTTTGTTTTGTCAAGAATGGCAGATTTATTTTTAGTAGAGGGTATCTGTGGAGTTTTGATGAACAAGAGCTCCTTTCTTAAATGAAGAGGCTGCTAAAGGCTGCATCTCACCATCAGAAATCCCTAAATGGCAGATTATATCAAATCCAGTAAACTGGCTATTGGAGTTGCTACATGAAACTGATTTCTCTGTATTGCTGTAAACGTCTTCCATCTGAGTGGAAGTGGGTAAGTTCACTTATTTGTGGTGGATTGGTGCAGGACAGTAGGAGAGCAAATCACAGAAAAAGGATTACCAATTACATTGCTTAACTACGGCTATAGTGTTAGACTCAGGTTTTCAACATACTGAGCATTGCAGTTCCAATCTGACAGGTTTTTTTCATTTTATCTTTTTATTAGGTAAGCTGTTGCATTAAAATCACTGGGACTATTCATGCTGTTTAGATTGATTGTATGCTTATGCTTGTTAATGGCTTTGTGGCAGAGTACCTTGCAGGTGGTTTAGCATGCCCTTAAAGGTAATACACTGCTTCATTTTGGGCTCTGTGCACTGCTGCTTGTATTGAGTAGTGACCTCATTGAATGGCTTCATTGAAATCATGATGGCTGCTGACTGTTTGGTGCCCTGACTATACATGGAAATGAAGCTAATCTTTAAAAACTGGTTTTTAACGTGGAAAATTCCTGTGCAGCTAGTCAGGTTAGAGCATATTGTTTATGTTGAGATTAAACCCAATTTGAATTTAGTTGACTTCATACAAAGATGCATTGAATCTCAGATTTACTGGTGTGAATTTACAGGTGTAAAATGCAGTGTAGTGGCCTGCAAACCCTAAACTATTTGAGCTGCATGCTTGGATGAACTATGGGAACTTTGCAATTCCCTTGACACATTTGCCCATAGATAAACAAAAGGAGATGTATCTTCAGGTTCAAAGAAGGATATTGAAGCATTAATAATGGAAAATTGCTGCTCAATAGAAAATCTCTTCTGGTGCATTTTTTAAATATTTTTGCTTCCTTGTAAGAGAAGGAACAAACAATCCACTAACTTTCTGCCAATCTGCTTAATACAGAGGTACCAAAACGTGGCACTTCTGTATGACATTCAATTAGGAGCATTTCCATAAGTTGCTAAGAAAAAGCTCACTTCTGTTCTTCTGTTAAATCTAGACCTCTGAATTTATAAGAGCAATTTAATTTGGATTATCTGATTTCCTTGAGCATTGCATGTAGTGTTCTCCTGGGAATTAGTTCTTCTCTTACAAAATTGCTTTATTCCAGGTGACTGTTCTTGATGTCCATGCTGAACTGTTTTGGAGACTGTCTGTTGCACGGCCTCTCTTGCTCTTCTGCTACCTCTTAGTCCGTAATTGGCTTCATTTTCCTGCCTTTCCGAAAGCTTCTTGCTGCTTTATTCCCTTGGTCACTGCCCTGCTGCGTTACTGGTAAATGTTGTCATGACTCCTGTCTCTTGCAGCTTTGGAGATATGTTGTCCTTTACACTGACTGCATTTGTTGAGCTGATGGATCATGGGATTGTATCGTGGGATACATTCTCTGTGGCATTCATCAAAAAGGTAAATTTGTAATCAATGCTATCTGTTCTATATCAGTTTAAATTTTTGAGGTGAGTTGTGGTTTGTTTGGGTTTTTCTTTTTCCCCAGGTACATTATTTAGATCATTGGTCAAAAGGTACATGAAAGTCGGATTAAAGTGCTATTTCAAACTATGAATGTTTGTAGTTGCAGGATCTGGCCCAACTTCTATGGAAATCAATGGGAGTGAAATGGGATCAACACTGTATTAGGCTTATTACACAAGAAATTGCTTGCTAAATTACAGTGTGACCTCCCTGGGCAGATACCATGCAGTTAAAGCAAAAATTAATATTTTTTGATTTAATGTAAATTAAAATGAGTAATACCATATTTCTTGAAACAAAAACAGTACTGAAGTGTTTCCTCTGGGGGTATGGGAGGGAGAGAAATTAGTTAGTTTACAAATTGAAATTAAGCTGATCTCTACTGAGTTTATCAAGTTGAACTCTGGCCTCCCTGCATCTTGCAGCTGAGGTCTGTGGTTTTGAAACATGTCTTTCCATGATTTGTAGCATTTTTTTTTCTCTTCTTACATGTAGAAGATGCACAAAAGCAGCAGAAACACAGGAGTACTCTTTAACAGATTTAACAGACTTCAGAAAAAAAGTTTTTGTTACTGATTTAACTCTTTTCATTTACTGTGGGGAAAAAAAAACCAACCCACACTTCTTTACAAGGAATTTTCAAACCAGATTGAACTCAGAACTTAAAGTGCATTTGTACAGGTTCAAAAGATATTACAGTTACTTCACTAAAATGATAACAGAAGCAGTAACGGAATGAATATAACCTGAGGCAAATATATCTTTGTTTTAACAGAGTGTGTCAGAGCAGAGACTTTTAATTTAAATTTGGTTAGAAAATTGCTACCACCAAAGGAAAGTACATATTTACTTTTGTTGCCAAAAGAGAAAGAAGAATCAATTATGAAAAGAGCATTAGATATTAAAGCTCAGTTTTGGTCATTAAAAATGATGGATGCTATTTGTAAGAAAAAATTGTGTAATTAATCTGGTTTTTGGAGTGTCTTTTTTTTGCCAATCTTGCAGTCTGGATAGATTATGGTGATGATTATTGTTATCTTTTCATGGCAAAGAAAATGGTACAACTGTTTGTTTTAACTGACTTCATGAGTTACAAAGTCAAGCTCAGAATGCCTTATTTGCTAGCGGAGCCTACTAAGAAGTGTATGAAGAAACTTGCTAAAATGAGTTTAAATCAATCTACTTTGTTAGCGACTCAAAGTGATTGTCTTTGTCTAACCTTATCAACGTCTTTTGCCCTGTGGGTGGTATAGTGACTACAGAAAAAAGTGCTGTGTGCACCCCTGTTAATGGCTCATCTCTTCTGTCTGGCACTTCCATAGGTTTCCCTGGACAGTGACCCAATTTTAAAAACAAAACAAAAGACACAAACAAAAGCATTCTCACAAAGTACCTATGAAAACCAAAACTGGCGGTAAAAACCAAAAGTGAAACTGGTGGACAAGAAAGGCACCAAGGAGAAGAATAGGACAGTTAGAAGAGAAACAGAAGGACAAAGAATGACAGAAATAGAGCAAAGAGGCACCGGTGTGTCCTGATGTGCCCACGCAGTTGGGAGCCGGAACAGCAGAGCCCTCAGTGGGACTCTGCGGGCAAGGGGCAAACCTAAAGGAGCACCTTTGGACCATGTCTCTCTGGTGGCAATCTACAGCTTTATTCTCACTTGCTTCTCTGACCTTGGCTTTTGACAGGCCACTTGAAGTTGCTGATGGGCTTGCTCAAGTGGTTGACAGGATGGGTAAGGGAGCTGATAAATTTCTGCTAGCTGAGGGGGAACTTTGCAATTGAGTGCTGCCCTTTGAAGCTGTCTTTCATGTTAAATGGAAGCCAAACTGGAACGGGGAGGAATTAATCTGAACTTTTTTCTTGATTAGTTTTCTAACTTAAGATGTAGAAGCTGGAGGAGACCTCAAGGGGAACCTCTAACTGCTTCTAATGACTAACTGCTTGGTGTTGGATGCAGTCTCCCTCCCATCCTTCGGGTACATAAAGACTGCTATTCCAACTGCTGCAAATAAGAATTGACACTTTCAAGGAGAGCTTTGTTCCTTATCTTAAGGGAGAATAGCATCATTTGAAAAATCTTCCTTATGATATGCGAGATTCTCTCAAGACCTTTTTCTTGCTTATGACAATGAAGTTTATTTCCAGCTTCCATAGTTGCCTAAAGGATTTGGATGCCCAGTTCTTAGAAAATGTCATAATAATTGGATATGAACATACATTATACAAATTTGGTACTCCCATTTTTAGTCCCTACAGGAGGAGAAATAAAGTTTGTAGTATTGGTTGAGATAGTTAAAAATATCTCTTAGAATTATTTATGTAATTGCTGTTTCATAACTGTGTGATGCAGAGTCTTAACTCTGATGAATTGTTTACTCTGCCTTCTAAAATGTACTGTGCAGGAAAAGGGGGTGGCAGCAGGGAAAGTATCTCTGTGTCTCACAATTGTCAGTTTGTTTTTCTGTAGTCAAGTGCAACTCTAGTTCCTTACTTGCAAATGAGATGCACACTTTAAAATTTTACTATATGTTAGGACTTATCAGAGAACAAAACTTTTGTCAGATCTTTCTGTACATTTCTGACATCAAAATGGTCCAGGCAAATAACTAATGAACATGCCACTGCTCAGAAAATCATGTTTCCTTCACTGTTCTTTCCCTGTGTGGTTTTTGTTGGTGGCACAGTTTGTTAATTTATTTTTTTATTTTATTTTATCTTTTTAATTTTTTTTTTAACTTTTGAATTCTCTCCTGTGCTTTAAGTGATGCTGTAATGGGAAGAGAACTCAGATGATTAGTTTGCTATAGGTTTCTTATCTACCCTCGCTTTACATGTTTAGCTCCTGTTTCAGCAGAGCACTGGGGCTGGACTTGTAAGGGCATTCTGATTCCTAATTTCCCTTGAAATCGATTGGAAGTTAAGCCAATTCTTTTGTATGTGGCTATATATGTCCCGATAGGACTATGCAGATATTAAGGTTACAGGTATTATGCTGAACAAATAGTTTTATCCTTGATGAAACACACCCATGTGAAAGTGGTTTTCATGTGAAAGTGCAATGCAGTGAAGTTGCTTGTTTCTGGAGGAGAGGTTGTATTTCTGTGAACTTGCATTATTTTTATCATCAGAATTTTTGACAAATGAGTGCAGGATTAGTTTTGGATGTTGAAAGCCCTCCTCGCGCGTGGTGCTCAATAAGCAGAGAACAGCAAATAACACAAACTTGAACTCCTATTGATTCTTGTCTCTTTTCAAGAAGGGTCTTTTTTTTCCCACATCTAGAACTTCAAGTATGGTGATGGAATTTCTTTTTAATCTAATTTTGCTCCCTCTGGAACTGGTATGCCTTATTTATCAGGGTAGATAAGCCTATTATTCTGGCCAGACTTCATGCTTTAGCAAGGCGGTTATGAATATACATAGCTTGACATGCAAGTTACCTAGCAGATGCTTTGTATGTATGTTCAGTGTGATATATCATAGCTTTTCAATCACAAACACACAAGCCAGCATCATACCTTGGGTTTGTGTTTATGATTAAAAGATGGTATGGTCCAGGATCAGAAGAATAAATATGTCTAAGGCAGCCTGTCCTAGACTGAGGTTTCAAGTTATCTATACTGTGAGATTTCTGCAGGTCCCCGATACGAATATGTCCCAGTGAAGCATTTACACTGCCACTTGAAATACCATGGGAAGGAGCTGCTGCACCAAGAATAATTCATACGTGTCAGAGCTTCTAAAGAAGATGGTGACAGTAGTCTGACAAGTTGAGACACAGTCTGGACATATTTTATTCTTGCTGCACAATTGATTCACAGATGCCTGATGACTGTGAGGCATCCAGAGCACATTTGGCTGATGGTGTGAGCAGTGCAGAGTTGCTCTGTGCGTACACTGTCCGTATTGTGGGCCTTCTGGACATCTGACAGCTCTGGCTGCAGTGCATCAAAAAACAACTGGATTACCATTGAGAGGTAGGGTAGTACAGTGCTTCTGAGATACAGCTTGTTACTCTAAACAGCACAATGTGCATCATATACTAATGCAAATATTACTTGGGCTCAAGACTTGCAGGCAGCAGATTTTGAAAGTCCAGAGTAGAAAAAGGCTGAGTTGTTTCTTTCCTCCTGTTCTCTATGCATGCAGGGGTTGGGTCTTTTTTTTTTTTTCTTCTTTTTTCTGTAAAGTCAATGTGCATTTCCTGAATTGAGTTATATTCAGGATAGCATGTTGTTATTGTGGTAATGCAAACCAAGTAGCAGAGCAAACAGCAGTGCTGCAATAGGTTACAAGAAGAAAAATCTGTCCTTCTTTCCTTGTACTCTCCAACCAAAGTTGCAGAAAGGGTGTTTTGCTCCTTCAGTACTACTCAAGATGCCACAACTTCAAAACAATGTCATTGTCCACATGTCAATATTTAACTGTGAATTTTACAGGCAGCTAGGCAGCTTTTCCAAGCACAGCGCATGCCTTTCATCCTCCAAAAGGAAAATGATGCTAAGGCCTAAGTAAGCATCTAGAACCAGAAACAGTATAATCACATTAGTGGCTTGTAGCATGAGTACTGAAGAAGCACGTGGACTTGAAGTTTTCTGGAAGGAACGCATCAAACCTGAGACAGGGCCACTGTAGTGTGTTACTTGGCTGTAAAGAGCAAATAACTGTAGTCACACAACATTTCTTCTGTCTGTCTGTGCTTCCTTGGGTACCTTTCAGCTTGACTCTGCCAGTATTGATGTGTTCAAGGAAAACCCGGGCAGTTCTCACTTCCTGCATCAGCAGGAGGCAAGCTTCTTCCCAGGAAGCGGGTCTGTGGTCTGGTCATGTGGAAGAATGCACGTTGCCACATCTTACTGCACAGCTGTGTTGGCTCTGCAGATGTGAGCGTGCAGAGGTCAGACCTGGTTTTAACTAACATGCCATTTGTTTGTGGCAGCTTGCAGTAAAAGTGAAGGTTATTGATGAATGAACACTTAGCAAGACTGGGCTCTAGACAGGGTTATGGAACCAGTTGTGCTGATAAATTATCATGAACAGAAGTTTAATTTGTTACCTGGAGAGAGCTCATTGTTGTTAACAGCAAGGGCGTGTTTTGCCAGGGAGCTAGATGTAAATTTTTCTTTTCAAACATTTGCCTTGAGCCTAGATACTTGTTTAGAGAAAGCTTGCTGCACAGATTTCTACCGGAGAGAATGAGAAATATTCTCCTTTCCAAAGTTTTCCTCACAAAAAATATAACCGTTCTAGTTCTCTAATGTTGATTTATGATGTTCATAATGTAATGTTGAAGCATAGGTTTCGGTGGTATGAATATTGACATAAATGTATGGTGTTTTGTGCCAGCTGAAGAATCTGTGCCACTGTGTCCTTTAAAGGTATCTGCTGTGCCTGGTTATTGGCTTTCAGGTATTCACTGATGTGTGGACAAGACTACTTGTACTCTGATGCCTTTCTGTGAGCCATGTCCACAGTTGTCTCTTCTTCCCTTTCCCTGTTTTCATCACAAGATGTAAATTCTCTAAATGTTTGAATTTGTAGATAGCCAGCTATGTGAACAAATTTGCCTCGGACATCTCTATCTTGCAACGGTCGCTAGCAATCCTGGAATCGATGGTGCTCAATAGCCATGACCTGTACCAAAAGGTGGCACAGGAGATCACAATTGGGCAGCTAATCCCACATCTGCAGGGGTGAGTGTCTTCAACTGCCACCTGATACGGTGGATTTTTTTTTTCTGCCCAGATGAGCACAGCATTTGGAAAAAAGAGTGGTATAAAGACTGGCAACCTCCTGTACGATTCCTGCATCCAGTATAAGTGGCTGGGTGATTTGTAACCAGCTTTCTGGAGTTGCTTGATCATTGATTTTAATATTTTTTTTTTAATTTTTTGTTTTGCACTAAGCTGCCTGTGTAGTTGGAAGTGGGGAATGGAGAGAAGAGCACCCCATAGTAATAAAATGCTTAATGCCATTAACATACAGATGGGATTGTTTTGCTTGCCAGCCTCTGGGAAGTGTGTAAGAAAAAAATTGGTCGACTTTTGCTGAAGGTTTATTTAAAAAGGGAGAGGCTTTTTCTTAAACAGTAACGTGCAGTGGTTAAATGGATGGATACTGCCCCTTGTAGCATAGGGGTAGTGTATTGTGTATAGTGTATAGTTATGCTTGCCTCCCAGCTGGGACATCTTCCACTCACCTGAAAAGCTTTTGATACCAGTGGGTTCATCCCCAGAAGCCTTTAGGGAAGTTTCCTCTTCCTACCTCTAGCTGTTGGGCATTTGGCAGAAGCTGATTGCCTGGGTTCCTGCTATGATCAGTGGAGGGTCAGTGGCACTTCAAGGGTGTGGCTAATTCTACCTTTCTTGAATGCTGAGTCTCCCTCTGGAACATTGTGTCTCAGTAATAGAGACAACCTGGTCATGACCAACTTTGACTGATGACCTAACTTTTACATGGTTAACATTAAGAAGTCCACTTCTACTTGCAGTAATGCAACTGGAAGATCAGTTTCTACAGCTCATGCCTATTCATGTTCTTCTCTCATGTTTATAATTTTGTTACAAACAGGACAGACCAAGAAATCCAGACATATACCATTGCAGTAATAAATGCACTTTTCCTTAAAGCACCGGATGATAAGAGGCAGGTAAGTTGTTGGGTCTTGTATATCTACACATCTGTAGGAAAAGTGTGTCATATTCATACCTGTCCCAGCCACCTTTTTCCTGCAGTTAATTCAAACTGAAACTTGTTCTGTTGTTTCATACTGATATAGTATTCATTTTAATGGAGCTACCTCCATTTCACACCAATATTAGTAGGGATTAAGCATTCTTCTGTGCTTTTGTAGTTCCGTGTAACCTCATATGAACCATATTGACTGTGGCTGGCTCTACTGAACTCTTTGCCAGCACAGCTTGTAAAACTAGGCTATTTTTGGTAAACTGTTCCCCCCCGCCCCGATTTTTTAATAAAAAAATGCATTCCTTTTGAAAATGGAAATGTCTTGCCATGTAAGCATTTCATTACTTTTATAGCATACTATTTTAAGTTAACTTTAGTGCCAGAGATCAGAACTCTCGAAAGTATTTCAAGATTGCTAGTTGCTGTTAAATGAGGATGGAATGAGATGTGTTACAAAATAGAGAAGTCTTATATATGTTTATGAAGTCATTAGCCTGTGTCAAAACAGATTTAGTCATTTATTTATTTAACATTTCTGTCACCAGGAACAGTGATGATGATTCTTGTGGTGGCATACTGCTAGTGTCCAGAAAAAGTTCATTGAGAGCTGCTGATCAGTTCTGACAAGGACTTCCCTTAGATATATTTACATTTTTAAATGCCAGAGATTGTTTAAACAAACATCAAAGCCCTAATGGGTAATTTTTCTTTTTTGCTTCAAAAATATTTTTAAAATTGCAAACGGGAAATTAAAACCATGGTTTAATTTAAAAAAAGAAAAAAAAAAAAGCGCCTTTTTCTCCCACTCCTTTTTTCCTTCTTACTCCAATAGTCTTCAGTTATTAAGGGAAGACGGCACCTAATGAACAAAAATTGGAATAAAACTTTATTTCAATTTTGGCATAGATCTATGATAGGTCCTTGTAAGAAAACCAAAGATTTTGCTTTTTACATTTGTGAATAGTTGCTACTGCTTATGTTTCTGTAAAAAGTATGCTTTAGTCATATTTGAAGTTGAGAGACAGTGTCAGATGTCAATGAGACTTTAATATTAATCAGTGGGCATGTGTTCCTGAAGATAACAATACCACAGGGTATTCCCAGCAAGTAAAACTGTATTTCACCAACAGTGTAACCATCTAGTGAGGCTGGCAGTAAACCATGCAGACTTCACTTCACCTGCAGTACCTGCTGCTGTGACACAAAATTGTTAGTCATGGAGTTTATGATCATCAAAATATAATGATCTGATTTTGCTTGAAGGCTAATAGCTCCGGCACTTGCAGAAAATTTCCTTCAGCCTTTAATAACCTATAATAAGTAGTCAGAATCTGTTAGGTTTCTCTTTATATCTATCTTCTGGTTAATTACTAAACCATACATTGAAGAAGGTAGGTGTCCATTAGCTTCAAGATAGGGATAGCTTCAGTAACTTTTACTGAATTCTGTCTTTCTAAGACAATGAACTGAGGTGATGGAGTCTTATGTAATTATCTGACGGTGGGTACTCAAAAGTTAAGGTTCAGCACGCACCACTTACATGGTTAGGAGTGAGAAACTGCACCAAACCCTGTATGACTCTAGTAGCTTTGGCACCCTCTCTGCTACTGTCTTACGGGAACTGGCATGATGTGGATGACTGCACTGCAGGTAAGAAAATTATTTAAATTGGTGCTGGTATCTGAATTCCTTCCCCTCCTGTTTTGTTTTTTTTGGGGGGGGGGGGGGGGTTTGGGTTTTTTTGGTTTTTTTTTTTTTTTCCTTCTATTTCTGTAATGTAAAAAGCCAAGAGGTTCAAGGTTTTTCTTTTTTAATGAGGACTCTATGGTTGCTTTGCTTCCTCTGCCACTGTCAAGGACCAAATCATCTAGAGAAACCTAGGTTATTTAAAAAAAAAAAGAAAAAAAGTCTTTTTCAGAAAAGAGCTGAGAGTTTGAGCATTGAAATGATAGTGTGAATGTTTGAAACACTTTTTTTGGCAAATGTCTGCATTTTTGCAGAGACATGTTGCTATGGGAAATGAGATGGCAAATTTTGTCAAATAATTTTTGTTCTCATCTGTTACTACAATACTTATTTTAGAAGAGGCAGCCCATCAGCTGCTAATAGCCATATAGCCTTCTTGGAGGCAAAGTTGATTTTGATGCAGTAATTGGTTTTGTGAATGCTTGTTGCTCCTATCAGTTTTTGGTCCAGTGACAAAAAGCAATATCCAAATAACGGATTTTAAAATTATAGGTATATGAAAGAAGTGACAATTTGATAATCCTCTCCAAAAAGTAAAATATAATAATACCCATTTTTTAGCCTTGAATGCAGAAAAGACTACCTTATGTTCTTTACCTGTCCATCTTTTGCCAGTGAATATACTTTGACAAAACGAGCCAGTCTGTTCCCTGTAACATGAAGTATATCATGTGGCTGGCACTCCCCCTGCAGCTCAGTTGTGCATTTCCAAAAGAGAAGAAAGCATCTGTATCATTTATTCCTTTGCTGTTATGTGCAATTGAAACCTGCTCAGCCAGAAAAGGCTTCAAAACTAAAGCTGAGTTGCTTTTGTCTTTGGTCCCTTCTTCCTTCCTTATCATTCCCATGTTCTGTTGCAGCACTTTTTATCTCATATAAAGAAAACAATCAACGTCCATGACTGCCTTTGTTCTTGCAATTAAAATTATTTTCTTTTTGTGAGCAAGTTCTCACCCTAACATTTTATTTACATAGTTTCTGCAGCTATGTTTCAGCAATGCAGTTCTTCATATGTTTTATGTAATAGTTTCAGTTTTCCCGTTTTCCAGTTTCTTGTTTGTTATATAAAAGTAACTGGTATGTACTCTATATTACTCTTCAACTCTCACAAAGATCAGCAGGAATTTTTAAAAATTTATTTCTTCTGAATGTGAACAATATTTTTGATGTGGTGCCAGTGGCACAAGATCACAGTGCATCCTAAGAACGTCCTTAAGCATGTGTCAGCATTGATGTGGTTTGTTGTGCTGTATTATGTAAGGCTGTGATACATGAGCTCTATTTCCAATCGATGATCTACTAAATGCAAACATTACCCCTTTGTGTACATATAAACAGTGTCTAAATAGCAGTGTGCAATATGTTAACCAAATCCTTAAATAGTACATTTTGAAAACAAGAATTTAAAAATAATTACATGATGATAATTGCTCTAAGTTGTATGCATTCCATATGCTAGCATATATCCACGTGAAAATGGGGTATGCACTTGTAGGTATGGTTAAGATTAGGCTCTCATGCTTGCTGAGTATAAAATATTCCCTCCTATGCATTGTGGGACAATTTGCAGCATGGACAGCTGGGATCAGCTGCTTAAAAATGACAGAAAAAGCATATTCTTCTTGGTAGTGACTCAGGCAGGTCTAGAAAGAGAAGTTCGTTTAAGACAAAATAGTGGACCAATGTCAACATTGTTACCAAAATACAGGGGAGAAGTATTATTTACTATGATGAAATAGTACTGAGTTGTAGGCTGATTTACTGAGTGAAAGTTAAAGTACTTGACTTAAGCAGCCAAAATATTAATGTAAATAAGCATGTTGTTTGACGTCTTGTTTTAAAGGCCTCGCTGGCTTCCATTCCATGCTTCCTTCTATGTTGTGTGTAGCAGGCAGGGGGAAGGTTGTGCTTGAGCAACTGTGTGTAAATACTCTAACACACAGAGGACTCTTCTGAGGTCTTTCATTGCTGGTTTTGGATCACCAAAGTCCTCAGCTTGTGACAGACTTTTCCTTTTCTTTGCCTCTTTTCTCATAGTAGAGTAATCTAAGCTTGTGACCCCCAAAATAATGCATAGAATTGTATAGCTGATATGCTGTTTCATTTCATTTATAAGTAACACTGCAGAAACTTAAGACTAAAACCTTTTAAGTCAGTCTTCTAGGTATGGCACTAAAACACCTAGCTTCTGGCTAATTTTTTTATTTTTTTTTTAAACTAAATCAGGAAATGGCAAACATTTTGGCACAAAAACAGCTTCGCTCCATCATCTTAACTGTAAGTATATAGTTTTTCAAAGTTATTTTTCACTAGCAGAGAGAAAAGGTGACTCCAGTTTTGGTGCTCAGAGGTTTGATCTTAATATATTTTAATTGCACTTGTATTTTGATGTTTTGAAGCCTGTAATATACAAGATAAAGGTTTGGTTGTTGAATGGATTCAAAACTGATTATCAGACAGGGTATTTTC
Organism: Haliaeetus leucocephalus; assembly: GCF_000737465.1. Lineage (NCBI taxonomy): Eukaryota > Metazoa > Chordata > Aves > Accipitriformes > Accipitridae > Haliaeetus > Haliaeetus leucocephalus. Next base: position 2,087,377 of record NW_010972519.1, read on the forward strand.
CTAGTCAAATAAATTGTGGTTTCTTCATGAAGATATAATACTGAATAAAAGAATAATACCTCAAGCATTTGCTTCCCATGGAGAATGTGAACTTTATTGTGCAGAAGGGTTGTCAGAGGAATATGTAGCAAGTCCTCTGTTATAAGGTTTGGAGCTGATGACAGCTGGGCAAGCAGCACAGAGCTTTACATCTTGCAAAACAAACCTCTGTGTTTTTCGGTTCTACAGTTTATTCTGTCTTGATATAAAGTTGCACACAATTTGTCACCACTTGCACAAAAGAAGCATGAAATGTAGCTCAGAGTAAAGTTAATGAGTGTAATATAAAAGACTTACATTTGCTATCATGGAAAAGCAGAGGGATTTTGCCTTTGACCTTAGAGTAGATTACATCTTCAGGGGAACAAGGGAAGGTGCTCTTTCTCTGTTATGAGATACTAGGCAGTGTAAAACAAACCAAACAACAACCAAACAAGCCCTCACTGTTTCTCATTCATTATCATAATTTCAATTATGCATACAAAAAAAGAGAATTTGTTTCAGAAGGCATATTTTTATACTGCTTGTGTGCATAAGAAATGCTCCAGTGCCTTTTGGCAGACAAGTTCTTTTAGTCTCTGGAACTGTACAATACCCATTGCTGTATCCATCTCCTACTTGATGACACTTTCCTTACGTATGCTCTGCTGTGTTTAGTGACCTGGTTCTCTTTCCCGTATAGAACCACTTGGTATTTTTTGGCACACCAGGGATTTCTGAATTGTCCATCAGTTTGGTATCTGCTTTCTGAATGGGATAATTCTGCATGTATGGGGCATTGTATGCTAATGTATTTCTAAGCAGTCTTCCTCATATAGAACAGAGTTGTCTGGTAGAGGTAGGATTGTGGTGTGATCTTGACTGCTGCAGCAGTAGCCCTGTTCTATCACTGTATTCGCTGGTTGTGTTTGCTGCCTGAATACTTTTCTGCTCAGGCAGCTACTCTTGTAAATATTTTCTTAATATACTTGCTTTTTTTTTTTATACGGAGCTCTAATGCTCTTGGTAAGGAGTTAATAAGTGACTTCCCACTACTGATTTTTTTTTAATGCCATTTCTCAAATATATGCACAGGCTCTATCTAGTGGCTAGAAGGGGAAAGCTTTGGTGCATTGTTATTGTAAAGTCCTGTCCCTTAAAGTTACTTACATAGTACCTAAATCAGTAGCATTAGTCCTGGTTTGATTTTCTTTTTTTCTGGAGTATACATACACTATTGCATAGCGAACATGTACTTACAGAAATGGAAACACCTGATTGCACCTAATGTAATTTTCTGATAAGATGGCATTCACCAGAGTCTCTCTTTCTTTGCAGCATGTTATCAGGGCACAGAGGGCCATCAATAATGAAATGGCACACCAGCTTTATGTTCTGCAAGTACTTACCTTTAACCTTCTGGAAGACAGAATGATGACAAAAATGGATCCACAGGATCAGGTAAGCATCTGGCGTGATCTGGTCGGAACAGGAAGAGAACAACTGCTCATTGCTGTGCCTGAAGGTCTTTATGGAGGAAAAGACACCGCTAGGAATGCTTACACAAGCTGTTTGTTCATTCATTCATTCTATCTCTCTCTCTCTGTGAAGCTGGGTTATGTCTTCTGGTTGTTCGATGATATACTGGCTATTGCTGTCCTTGTGCACAAGTACAACAAAATGGCCCAGCCTTTCTCCTTAGCATGTAGTTCCATGAACTGAATTTGGCGTCATCCTGAGTAAAACTCTGTGCAGCAGTCCAGCATTTGTTTCTTTTGGGTAGTTCTCAGAAGCAACAGAGATGTATGGTCCTTCCTAAAAGTACTTCTGCAGAGCTAAAAAGAATGTTTCAATGAAAACTATCTGGCATGCTAGAGTTGAAGTTAATTTGTGTTACAATAAAATGCATTTTTGTTACTGGGAACCTATATAGTAGTTAATTTGTTTATTGCTGTCTGTGGCCAAACACCAGCTTTGATACTGTTCATTGTGCAAAAAGAGATACGTATTCCCCTAAGAGATTCAAGTTTAAATGTAGAGTCAATAAGCCACAGAGAAGATGTGTTTTGTTTCTTTATTTTTTGTGGCCGCCTTTTAGGCCCTGTACAAGGAGGAACCTGATTTCATTTTTAAGCAGGAGTTGTATTAAGACTTGGGGATAATTTGGAGACGAGGAGGTGCGAGAGCAAGGTGCTTGTAAACATAAGTAACCTCACGCTGTACGATTTTACCCTTCCTGTTTCTTAAGTTTGGGGCAGGAAAGTTTGACTCTCGGGAATGTACACACAGTTAACTAGTGTATATCTTCATAAAGAGTGACTGACACAATGTTAGTATTGATGATAGGGTGGTTATCCCTGTCTTGAGACATTTTTAGCGATGTGTAACTGCAGTAATTCCTCTCTCGCCCATTTCTGTGCTAGCAAAAATGGACAGTTACCAAAAGGAATGCAGAGTGCTGAGCCATTTTTTCAGCCAGCAAAGTGCTTAAGTATCAGCTTAATTTGAAATGTGTGTGATCTTTTGGCTTCTGTGGTTTCAGGTCTGTGATTAAAATTAAGTGTGTAGTTAGTGGCCTTTAACATTGGTCCAGCTTCTGGAAGTTAGCACTTAGGCATCTGCATGTGAACTCCACAAATGTGAGGATCTGGGAAAATGGGGACCACAAAGTTGTTCTTGCTGACTGTCTCTCCAAGTATGAAGTAGGGAATTTAGGTAAAGAAAGGCTGGGCAGTGGAGGGAATACAGTGATTTGAAATAGCTTTTGTGGTATTGATTATTAAAGTAAGAGGTAAGTTATTTTAACCAATTTTTTTAACCTTGTTTTTACATAGGCTCAACGAGATATCATATTTGAACTCCGAAGAATTGCATTTGATGCAGAATCTGAACCTAACAACAGTAGTGGCAGTATTGAGAAACGCAAATCTATGTATACTCGAGACTATAAAAAGCTTGGATTTATTGTGAGTATTTTTGTGTGGTGGTACACTGAAAGTGGGTGAGTGCATCTGTTGTAGTACATTTTACAATCAGTCACTTTTCTTACTTGGTCTTCTGGCTATTTCCTACAAGGGAATAGCTTGCTTTTTTTTTTTTTTTTTGTATTGCAAATCATGTTAACCCGAAGTGACTGCTTTAGCAGAAATTGGGGTTAATTGGAAGAAATAACTACTTGAGGTTGAAGCACATAGTTTTGCATGAAATGCCATAATTAAAATCTAACTTTTAATGATATTTTGGATGAACAGGCATTGTCTAATGGATCTGTGGCAGATCTGTAAAGTCATTGTGCTCTGTTAGTAATAATGTGGACTGATGAGCACAGTAAATACGAGGTAGGACTTTATGGTATTTACTTGTAGGGTCTTGTGCTTTGGTTGCTCGAAGTCCTTTCATCCAATTGGAGTTCTGGTCCTGCCTGAAACTGTGTTGGGGAACAGAACAAGATCTTGCTAAACTGTTGCATACATTTATATTAATGATTAATGTATATTTTCCCCCCTCTGGAAACAGAGCATGCACAAATACGCTGCAATTAGTATCTTGATTTATTGTTTACTCTAGGTTAGTATGCAGTTTTCTTCCTCCTTAGGTAAAATTGTATGCTTCATGTCTTTTGTGATTCATTACTTTGCTGTTGGCCTGGCAAATATACACTGAATATAGTACAGTAGCCACAGTTACAGACAGAGGGGTTTTAAATGCTCTTGGTGCAAGCTGAAGCTTGCTGTCCAGTTTGAGCTCTCTGCTCAGCTCTGTGGTGTAGGGCTCACCATTACCCAGTTCCCTTGTGGTTTTGGGAGGAGGCTTTCTGGATTCTGATAGTTGTTTTCATTACTGATGAGTGAGGAGAAATTACTGCTGTATTAGTGCTGTTGTATTTGTAAGGAGTTGTAAGTAAATAGACAGGAAGGGAGGAACTTGGCATTTTGGGATTGTAAGTAAAACTAATGCTTTGAAGAAGCTTTTGAAGCTTGATGGTTTTTTTTTGTTGTCTGTGAATCTGTTCTCAGTTCCTGTGCAATAGGAGACCATTGCTATACCAGCTTATGAGATTGGTAACTCCTATGGTGAGACAAGTAGAGGACTTTGTGCCCTCAAGGCCAAAACTAAAAGAAAATGCAGGCCCTGGCTTAGAGACAAATGGGCTGGATATAGAGCCTCCAGCTTGTGGTGAATGGGAACAGAAGTGGGGGTCACTGTCATGGGAGGAGGAAAAGTAAGGAGGAAAAGTAATATAGGGATTGTGGCATATGGAGGAATTGAGGAGATCAAATTTAAAACAATCATTCTCTAATGGAGGCTGATCACTCTTGGATATCTGCTGCTCACTCTAGTTTTATGAGGTGTTGAAGGCACTCAGCTCCCACAGTCGTCACTGGCACCAAAGTATCTAGCAGCTCTGAAAATCTGATCTTGCTTTCTTAAAGCTGGAGCTGAAAACCTTAAGTGTGTAATGGAGCATTCAATAGAAGCTGAACTGGGACTAGCGCACAGATCTGAATTCCAGTCCTATTTTTCTGCTGCTTAACAAGGACTAAAGATCATTAGTTGTGCAGGCTAGCACTAGTTCTTCCAATGCTTTTGTTTGTCCCACAGGATATATTTTGATTCTGCAGAGCTGAAATTATTAACAGCAGCATGTTTTAGGTGATAGGGTTGTGAGGAAAACACTTGGTGTGAATCAAAACGTGTTACTGTCTTGTCTGAGTTTGCAGGAACTCTCTTGCTGTGCCTGTGTAGCAGGGACTTACCCATTATCTTCATTACTCTCATTTGGGCTGTTTATTGGGAAGCCTACTGAAAACACTGCAACAGTTGTCAAGGGTAACTGCAGCACTGTTGACTAATTATGATAGCCTTCCACAAGGGAATGGGGAGCAAGAAGTCTAGGAAGGAATGAGAACTGGGATCAAAACAATGAAGAAAATGTGGGAATGGCATAATGGGAGATAAGAAAAAATATGGGGAAGTGAGCTGTGAAAGGAGCACCGCAGGAAAAGCCCAAATGGAAGGCAGGTTGTCCTGCTATAACAGTACGATGAGGCGATGTACAAATAATAAAAATGTCGGTAGTGAACTGTGAGGAGGGTTATTCTGCTCTTGTATGGAAGTTTGACTTTGAGCTAAGAGTACAGTGATGCTGCATGTACAACTTTTCTCACAGCTGAAAAGAAATTTGACCTTCCTCACAGAGCGGGGGAAGGAAGCAGGACCTGTTGTGAAATCTGACTGGTGATTGATCTCCAGCCTCGCATGTAGGCTGTGCTCTGACTGGACTCCAGTTAGCCTGGCTGCCTTCACCCCATCTACTTCTTGTCACTCCATCATTAAAGTGTCTTCAGTGCAGGTAGAGGGATGCATTAGCAAACTGATCTCTGCTCTGAATAACAGGAGGTTTCTTTTTCCCCTGTTTTGGTTGTGTGGCACAAGAAGAAACCCAGCCAAATAGGAGGCTGCCTTTGAATGCTGTCTTCATTTCACTGGTGTCGGTGGTCAGGATACTAATTTCTTGAACTGATTAAACGTTCTTTTCAAGGCGGAGAGTAAAACCATGTTTAGCCATCAAGTTGTTCCTGGACTGCTTGTTCTCTTTCTGTATGTGAAATGCAAGAATCCTGTTCATTTTTTGCAGCCGCATCAAAAAGCTTTGCCCGACTACAAATGTAATGTCAACAAGAGACAAAGTCCAGACATGGTTTCAGATGTTTACAATATCATTTGTAAAACTACGTAGTTAGAAACCTACATCTAGTTAAAGAAACCACAAGACCTCTCCAGATGGTTGTGATGACATGTGAAGTTTATTATGGGCAAAGAGATTTTCAGATGAGACAGTCTTGAGGATTTATTAAAATGCTGACTGTGGTGGGTTGACCCTGGTTGGATGCCAGGTGCCCACCAAAGCTGCTCTATCACTCCCCCTCCTCAGCTGGACGGGGGGGAGAAAATATAACAAAAGGCTCGTGGGTCAAGATAAGGACAGTTTAATAAAGTGATAGCAAAGGTTGTGCGCACGAAAGCAAAGAAAAAAAACAAATGATGTTATTCTCTACTTCCCATCAGCAGGCGATGTCTGGCCGCTTCTCGGGAAGCAGGGCTTCAGTACGCGTAGTGGTTGCTCCGGAAGACAAAATGCCCCCCCTCCATCTCCCTTTACTTAGCTTTTATATCTGAGCTGACGTCATATGGTATGGAATATCTGTTTGGTTAGTTTAGGTTAGCTGTCCTGGTTATGTCCCCTCCCAAGATCTTGCCCTGCCCCAGCCTGCCATTGAGCGGGGGGGGGGGCAAAAATGTTGGAGAGACAGCCTTGATGCTGTGTCAACACTGCTCAGCAGTAGCCAAAACACTGGTGTGTTATCAACACCTTTCTAGCTACTGATGCAGAGCACAGTGCTATGAGGGCTGCTATGGGGAGTATTAACTCCATCTCAGCCAGACCCAATACACTGATGAATACAATAAAAGATGACCCAGTTAGGAGATGTAAGATACTGTCCACCCTATTGAATTATTTTCTGAGTCAATTGCAAATTAAATAGCCTGAATTCCTTCTTTCCTCACCTTTTAAAATCTCTTTTGGCAGAGGAATTCCAACCAATGCTTATTGCTGACAATTCTTGTAGTAGAAGTAGTCTTTTAAACTTTCCAATAGTAATGTAGTTCAGTGTTAGAGATATTTAAAAGATAAAGCCACATATAATGGTAATGATAAAATCCATCCTAAAATTCCTGATCTGTTCAAATGTTTTAGTTTTGTAAAGCTCATTGTATGTGAAACTTCTAAAGTTTTCTTGCATTTGGGTAAACTTAATTTCCATAACTGAGGCAGGCAATAGAATACAACTCAAGAAACTGATATCCTGTATATTTTCATCATAATTCTTTAAACGTCACTAACTGTCATTGAGAAGTTGCAGTGAATGTGTTTGTTTAGAAGCAGATCTGACCAAATTCTAAGAAACTTAAATAGGTTAAATAAATGGAAAAACAAACAAATCTCATCCTAGGACAGTTTTTCTTAAGTTTGCAGTTTGTAGAGCTTCTGGGGGTTTTTGTTTGACTTCTCTTCAGTAAAATAGAAATAGTTTGTATGAGTGCAAAAAGTCAACATGGAAAGTGATTTTGTAATTCTGCCATGCCACACTGGAATTTATTAGTGTAGCAAAATAAAATGTGGGTTAGTACAGGAGATATAAAGTCAGTGAGGAACTGTCTGATAAAAGGTGACAGTTAAAAGGGAAATTAAGTATGGTGGGATGTTCTTCAAAAGTCAGGTGTGGGCTTGACTTTCAAAATATTAGTGGTGGTGACATAAAAGAGTGAATATATGCTGATGAAATCTTCTGGTGAAACAAATTTGGGAGCATCAGTGAAAGAATCACCATGTCATTCACAAATTAGATAACCTTTTGGATTAGAGAAATAGAAATGTAATTTTATTCAATGATACAAAGTGCAATGGTGTTCATTTAGGACCACTGGCAAGAATGTCTTCTGTAGGCAAATATCTAGTCTATGGGAAAAGATAACAGAGATTGTGCAATGTAGACAGAAAGAAAGTCAAATAAGGTAAGCTATATCTGGAAAGATATTTTCAGAGCAGCTAAACTGTTAAGGCTATTTTCTGCATTTCTGAGACATCATCTAGAACACTGTATAATTTTAGTTACCTGTGCAGTGACTTGTGGACTAACTGAATGCAGGATGAGTACAGAGGGTGTGTCTTGTGCAGTGATGAGGGAGATGTCTTACAAGAGTTGACTTAAAAAGCTTGGCTTGTTCAGCCAGCCAAGCTGAAGGATGTGGAAATACCAAGTGTACAAATGGTGAGAGGGAGGAAGCCATATGTAAGCTAAAAAGCAGTGATGGCAATCAAGTTATGGAAAAGATTTTTAATTGAAACAATGGGGACAAAATTTGTTACTAGTTTAAAGATGGAGCTTGATCCTTCATGAAAAGGCTTATATACTATGTTTGACAATGGTGGATAGAGGAAGCAAAACACATGAAGACTATGTGGAAAAAAAACAAAATCAAGGTTGCTTAGAGAAGTCTGAAGGGAGGCATGAATAATTAGGTGGATAATGCCATTTAAGTCAGCATAGCTGATTTGTTAGACATTGCAAAAACTTTCTAATGTGAGGAGAAGCAATACCAGAATAGATAGTTTGGAGGAAGTGTCTTCTAGAGATCTCTGGAAAGAAACTTCAAAAATAGTTGAGAGTAACTAAAGCATGCCTTAAGCTCCTCAGATCTACATTCTGCCTCTGAGACTTCTTCCAGATTTTTTTCTCTTCCTCATGTCCCAGATGAGCAGCTACTTTATCTTTTGATCTTATTCTTCAAAAATCCCTTGGTTCACAGCACAATATCCAAGTAGCGCTCTGAAGATAAAAACCATTCAGTTTTCTCATGGGTGGTTCTGTGGTGCTTCTCACTGTCTCTTTGAATAGTTCATTAGCTGAAGCCTAGGGATAGTGCTGACCATTTAGAGATGAAGTGAAGGTTTTCCCCCTTGAATTGTCTGGCTAAGGAAAGATGCTCAGGACTTTATTTTTCAGAATACTTTCTGCTTTCCTCAGTGCATGGCTTCTGTTACATGTGTGAGTGTTACTGTCTGCAGAGCTGAGTGTATCAGATCAGGCATTTGGAAAATGAAGAATGTACAGTTAGTAACTGTCCTGTACCTTACCTGTCTTGTGGTCGGTCTTAAAGTCTCCTTGTCTCTAGACACAGCTTTCTCACCAAGCGAAATCTGTGGCTGACTTAACTGAGAGGTTTGGCCTGAAGTTCCCACCAGCAAATGGGAAGTACTTGTTCAGGACCTTACCTTTGCAAGCATGAGCAATCTATGTGTCAGTGTGACTGTAGTGAGTCAGGGTTTTGGTTTTTTTTCCCCAGAGCAGGTGAAACTTAGTAATTCACTATAGGGAATGGAGAGTCCTTAGGTTGCCGTGGCCAAGAATAACTTAAGACAAAGTCAGCAGCTGCCTGGATAACTATGCAGCATGATTTATTTCCCTTGGATCCATTTTTCTTCTTCCTGTATGTTTATTCCTGCAGCCGTCTCAAGTAGAAACACTTCTCAGGCTCTATTCTGTATGACTTCTATCTCTTCAACATATTAGAATGATTGTGCGCAGTAACCTTTGTGTCATGATACATTCCCCAGAGGAGGTGCCTTCTCTGCACTGAAAGGAGGTTATCAGGAAAATAATTTGTAATCATGTAATTAATATTTTGTAATGATTACTTGCAAGAGGGGCAAACTCAGATGACTGCAGCAAGTGCTGACATACTCCAGCCTTTAATTGCTGTCCTCTGCAACCTATCTAGTAGAGCTCTGGTGTGTCTAATTTTCTCATGCTCACTTGGAAGCTGCTTGTCCCCCAACTTTGTTTTCATGTCATGCCCCACAAGTGTCTCCACCCCAGCCCCAGGATTTGGGAATGGAGGATTAAAGTTAAGCTTTGGAAGAGGGTGGGGGGAGGGTGTTGTTTTCACGTTTGTTCTTCAGTACCCAAATCATGTTAACTGGCAATGAATTAAATTGACTTTCCCTGAGTCCAGTCTGTTTTGCCTATGATGGTGACTGGTAACAGCCTCTTGTCCTTATCTTGACCCACAAGCTTTTTCATCCTTTTTCTCCCCTTGCTCTGTTGAGGAGGGGAGTGGGTGAGCAGCTGGGTGGGTGTGTGGCTGCTGGCCAGCGTTAACACACCACACCTTCTTTCTGTGTTTTGCTAAGTCTCTCTTTAGGCTGCTTCTGGGCTCACTCCCTAAGCCATGGTAGCTCAGAGGCTCCCTCTTTTCTGTATTCTATTGCAGTCTCCTTGCCATGCTATCTCACTTTCCTTTTTGACTCCTTATCTCCTCTGGCCTTTCTCCATTTCTTTCCCTACCCTTCAGTTTTGATTTCCCACTTCCCTTGGGCTCTTTGTTCCATTTTGATCTCAGGTTGTATCTGTTTCCTTCTAGCATGTCTGATCGCTGATCCCCATTACCTCATTCATTCAATCTCCCTGAATTTCCTCTTTTTCCACCCCCACTCCCTCCTCGTGATGTGGTTCTGCTCTGGGTTTTCCCTTGCCTCCCTCTTTCCACCTCCTCCTCCCACCCAGTTTGTTCCTCCATCAGTATAAAGCCTGATCAGTCAGCTGGCTCTCATTTCCAGCCTTTGCTCTGAAAGTTGACAGGACTTTCTAAAAACAGACCCAAATCGCATTTTTCCTGTGTTTTATTTTCAGAAATGGATGGACTGGGTTTAGCTGCACGTTCCAAAGATTAATATTTGCCTCATCATGGAAAATTTCGGTTGCCATGATAAGTGCTGTCCAAGCTGTTAACTGAGAACAGGATCTAGTAATGGGAAGCATTGGGCAACTGTAATAATAGTCAGCACTATGAGCCCCACCTCTAACTGACCTATAGACAAAATGCTTTCCTTTTCATTGTTTTAACATAAAGTGGGGGGTTCTGACTTTAATAGCTCAACCATAGCTGGATTAAATTTTTTTTCTAAAGATACGGTGTTACTTTTTGCTTATTATTTTGGGCTGTGAAATACTTACATCCTAGTTTTGAAGAATTTAAGTTAAACTGATTTATTGTAACCTTATATTAATGACAAATTATGACTGCAGATTTGAGGCATGGGTTTAGTGGGGATTGTGTGTGTGTGTATTAAAAGAAAGTTCAGATTTCTATTGATAGAATGGTAGTAGATTAATTAGATTGCTGTGTGATAATCATTCATCCTGTATTACTGACTCTGATAGAAAGAAGTAAAGAGTCAGGGTGAAATCACACAATGAAAGGGCAGTGCACAATTCTAGGTAATTTGCATGGTGTGGATTAGTGGTAGTCAATTAAGCAGTAGATTGAGGTGGGCTCTAGAAAGGAAAAACTGAGCAAGACTGGGGTGGGGTTTGGATGCCAGGAGTGTTAATAGTCCTTCAATTCCCTGGAGTTACTACTGTCAACTAGATCTCTGAAGTCCCTTTGTTCCAGCTGGTCATCTGGATTAATGGTAGCAGTCTGCCTGGCTAGGGAGGATAAAACTTTCCTAGGAGGGACAGTGAGAGGGAGATGGACAGAAGCAGACCCCATGTGGTACATTTACTTAGCTATTCTTGTTGAAGACCTTAGGATGGTCATCCTTTTTCTTCCTAAAAAAGGAAAGCCTGAGTGTTTGAAGTCTTACAGCCTTATGATTTGTAGGACTGGGAAAGGCCTGAACAGGAAGCTGAAGTTTTGTGATTTGGTGACTAAAATCTGGAACTGGTGTAAAATGCTGACAAACTCATCATAAAGGTTTTGAATGGTCATTTTCAGCTATTTTACTTACAGTTCCCTGATGTTTCCTTCTGTTGGTGATACTCTGCAGTGATGGGAGGTGTTGCATTGTTTATCCTTTGGGGAAGCTTTTCAACTATAATAAAAGTAATGCTTTCTTGCATTCAGATTCTCTTGTTGGCTTTGGCAGTGGCAGAGGAACATTTTTAGAATAATACTGTATGCGTGCCAATCTAGATCTGATCCTTTTTTAAATTTTAAATTGATAAGATTTAATCGTTGGCTTAATGATAGAACAGCAGAGATGACAGATTGCCTGTACTGCTGAAAACAATTTGTAGTTTTCCATCCTCCTCCACCCTCTCTACTCCCACAACCCTCTCTTTCCCTACCTACTATTTCAAAACTTGTGAAATCACTTGTTGCTGGGAAAAAATCCCCAACAGTTTGAGAAGATTTCCTTTTGCTGAGCTATTCAGATACGCAGTGGCTGAGGCTGCTTTGCCTTGAGACAGGAGTGCCTGACCCTTAGTTTAGTTGCCATATTTCTGTATGTAACAATGGCCCACTCTAAAGTAAAATCCTTTGTCGTTAATTAATGATAGCTAATAATTAAGCACCATGCAGCAGAGCAGAAACCACGTCTAATAGCACTTCACCAGAAAGAGATTCTTCTTCTCGCCTCTCATTGTAGTATATGATTCATAGATTCGAGTGTCCTTTTATTTAATAGAATTAAATTCGCAGATGGTACGACCAGAAAAAAAACACACTGTCTGCCCTTTGGCACTGAAATTCCCTTAATACTGAACCAGTGGGGTAAGACAGGAACGTATATAGCATTTATTCTCTCATTTTAACCCTTAGGACCACTTAGAGGTTGCTTTTCTCTGTTGTTTGCAAGCTTCACTCTCCATTCTGGCATTCAGTTTTGAAGCTGACATTTTTCAGCGGGTGTTTTAGAAATAAGCCATTGCCGATTTATTCCTCAGGGTAAGTTTTGGAAGATGAAGGCTAATCATACATATTTATTTCTAGGTGTTATGAGAGAGTGTAGTTGTACAGCAACTGCTGCTTTCAGGATTTGATCTTTTAAGTAGACAATTGGAGATTCATACTACAGTATTTGCTGTCATAAACACTTAATTGGAAGTATTTGGGACAAAACAGAACTTGAGGACCAGTTTTGTCATTCCTGTTTTCAGAGTAACATTTATCTGTATAATCCTGTTGCTGTGTATAGGAATATCACAAGAACAAGATCTAGTCACTGAGAATAACAGCCCAGGACATCAAGTAATAGTGATCTTAAACCAATGAAAACATCTAAACTGATGTAAATGTTTGAAATGCTTGTGTATTTTATTAATATTGTGTGCACCAGAAGTGCAGCACCACTTTGTACTAGAAAAGCAGCAAAGTTGAATGTTTTTAGGAAAAGGCAGAAATAAGATAGTCATTAAAGCCTTAATTCATTCCCTTCCATCTTTGTTACATTTAATTACATGCATGTGCAGTATTTCTTCTGTCTGCCTCTGCTTTTCTTCTCCTTTACCCTTTGCCCTGTGTTTCTGTCATGATCTTTTTCTCTTGTTCAGCCTTAGGCTGATAATTATAGTTCTCCTTCCCATCTGTCTTGTTTTCTACCTGTCGTGGTTTAACCCCAACCAGCAACTAAGCATCACGCAGCCGCTTGCTCACTCCCCCCCCCACCCAGTGGGATGGGAGAGAAAAATCGTGAAAAGAAGCAAAACCCGTGGGTTGAGATAAGAACAGTTTAATAGAACAGAAAAGAAGAAACTAATAATGGTAACACTAATAAAATGACAACAACAATAATGAAAGGATTGGAATGTACAAATGATGCGCAGGGCAATTGCTCACCACCCGCCGACCGACACCCAGCCAGTCCCCGAGCGGCGATTCCCCACCCCCACTTCCCAGTTCCTAAACTAGATGGGACGTCCCATGGTATGGAATACACTGTTGGCCAGTTTGGGTCAGGTGCCCTGGCTGTGTCCTGTGCCAACTTCTTGTGCCCCTCCAGCTTTCTCGCTGGCTGGGCAAGAGAAGCTGAAAAATCCTTGAGTTTAGTCTAAACACGACTTAGCAACAACTGAAAACATCAGTGTTATCAGCATTCTTCTCATACTGAACTCAAAACATAGCACTGTACCAGCTACTAGGAAGACAGTTAACTATATCCCAGCTGAAACCAGGACACTACCCTACCACCCTTGCCCTCCTTCTTCCTCTAAGCCTTGCCACTCCCAAATGCCTGACTTTGACCCTTTCCTCTCACTATTGCTGTGTGCCCTTCTATTTAGCTACTCTTTCCACTTCATTCCTGGTTTGCTTTTTCTCTAAGCCTTGAAGATGGGGTCAGGGAATGCTCAGGACATGCAGCGTCTTCAGAAAAAACTGTGTGTGCTCCAAAGAGACTTGTTAAATTCAGTTCATTCTGAGGTTTTTATAATGTGGCCAAATGTAGCCTACATTCCTACATTCAAGACTGACACAGGAACAAGTTTTTTACTAAACTAGATGTTTTACTTGCATAGCATGGGTGGGCTGGAGTTTCTTGACAAAACAATTGTGTAAAAAATGATTTAATAAGAGCAATACAGTGCTTAGTAGAACATTCCTAAAAACGATCAAATAATTTGCTAAAACTTGCTAAGGCATTTGAACCTAAAGAAGATGCTAGGCATTCTGTCCTAACACTTAAGAGTTGTAAAGTATCAGAAGCAAAAGAGTCTAAAAATGGAAAGTATCAAACAACCTGAACTGCAGGTGGCACAACCAGTTTTACTTGTAATTTAAACATCTTTCTCAGGTTTCCATTTGCTTTTGACATCTTGCTTCCCTAACGTTTCTGTGAACATTGCTACTCGATAGATCTCTGGCAGAGCAACAACAAGTAGAGGTTACTGCAACCTGTACTAGAAAGGTGAATAAAATATGTGGACTACAAGAAAAGAAAAACAGAATGGAAGAGGAAGGAAATATAAATGAACTGATGATGATACTAAAGATATAACTGAGGGTTTTACTAGTCTACACTGGCATTTGGAGGAGCTGCAATCAGAAAGCCCAGTTGTTAATTTTACAGTTAAATTTCCTGAATCTATATGGAGATAATTCAGTCTGAAAAGGGATTTTTTAATTTTATTTCTGATTAAAAAAAAGTCTCCCTTTCACTTGTTGAAAAACAAAGGAATGTTTTAATTTTATTAGCTTAATATTTTAGATTATTTCACAGTATGCAGCTCCACATGGCAGTCTCACAGAATGTTTTCTAAGTGAATACTTAGAAAGACATACAGTAATACTGTTTAACCCCATACTGTTAACTGTTCAACCCCAGGATTGTTTTTCTTTTAATATTCACCTGAAGATAGAAATCCTTGATTTACTGTATTTATATGGCTTGATGTTACTTGGGAGTACAGCTGAACCTCATTTTAAAAGAAAGCTGCTAACTAATTTGTAATACTGTGCAGCAGAGGGCACTAGCGTCATACCAGATGTAGGTTGTTCACAAAAGTTGTTCAACAGCTCACTTGCATGGGTGCAGAATCATTTCAGCCTTAGAAAGAGTAGAAATAACTGTTCTGGGCTGTAAATTCCTTTTTCTCAGTTGAATGCCAGCAGATGTTTGATGTTCAGGATAAATGATACTTCTGGGGGCAAAAAAAGTTACTTAATTTGGCTTGCATGTTACAGTTTGTTATACAATGCACTGTAAGTAGAGTTTATTTTCTGTCTGACACTTACTGGTGAGATATTTTTTTCCCCTCTGAAATAATAGTTTGTTCCTGCATCTGGGGGTTTTTTCAGCCTTGTGTGGGCCCTGTGACAGGGATGCTTTCTTGCAATCTGGATTTTTTAGGTTTTTTTTTCCCCAGCAGTCTCTGCAAATCTGTAAAAGGTGACATTTTGTAAATGTAGTTAAAGATCTAATCAGAAAAACTTATGTTTGGTTGCCAGCTCAGGCCATGTTCTGCAAATGTGAGCAGCAAAGCATCAACCTCTGTCCAAACCTGAAAGGCAGAAATACAGAAATCATCAAGGTGCCATGCAAGCTTACTCTCACAGCCATCCTGTGCTTGGTGCTGTTAGGTGCCCATAGGTGTGTAACCTACTGCATTCTCTCCCATAAGCATAGTTTCATAGTTTTATGTTTGCCATAAACAAAACATTCTGCGGTTTCATGTCGTGCTATGTATTTGGTGCTAGGTTGTGGAAACGTGGGACTGTGTTGGAAATAGGATTGCTGCGCATAGAGCGAAGCACTGCATGCTGAGGTTTGCAACTTAGCAGAATTCATGCTGAGACTCCACTCTCCACAATGACATCTAGATTTGCTGATATTCAAGGCAATGTGTGGCAGATATCTCCTCTGGTATAGCTTAGAGGAGGGTAGCCCCCAGGATTAGCATTTGATCTGCATATCTCTTCCGTTGGGCCCCTGAACCACTTTGAGCAGTGTGAGGAAGTGCAGGTAGATGCCTGCTGAGCACAAGCAGGGGAGCGGCTTGGTTTCCTTTCGGGTGAGTGGGGCAGAGCTGGTGAGGATGGCTTTGGGGTACTACTGCTCCCCGAGGGAGAGAGGTGATCTCTGGCCACAGGGACAGATGCTTTCAGGTGACTCCATAGCTTCTCAGCCAAGTGTGATTGCAGTCTGGAATAAATACTGAAGAATGACAAAAAAGGAGATGGGTGATGAAAACTGTGAATTGATCAGTAAATCCGAATGAAGATAATGCTTTTTTTTTTTTCTTCATCATCAGACTGTGTCTGCTGATCCTGAGTGCTGACAGAGGGATGCAAAAGAATTACTGCTGTTTGGAGGCATAAGGTTTTAAATGGCTGGGAGAAAATCTGAGAAAGTTTATTTTACTAACAAAAATGGATCAGTTGTAACCAGGAAAGCCTGAGGTTATAACATGCACAATGGATGATATCTGTGTATTAGAGGAGCTACTAAGTTTATATAAACTTGGTACTTTGATCTGAGCCAATAATTGCGCAGAAGGAGGCACGTAGGTCAGATGCATCGTTACAGCGGCCAACAACTGGGACCAGCAAATCCATATGTTAAGGCTGCTGTTCTTGTTTACCACGCAGCTGCATGTGACTTACCAGGATTGTTTGTCAGGAGCTATGGGCATCCAACAATTTGCACATTGTTGGAATGAATAAACCAGCCTTTTACCGTATACTGCTGAATTCCTCTTAGTTTTAGTCCTTCCAGAGGAGAACAGATTTAGAAGAAAGAAAGAAAGAAAAAAAAAAATTAAAAAACCTCCCATTTTGATGGGCTACCAACCTTTTTTGACCTTTCAATATCACTTTAAGAATGAAGTTAAAACTAATCAGAATGAAATGTCTGTGGTTGTGTGTCTGTGGGAATGAACTGACTCTGTATAATCTCAAACATTTTGTGGTTTGATTTTTTTAAATACTTTATTTGATCACTTTTTGCTTACTATAAATATTAGTTGGAGGAATCATCCTTTAAATCAGTTTCTTAATGACAGGATAAGTTCTGTTATTTTGTGGAGCAAGGATAAAAGGTTTTTTATATTTTTATACCTTTCCAATATTTTTAATTGTGAAATTGTAAGATAAAAATCTTAAACTCCTTGTGATTTGAAAAAGTATGCCTCTCTTGAAGAAAATCCACTAACAAATGTAAATGTTCTAATTTAAAATTAGGGGCTATGGGACACTGCATTTCTGGCATATGTTTTTTTATATATTATGTATGATTTTATTGTATTGTTTTCTTGTTTGCTGCTCATTTACTATCAGTATCCCAGTTACAAACTCGTGGGGGCAGGCAGGCTCCATGGATTTGAATGTAGTAGGGCTGAGTAGTTTGTTTCAAGTGTTATCATGACAGAATAGTTCTTTTACTGCTAATCGTTTTCTGATTCCTTCTCTTAGAGATGGATCTTGGACATCTTTCTCTGGATATTATGTACTGCACATGCTTCAGAATTTGTGTACAAAAAAATAAGATGAAGAAACAGGCCCCCCAAAATGGGTCAGACATAATGATGTCTTTTCATTTGTAGTGTGGGCTTCATCTGTTTCACAAGGCTTGACTTGGATAGCTGATTTCACACAAACCCTTGCTTGATATTGAAGTGACAGTAGTTTTGTGAAACAGTGTAAATTCAATGTAATGTCAGTGCAAATAGCTTTTTTTAAGCCTATGCAATTTTCCAGTGTATGCATGCATGCAGATATGTATGTTACTTAAATGTACATATCTCTCTGTTCCCCCTCCTCTCATTCCTCATGGTTTTTTTTGCCTGTTGTAAGATTTAAGGGACAGTGAATAGTATAGCACACGAAGTATTTAGATTTTCTTCAGTTACAAAGAATTACAGACATTCTCTTTGAATATGTGATTTCATTAACTTAGGCCTGTGAATGAATTAAAAGACCAGGGGGAGAAAAGCAACTCACTTGTGAATAACTGAATTATTTCCCCAAATTAAAAACACCTTTGTATCTGAATTCTGAATATTTTGATTGTTCAATGTAGTCAGCTTGTTACACAGCCCCTACCTAAGTGGCAATGGTATGTGTTCTTTTAAAAATTACTTCATTTTCTTAAATCTTCCTACATTTTGGTGCAGCTCCATCCTCTTTTTGATGTCTGTCTGGAGGAAACTGGAGGCAGGGGAGAACAATGCCCAGATATGCAAAACATATTTGCATTTTGCAGAGCACAGCTCTAGTCACAAAAGCTTCACATTTCTGTAGAGGGAGGCAAAGAAAAATGAAAGTCAAGTGAACTGAAATTCCCCAGTAAATGGATCCTGTGGGGTTTTGTCTTTTTTTTTTTTAATTATTATTTTTTTTTTATTACTTCACTACTGAGGGCAGATAAGGGTATGCTGTAGGATGGGCATAGGCTATTGTTGACTTAAGACAGAAGTACAGACTCAAAGGTTTTATGAGGGATTGATCCTTTTTTCCATACCTGTCTCTGATATCTACAAAGCTTGGCTGTTTGAACCTCAAGCAGAGGGAAGATTTGACCATAGAGCTAGTCATTTTGGATGTACATCCCCACATACAAAGGTAGCTAAAATATCATAGATGTTGACAGTTCCTTTACTGTAGATTAGTTTTCACCTTGTCCTCTGTGGTTACTGGAAACTTGACCTGGTCACAGATAGTAAAAGAAGTGGCGGTGTGTGAACCCCAGAGCTCCATACTGGCAGCAGGCTTTTTTACCTAGGACTGTGAGTCCATATGCCTAGCTGCAGATGACATTTCAGCTAAGTTCCTTGGTTTTAAATCTTGATAGCTGTTGTATCTGGCTGCCAGGCAGCCAGTAGATTCTGATACATTTTGAAGTGGAGTTTTCTCAGACACAGGGTTGACTTCTCTCTACTCTTTATTTGAACTAAACACAGCCTGGCCCTTTCCTTTTGCACGACAACCATTTTAGGTAGCTTGCTTGAAAAAGAAAAACGTGAAACCTTTCTACAGAAATATGTAAAGGGAGAGCAAGACCTATCCCAACTTACCTTTATGATACTTGGTACTGGGTTTAGGTTCCTTGCAAAGCTCACCATTCTCAAAGCAACGTGGCTTGTGAGAATGCAGGGATGGCCCCAGCCACCGCAGTCGTTGTTAATGGAGTTCCAAGGGAAGTATAATTCACTGCACAAATGGAGTGCCAATCTTCTTGTTCTGTGGTTGTGCCATGCCTACCATTGTCTGTAAACATCACACCCTTTACTGGAGCTGATAGTTGTTACAGCAGGAAGGATCCCATTTGGAGTTCCACTCAAGTCTTCTGGGACAAGCAACTGCAGCAATTAAGTGGGCTGCTTCTTATGTGGGTTCCCTGTAGATACACATCCTCAGGAAAATTCTTATCGTTATTTTTACCCAAATTTTCATAGAGTCATAGAATGGTTTGGGTTGGAAGGGACCTGAAAGATCATCTGGTTCCAACCCCCTGCCATGGGCAGGGACACCTTCCACTAGAGCAGGTTGCTCAAAGCCTCATCCAACCTGGCCTTGAACATTGCCAAGGATGGGGCATCCACAACGTCTCTGGGCAACCTGTTCCAGTGCCTCACCACCCTCACAGTGAAGAACTTCCTCCTTACATCTAATCTAAATCTACCCTCTTCCAGTTTAAAGCCATTACCCCTTGTCCCATCAGTACATGTCCTTGTAAAAAGTCCCTCTCTGGCTTTCCTGTAGGCCCCCTTTAAGTACTGGAAGGCTGCTATAGGGTCTCCCTGGAGCCTTCTGTTCTCCAGGCTGAACAACCCCAACTCTCTCAGCCTTTCTTCATAGGAGAGGTGCTCCAGTCCTCTGATCATCTTTGTGGCCCTCCTCTGGACTCGCTCCAACAGGTCCACGTTGTTCTTATGTTGGGGACCCCAAAGCTGAATGCAGTACTGCAGGTGGGGTCTCATGAGAGTGGAGTAGAGGGGGAGAATCCCCTCCCTCGACCTGCTGGTCATGCTTCTCTTGATGCAGCCAAGGATACAGCTGGGTTTCTGGACTGCAAGTGCACATTGCTGGGTCATGTCAATTTTACTAGATTGCTTATAATTTAAGTAATTTTTCTCTAAAAGAAACCACAACTGAAAGGTGTTTTAAATAATGCCCCTTAATTACAGATAATAATGTTATGTCAGAAAGGTCAAGTTTAGATAAAACTGCCTGAAGTGTAACTAAAACAATCAAAAAGATGCTCTCCTAGGAGTCTTATGCTTAGAAGACTCTAATTCAAGCAGCTCACAATTTGGCATAACTTGGGTTTGAACCTTTCATTTTACTTAAAAAAAGAATCTCTAGACCTTTTTATTTCTTGTTGATAGGCTATACAATTCATGTTTTTGGCCATATGCCAAAATATATATTTATGTACACTTGTTAACTATTTTGTATCATTTCCTTAAATTTTATACAAAATGCCTGTTGAAGAGCTCTAAATTTCTGCTTAATAAGTAGTCTTTGAACCATCAGTCAGGACCGTTAATGCTTGTATACCAATATACCAACAGTGCTAGCCATTATGCTTAAATAATGAGTGGTAGTCACAGTGTACCTTACTCAACAGACATTAAGCTTAGCTGAACTCAAAAGAGGCTTTTCATGCCACAATTGGACTTAGGAACACCAAGTCTAACTAATTTTTACATTTGATAGGATTCACAGAGATAAAATTACTCGGGTAGATTTTGATTCTGCTATGTCTGACTTCCATCTAGTTGCAAACATTTAATCTGTATTTATTTACGATATTCAAGTTTATGGATTAATTTTATTGGCTTACTGTTCCTGCTAGCACTGTTCACACTGTTTTCTCACATCACTGTCTTCTTGCTAGCTTGATAATTAACCTGCTGGACAGGCTGAGAATTCATGCCTTAGATCCTATCTATGTAGAAAAGGCAAACTGCTTTAATGACACTGTTAAAATTAAACGAGCTGATCTCTTGACATGTTCCAAGGTCATAAAAAGGCCTATATTTATAACACTGTTTCTTTTTAGGTTGGGGATACTCCATGCCAGTTTATCCTGGTGTACTTCTTGACTGCTGTAGTTCAAACAACACAAAAATTGCTTGCTGGCCAGGATGTGGGTAGTATACTTCCGTCATGACTTTGGAAAAGCTGGAGCTGCCTGAAAAGCTGTAGCCCTTGGTTGCTTTCCAGCTGCCCTGGCTGGAGGGATACCTGCCTCACGCCCTTTCAGTTGAGCCTGTAGAAAGTCTCCTGGGAACGCTCCCTAATTCACTGCAGTCAAAGCTGTCTGGATTAGCTCATGCCTTGTCCAGCAGCAGTTTCATCAGAAGTGGACTGACTTTGCCCAAAAGCGCGTGGGCCAGGAAATCTGTCGGGGTCTGCTGACGTGGTTGTTAAATGAACTGGTAATCTCAAGTGTGGAGTAGTAATAAACTAGTCTGGCTTTTAGTTTGTCGACCTAGTCTAGCTAGATCTTCTAGTGGATGTTTGACTGCTTATTCAGTTATTCTGTAAACTTAGTGGGTACTGGGAGATATCTGGTAGTAATTTCCCATGCTGAAAAAATGTAATTGAAATGACCATGTCCCATTGATTCATTTTAAATATCGCTGAGAGACATGACCTGTTACTGCTTGATGACTTCATTTGCCCAAAAAACATTACTTCAATAATAAGTCAACAATCTGTGAAGTGCTAAACATGTATCCAACTTTAAAGTCTGTCCTTGTTAACTAAAATAAAACCTGAAATGTCATTCATAGTTGTCATGCATTGGACAAGATGTGATCACTCTTAAGTTATAGCACTCATTTTAGATTCTTTTAGGCTTTTAAACTATTGGCAGTTCATAGGGCTTAAGATCTTGGAATCTAAAGCATTAGCTCCATGAAACTGTAAAACTGTAATATAAGTATGTATAAAATACAAAGAATTATATACAAGCTTTTTGTCTTGCTCTGCAACGTATAATTTATTCATGGCTGAAAACACACAGTGCTTGTCTTTTGACATGCCCTGTTATGTTTCATCTGATGATTTTAACGGATTTAGTTAGGCTACCGTAACATTCGGATTTTTGCAATTCTGACCACCATAGCATCCATTCATGATTGGGTCAGATTTCTGGTGGTGACTTACGTAGAGCTCTGTGGTGCTTTACATGAGATTACCTAGTAGTTCAGTGAACTAAGGGAATACAGTAGTCAAATTATGATTTATTTTTTTTTAATCATTTATAGGGCAAATTTTGTGCAGATCGTGCTTATGATTTCTTTGCTATTTAGAAGGTCAGTTTTATATTGGTCAGGTCAAACTTGATCCAGAAAGGCTGTTGCTTAACATGCTACGTAGATTGGACTGAGTTTTATTATTGGAGGATGACATTTGCAGTCTACTAATACGTATTGCAAAGCTGTCATTACAGAAAAAAAAAAAGTTAAGCAGGCAGAAACGGCCAAATATTTGCTGAAACACGAAGCTGGAAAAAGCTAGACGTAGGTTAGTTAAAGGAAAAACTACCACTGTTGTATGCAAACATAATTTGTAAGTCTCTATAAAAACTATATCCAGTAGAAATATACTGGAGTTCTTTACATGTGGTGGGGTAACGGAGATGTGATTTAAATGACTTGCACTAAAAGTATCTTAAAAGATTTTCTGCTTATTCTTTCAAAGACAGAGTTGCTGAGCTTTGGATACTTCTGACTTGAGGTAGACAGTGTTTTTATTACTACTATTTTTTTAAATTCAGGGATCTTCCACATACATTTTCATTCTATCAAACAGTTCTGTTGGAAAATTTAAAAAATTGTCTTTGGAAGAAAAAAATGCGCATTTGCATATTTAAAGAGTTATCAAGAGAAAAACAAATCTGTTTGTTAGTTTTTGCTTTCACTGAATACATAGAAGTTGAAAATTCCCAAGTCACTGTTACGTCTTATTAAATTGGATGGTAGAAGTTGTGGGCATCATCATCTCTTTGAATATAGTGCTGTTAAATAAAAAGACAAAATTACTTCCTCATTAAGAATTTTAGCTGACTACCTCTTCACAAATTTTTTTTTTTAATCTACCATTTTTTCATATTTGTAATTCTTGTGTAAATGAACAGATGGGAACATTTTGCGTGCTAAACTTCAGGATTATTTAGGGAGGGGGTAAATGGTGAGGTTGTGTGCTCGTTGATACTTCCAACATAAGTGTATCAATTCGTAATTCACTGTGAACATCACTTAAAAAGTTCCCACTCTCTTGGTCTTAAGTTCTTAGGAACAAACATCCATATACGTACTACTGTGATTTCCTCATTTGATCCAGGGAAAGTTTTTGTGTAGGTGCTGTAGAACCAGGTGGTTGCTTTCCTTCCTAGGCCACAGAACCATGGTTTAGATTTAAAAGGAAAAAGAAAATGAGTAAGTGCAAGTAGTTGAAGGTGGGAGAAAGTGATTACTGTCCTTGGCACTATCTTTGTAGTGGATTGTTCCTTTTTCTGTAGAAAAAAATATGACCAGTTTTGAGGGGTTCATTTTAGATTGACACCATTGAAATTGGACTCTTCCTTTTCAGATGTTCTGAAGTTCTTCTATTATCAGTTCTTTTACAGTCCTAATTCCTCCCTGGGAACTTCGGTAGTGTTTTTGTCATACAAACCTACAGAAGTGAGGTGTGCAGAATGGCGTTTCACCTGTGCTGCTTTGGGATTGGGAAAACAGAAGTTTGCTTTTCTGTGTAGAACAGCTATTACAAGGTCTAGCACCTACTGCAAGCAGCTTTCAGGGCAAACTAGCATGACTTGGCAGCCGATTTACATAGCTGTACATGCACTGATGCAAAATCTGTGATAAGCCATCAATATCTGTCAAGACAGAAATAAAAAGTTTGTACCTTAATAGGCTAGGAATGCGAGGAAATCCATGGTTTCTATGCTTCAGCATATTCATGTGGAAGATACTGTTGTTAGGAATAATTTAAGGAACAAGTGGTGCTTATTCCAGTTACCTACAGACAGTACACCATTGCTGTGATTAGGCATCTCAGTGCGAGCACACTTTCTTATGACTGAAATCTATACATCCCTCAGAGATTGCCTTGGAAGCCAAAAGTAAGACAGTGGAGCCTTTCAGGACAGAGAAGAAAGCTTTACACAGCTAGGACTGCATGGGAATGCTAGGTTGTCTGAATAAAATTACTGCACTGGAATTTATCCGCAATAGCTGTAATCTTGTGAAACGTGCCATGTGATTTTTTTTTTTTAATTTTTTTTTTTTAATGGCATAAGCAGACATGATTTTGGGTTTATATCTTATCCAGAAGAATGAATTTTCATTTCCACAGTACACTACTAAGCTGGCTAACAAGTTCTTGATGCTTTTGGTATCTTAATATGTTTGGTTTAAGAGCGCAAGCTGCTAAATACCGCTCAGATGCTGGAGCAGAAAGATGCACAGATATTACTCAGTCTAGTGGAAAAAAAAATAAATCTGAAAAATTGGATGTAACGAAGTTGTTCCATTTGTATTTCTTACTCTTGTCTTTTTAGAAAGAGAAAAATGCAATAGACGTTATACTAAACAGATGCAACTAATATGCCTGAAGTGTTGTGTTCCATATATTTAATAAATTATGTTGTAGGTGGGGGTGTTTGCATACTTCTGAATTATTCACTACAGCATTTTAGATAATTTAGCTTTGTATCTTGTTTCTAAACCCACTCTCGGTAAATTAATATTTCAACCACAAACATTCAACATGTTAAGAAAAGGATGATTTTAGGGGGAGGGAGGAAGAAGGAAGGGAATAAAGCAGCTGGCATTCTTTTTGAATTTGAAGAATAATTGAAGATAATGTATTGTCTCGCACATGCCAGAACTGTCCTTTGGAACCTCAGCTACCATCAGCTGGCAGATGTCCAGTTATTTGACTTAACAGAGCTGAAGATCAAGCCCTAGTTATCCTGGCACCCAAAGTGGCAGAAACTTTTGTTTCAAACAAATGAAAATAGCTGGGTTTATAGGCTTGACTTGGAGAAAAAGTAGTAAGTGATGGAGAGGTGGCTTTTCTGATTGAACATGGAACTAGTAGTGATGGTAAGAGACAAAATGAATTAGCCTTACTAAACGTGGTGAGATTCTCATGCCCTTGCTGTTTTCTCTTGACTTGTCTATATAATTTGAGATGTAGAATGGGATGAAGGAAAGAACTATTCAAGCAACAGTAGGTCAGCCTTTTTATTTCAGTGTTCTGCTTTTATTTTAACATTCTTTGTAAACACCAGCAAAATGGGTGCTAGTATTTTAATAGCTGGAGAAAGGTAGATGGGTCTTGATACTCTCTCTGCTTGCCAGGTATTTGTCCAAGTATACTCTGCCTGTGCTATGCTATAGCATGGGGGTCAAGAGAGTATGTGCAGCCCTATGCTGAAGTTCTACTTGCAAAAGGTGTTGTAAAACTGGTGCTGTATGGTTCCTTGTAGGCAGCTTCCCAAGAGCTTTCTCAAGGAAATGGACCTCATGGCAAGGCTAAGCATCAAGTGGTGTTCCCCAGGACTTCTGCTTTATGTCCAAAATTAAGGTGGTGTCAGATGTATAGAAGGTCCTGCTAATATACTCATGCTGGGGTTAGGGCAGGTGCGGGAGCTTTTGTGTGTCTGCCAGACTCAGCCTCTCTTAAAATGCACTTTTGGGAATGCTTGAAAATTGTAGGAAGGGAAGTTTTCTTCTCCAAGAAGCTGAAGTCTCTTGGGCTTGTGACATGTGTGAAGCAGTCTTGTACTGATTTTAAATGTTCTGACTCTGGAAGACGGAAGGTGGAGTTGGGGAATTAGCCATTAAGGGCTTCTTTTGTCATTCAGATGAATGTAAAAAAAAAAAAAGTTTAAAAAAGATGAGTTTTTGGAAAACACAACTCAGTAAGCCTTTGTTTCCCTGCCCTAGACTACTACCCTTCTGAAACATCTCCTGCATAGATATTTCCATATAAAATCTAGGATTCCATATTGCAAAATGATTAGCCTATGATTGTTTTGCTTGTACACCGGATCTGCTAAGCCAGAGATGTAAAATGAACAAGTTGTGCATGCCATCTTCAAAATCTTTGTCTGCTTTTAAAGTTGCAGCAGTCGTGTTCACGTATAATTTTTGCTTTCTAATACTTCTAATCTTTCATGTGACTATAAATTATTGACTAGCTAAAACCAACCTATCTGTCCTGTTTTTTGACTAGAATAAAGTTAATTTTCTTCATAGTAGCTAGTATGGGGCGATGTTTTGGATTTGTGCTGAAAACAGTGTTGATACCACAGGGATGTTTTAGCTGTTGCTGAGCAGTGCTTGCACAGAGTCAAGGCCTTTTCTGCTTCTCACCCCACCAGCAAGTAGGCTGGAGGGGGCACAAGGAATTGGGAGGGGACACAGCTGGGACAGCCAACCCCAACTGACCAAAGGGATATTCCAGGCCATATGATGTCATGCTCAGTACATAAAGCTGGGGGAAGGAGGAGGAAGGGGGGGACATTTGGAGTGATGGCGTTTGTCTTCCCAAGTCACCATTATGAGTGATGGAGCCCTGCTTTCCTGGAGATGGCTGAACACCTGCCTGCCCATGGGAAGTGGTGAATGAATTCCTTGTTTTGCTTTGCTCGTGTGTGTGGCTTTTGCTTTACGTGTTAAACTGTCTTTATCTCAGCCCATGAGTTTTCTCACTTTTGCTTTTCTGATTCTCTCCCCCATCCCACCGTGTGGGGAGCGAGCGAGCAGCTGCATGGGGCTTAGTTGCCAGCTGGGGTTAAACACTATCATACAACTAAAGGTCAGACGGGCAAGAGAGTGGAGTCCCACATTTCTACAACTTTATGGCCTGAGATTCTCAACAGGAGGAAAAGTAGTAAACCGCATGCTTTTGTCAGTGAGGTGGGTGGATCAGACCCTGAGCACACAGCAGAAACAGACTGATGGAAGAAGAAATCTATGCTGATCTTTTGGCAATCAGTTTTCTGCTAGTAAATGCAGTTTTAAAGTCTCTGTCAGATGGGTCTTGCAGAATAGAAATGCCATCGCAAAGTGACTAGGGGGAAATCTTTCTGTGTCAGAATGATCAGTGGAGCTGGAGACATTGCAAAGGTGATGCTTATAAAAGAGCATAGCAGACGATAGGCATTTTTTGATGGAGACATACTCTCGGGTCTTTGTCTGAGCAACTTCTCTGGTGTTTTCGAGCCTGTCTGTAGCCAGGCAAATGTTCATATCCAAATGTTGAACTACATTCAAGTGTGAAACTGAACATTTGAAATCTGTAGGTGCGTGTAGAAACTAACAAGTTTTGGTTATATTTAGTGTGCTCATTCATTAATCCCATAGCTGAAATTCTTAGATCGAGAATGTAACAAAAAATTTACCTGAATTCCATAAGGTGAATCTGTTTAATTTCATCCACTTTTGTCCGAGGCCCTTTGTATTCAGGATTCCGCAGGATCCAATAGACTTAATATAGCTTTTGAATCTAGTAGTTTTTTCTCTTTTTCAATGTTTGTTTGAAATTGTTCCATAGCAGTTGTATAAATAGGTGTTTTGGTGGCTGTTTGCTTACATATCTGCATTTTCATGTAAGTAGTACTTTTAGTCTGTAGTGCCACCGAGGAGTCTATCTGCCATGAAAGACTTGGAGATCTGTGCTTCTAAAGCAGTCAGTCTTTGGGAAACTCCATTCCATAGCTACAGAAGTGAATGACTGACATGCCAACCTCAGTGTTTGCATTTGGCTTTAAAGTTCTTTGAGGCATGGACCATTTCCTTGTTAAGATTTTTCTGCTCAGCAAAAAGAGCTCTGTTGCTGGACTTTTTGGCACAGCATGCTAACACAGTGCACTTCACTGGGCAGCTGACAGCTTTTGTAAAGGTGGTAATTGAGTGATCTTGTTATCTCTTTACAGAATCATGTAAACCCAGCAATGGATTTTACGCAGACCCCTCCAGGAATGCTAGCCCTCGACAATATGCTGTACTTTGCTAAACATCACCAGGATGCTTATATACGGGTAAGGCTTATTCTCGTCTTTGAGATCTGTGGGGTTGCCTGTTCACACGCAACAACATGACATAAGTTTGTAAAAGCTTTGGGAGAAAGCTGTACAGCTGTCTAGTCTGTCATTGCCAAGTCAAATATTACAGATATTACTTTTTGCAAATATTACTTTTTGCTTAGGCCTGCAAAGAGGAGGGAGATGAGCTTATGTCTTTTTCAGATGCATGATGGAGGTCAATAAGCTCAGAAATGAGTAAGTGTGCAGAATTCTCTGCCCTGCTCTGTCTACCAAAAACTGTCAGTGTTTTCTGTGGAAAGGAGGCTTTGATGAGCAAATGCTTTGATAAGCGACTGAGTTGCAGTGTCCTGAGAGTTAAGATGCTCCCACTAAAACTACTGCTATATGTGAGGTAATGCTCAGAGAAAAATAGGTAAAAAGCATCATGATTGACTTGCACAACCCGTTCCTGCCCCCTGCCCACTCCACTTCCTACATTTGTTATTTCAAGGGTAGTTCAAGCAAGTTTTGTGTTGCATCCTTACAAGAAGAGGCACACAGCTGAATAATACCTGCCTCTGAATAGAACAACTTTTCCTGACCTTTATTGAAATCACATATTTGCCAAGCATAAACCTAGCAAGCACAGATGGGAGTAGAGGTTAGTCTAGAAAATCAGTGTCTTGAGATAGTAGGGATGGTTTAACTCCCCAAGAAAAAGCACACATGCACACCAGCTTAAAGAAGGTTGTGTATAGCAAGGAGACAGTAGATACACCAATCGTTTCTACTATAAAGTGAAGAGTGAACTTTTAATTTATCATCTAGTTTTTGCTCAGAGTAGATTAGTGTCAAAGTTCTAATAGGTTTGTAAAGGGTCTGCTGATATCCAGGCCAGGATGATCCAGGGACATAACAGGAGACCACAAGATTGTAAGATCTGCTCGTTAAATATATCTTTCTCCTCAGTCTGCATCTAGCAACAGCTGTTACAAAACACTGTGGTAGCATGCAATACAGCAATATTTATCAACCCCTATAAACCCCTGAAATTAAGGGCTGTTTCACATACTGGGCAATGAGTGTGTTTTCTGGATAAACTATGCTGAATTGTGGTTTTTTTTATAAAACAAGAATTGGTTACTGTTTCTCATTAAAATTTGGTAAGATCTGGACCCCTGCTACTTGATAGACTTCTTCTGAAAATTCTAAATTTAGAGAATATACTTAGTAGGGGTAGCCAGTGCTCCCAAATGAGACAGTCATTTTTTAAAGAAATCTGAAAGAATTTAAAGAGGACAGATATTCTGTTGAAATAGAGCTTTCATTGACATCTCTCAATTTTTTATTTTTCATTTTCATGTTGCAAATGCTGTCTTAAAAATTGGGTTCATTGTAGCATGTAATTAGACACTCTTTAGAATGGACTTTGTTGCTGGCTCAGCTTTGTTTCTATAATGCAGCATTTTTGTTGCTGCATTACTGAGAATTTTTGCTGTTATTTTGGGATGCCAGTTTTTATTCTTGTATGATTCCTGTTAGGAGAGTGTCTGGGTGCCTGATGTATTTCCTGCCCGAGAAAGGATACACATACACTAGAAATGCCACACTGAGGCACGCTCAGATTAAATTGTTTGCCCAAAGCTGCTTTGGGAACTGTTAACACAGCTTGGGAGTATGTTAGCCTGCCCATCTTTCTTGAGCAGTTCTACTTAGTGCTTATACTAGCATTGCTGGCATGGTAGCTCACTCATCTGCAGTGGTCCACCATGTCATCTTAACAGCATGCTGGACGCCTCTGAGATGAATGGTGTTGTACAACTCCTCTAGTGTGCTAGTCTTTGATCACAAAAGACACCTATTTTCTGTCTTTTCATCTCCTTGACTTACTAGCTGGTGTACAGTAGTTTCCTGTGGGTCCTGACATGCCCATTTCCTTCTCATATCTCATTCTATTTCACATCTAACATTACCTTTTCTTCATGGCCTTTGGCTCCAAAAGCTCCCACAACACCAGTTTTCTCTACTTGTACAGCCTGTTGACCTTGCTTATTTTTTCAGATATATTTCTACTGCTATGGTGTAACAAAAATTCTCTCTGTGGTCAAGGTTAAGTTGCCACAAGAAATTTGTAACTATACAAATAATACTAGCATACTGAACAACTTTTTTGACAGGAGCTCTTCTCTTTTTTTCATTGTTGATACTAGGAAATATTTTGGTTCCTAGGAGGAGAGATTATTTTCAACTTGGCCCTTTGCAATACAGTTTATTGCTGTACCATGGGTTAATTCCTAAGGCCCAAAATGAGATAATATCTGTGCTGTGCAGTAATTAAAAATCAAGACTGGAAACCAGAGTTGGTTTGAAACAAACTTGGAAAATATGAAGTTTCTCCTGACAGAATGGGATGTATTAAGCAAAGACACTATCAGGAAGTTGTCGTGGTTTTACCGAGTGTATTGGCAGTGCTGCATTTTAATGGACAGCACAAATCACTGCAATCTGTCCTGCCACTTTCTTAGGATGCCCCAGCTGCATGGCCCTTAGGAAGGTATCTTGTATTACTGAAAAAAAATGGATAAGGAGAAGTTAGAAGAGAAGGCAGGCAATTAGTAATCTCTTCCCTTTTTGTTCCTTGTTCTGCCTCTCGTAAGTGATTCTGCTTAGAAATAGTTTGCATGATAAATGGATTAGTGAGGTGGGAAGGATGTCTGAAACTAAAGTGCCCTTGGGGTGGGGGTGGGGGCGGCAGTAGGGCTTCAAAGACCAGTAGCAAACAAAAGTACTCATAGGAAGAGTAAATACAGTTGCAGTGTGTTGAAGAACATGGGTGTGAAGCCAGTGGAGCAGATGGATAACTCTGCATCTTGAAAGCAGAAGGCATTTCAAGGTGAAAACAGGGGTGTTGCACGGTGAAGGAGGAAACAAAAATGACCAAACTTTCCCTGTTTGATTCTTTCTTACCTACTTCCCCACAATCCATTTCTCATTCACCTTTTTCCTGTTGGATACTTACTCCTGAAATTACAGTAATATGTTTTCTTGACTTGCTGTCTTCCTTCAGATAAACATACTGTTGTTTTTCTTTATTTAGATTTTGTGTTAGTTGGTTTCAATTTTGGGGGAGGGTGTGGTGGTAGGGGGGGGGGGAGGTTGTTTACTATGCAATATGACTGGAGCTTCCAGAAGAAAGAGTGTTAGTGGAGGGGGAAAACCCCCATGTTTTCTTTGATTGTGTAGTATCCTTAGCTATCATTTGGATTTTTAAAAAAGTTTCCTATTGAATTAGTTTCCTGCTGAGTTAGCTTTTCTTTCTCTTTTTTATGAATTATCTGGTGCTATCAGTGACTGATATGCACTGCATTTTTTTCATGTTCCACTTCAATAATCAATTGCTATTGGAAGACGATTTGCTTTTAAAAGGTGATGACATAGTATATGGAATGCATTGATGGCAGTAATGTTGAGTATCTCTGCAAGAAATTTCAAAATTTTTCGCAGGAAATAATTGGCAGTTTCCCAAGCTACATAATTATAGGACAGTCAGAGTGTATAATTAAAGTTAACGGTGAAGAAAATGATTGGAATAAAGCTTCGTGACAGATAATTTTTTTGTTGTTGTTCTTTTGGAGCAGACAAGTCCCCCCTTGGTTCTAATCTGTTCCTTTCCAAAACTATTTCAGCTTCACGTTCTACTACTTTTAAAAATAAAATTATAACTTACCATTTAAAACACTTTATTCAGTGCAGATATCTTGAGATTTTTCTTACTGGTAACTTGTAGCAATGTGCCTTCGAAACTTTCCTGAGTGTAAAAAGGGTCTGAGGAAAAACCCTTCCATGGAAATACTGTTATGCTACCATTGGTATTAGTATCTCCATTTATTGGTGCTTTGTCATTGATTCGTTTGGGAATTTGTGGTGCAAGACTATTCAGATCCATTTTGTTTTCAAGATAGAATGAGGAGAGAGGTATAAATATATGAAACCGAAATATTTTGTATGCATATGTGTGTGGGGGGGTGTATTCATTTGCCTGATTTTGGTTTTTGTACACATGCATTTCAGTGATCGCTAATATTGATGTAAAATAATGATATTTACTTAATTTGGTGTAAAGTGCAAACTAAAGGAAGCAAAATGGAGCACTCCTTTTATTTGTAAACCAAAAAGAGAAATTTGATAGTTGTTGTCCTGTGTTTAAATGTGCTGTGTTTGTGCCTGGGATGCTTCTGTAGAAACACTGGCTTTGCAGTTTTGATAAGTTGACCCCTATATGTGCAGTCAGTGTTCATTCAGGTGTTCTTGATAGCAGGCAGCAAAATCAAAGCTACTGCTCCAGTTGTGGGTGGACTGCCATTCGTCTTGGATCTTGGCTAATTTAACAGTATTTCCTGGCAGAAAAAGAAGATGTCATTGGGTAAACTGAATTTACAGCAACTATGCCTTAGCTTCTAATGCACTACCATTGAAATATTCCCTTATTTTACATTTTCCTCATGGGCATCTAAATATAGTGATAACCTTCATCTGGGAGGGAGTGTAGGATTTTACTTAAAGGTTACTGTATTTCACAGTAAGTCAGTGGAGTCACAAAGAGGTCCTATACGACATTGTCTCTGGTGGGGTACACATTTCTTATTCTAATGAATTTGCTTTTGATGACTGCAGGTTGGTGACTTGTCTATATTTTTCTTCTGCGCTTATGACCAGCCATATTCTAGCAGGTCTCACTGCTTCTTTGGGGTGAGATTCTGCCTTGAGGAGACACATACTGTGTCTCCTTGTTTTGTTTAAGCACAAGAGATTGGTGCTTCAGGCAGAAACTGTAGATAGACTTAGCAGCTCTGTGTCTGATCATTGGCTGTCCACCTGTTTGGATTCTGCCCAGCTGGTTGCCCAAGTTTATGCCCAATTCTTTGCCATTTATTAGGTTAGTAGGTTCTTCATATGTGTAGGGAAAAATAAGTGTTCCTTGGAAAGAGATCATTTTACTGTAGCCTGAAATTCAACTCTCTCATCTGTAGAAGAAAAGGTTTTTCCTTTTTCCCACTGATTTTATCTATTTCATGCAAATATTTGCTAGATATTGAGTGTAAAATTTTCAGTATAAAATATTGCCACCAGGGTGGTGGAATGCGTGCTGAAAAGTTGGGCTTATTAATCCCTTGATATGATTTATAATTGCTACTACATTTTTGTAAATGATGTGTAAGATATTTAGTGGTATGCTCCTCAATTTTCTGTTCTTGTATTTAAAAAAAACTTTAAAAGTTATTAAAATGTTTGAAATCAAAACAACTTTTGGACCTTGGTTGTGCCAAGAGTTATTTTGATTACCTGAAAATTAAAAATTGAGCTGGTTTAGGGTCAGTAGTAGAAAATCCCCTTTCCCCTGCATCTGCTGAGCTGGAAAATCAGTTATTCACACAGCTGCTATGCAGAGATATATCTTGCCGAGCAGCTACTTGAGTTGCTGCTTTTGGGGAGGTTGAGGAGGGAGTTCTTTTCCTTTTGAAGCTTTCAGAAGTCACAGTGGAGGCACAGGTGCTGTTTGCGAGTGCTGGTGATGCAGGCAGGAAGATTGCTGGCATCCTGCAGAGACCTTTCAGAACTTTAATGGGTTGAGTCACAGTCTGTCTGCCATATACTTTCTAACCCATGCAGTTGTATAGGAGGCTGCCTACACATCCTTCCGCCAGTTCAGAGAGTCTCCTCATGCCTACTCATTCTAACCTGATCAGATATGAATAGTCCAACATATAATTTCAGCATTTTCTGAAATAAAACTGAGTTTGATTTCTGCCATACCATTTTTTTCCCCCAGAAATGATAGGAAAAGGGATGTAATTTATTTCTGTTCTGCTAAAAGTGGAGAGAAAAGTGAGCTTTGTTATATGAGTCTCATGAAGGAATGCAGTTTTCCACATGAGACCTAATTGCCTCAGCCCAGTGGGTCCCAGCCTGTTAATGTGTTCTTGTCTTCTCTTTTCTCCGCCAGTCTTTCCATTCTCTGTTCTTACCTTCCACTGAGATATCTAATTGTTTTTCTCCCTGCTTTTTGTTTTTTCCCAAACATCACTCAATCTCTCTGCTTTCCATAACAACACACTGGAAAGTTGTGTGATTTTGCCCCGTCACTGATGGCAGAATTGAGGTGGGTCCTCTACAGTAAGGAGGCAAAAGCCTGGAGTGGCTGGTTGCAGCGTAAATGCAGAGTTAAGTTAGTACTGGGGGAGGAAGAGGATTGTAAGGGAGTCATGGCACCCTCTGCACAGCCCTGTATGGGATACATAGTCCTGTGTACGTTCAGATCACTTCTCACCATTCATAGCACACCTAAACTTTCCCATGTATATGGAAGCTGTTGGCTAAAGGAGGTCCTGATCCAAAGGGCCTAGAAGTTGTGGCAACTCTAGCTATTGTCTTTAGAAGGTTTTGAATCATACCATGAGTTGCAGCAGTAGCACAGAAAGATTTGGCTGGTTTTTGTGGAGCCATAATCCCTCCACCTGCAAAGGTGAGATGTGTATACATGGGGAGAGAAGACAACTAGCTATGGAGTCTCACTGATTTTCCCATTTACTCTGTGCTGGGAGCTTTTGTGATGCTGGTACTCTAGCTGCTAGTCTCACTGATGTACAATAAAGGTTGATGCTTTACTAGTATATCCATACCACAATAATGTTAGGGCACTAGCAGGGCCTGTTTCATATTATGAAAGAAAAGAAAATTGAAAAACTTGCTATATTCTGCAGGTACTGCAGTTTCCTGCCCTCCATTTCTGCCACAGGTGAGCAAGGAAAAGACTGCAGGGAAAGCATTGCCTTCTTACATTTGTGTGGGGCATGGAGGGAGAAGGAATACCTGGTGGGTAGTTTCCAAACTGGACCAGGTCAACACCAAATCGCTCTCCTCCCTGCCTGGGCCTGTGGGAAGTGAAGACTGCATCCTGGTGCTGCTTCTGAAGATGACATGACAGCTGGGCCTCTCATCTTGGGTCTTACCACCATTCTTTACAGTGATTTGGTTTGTTCTGCATGGAGTGCGAAAGAAAGGAGGAAGATACATAATATTTCAAGACAAAGGACTGTGTATTTAGCTTTTGATGGAAAATAAAGACAATACAATCATGCTTCATGCAAAGGTGTTTGTGCGAGGAACAAAATTTATTGCTAGGTGAGCAACTGCAGAACCATCCAAATTTAGCTTTTGATAGTTTGGCACTAGATTTGTTTTAAAAGAGGGGGAAAAAACCACACTGTAACTTTCCAGAAGAAAACCAACTATTGGAAATTTTAAGCCATCTTTGTTAGAAGCGTTTTATGGCTGCAGAGTCAAACACTGGCTGTAATATTACCCCGACAGCTTGAATTCCCCCTCTTATCTGTATGTCATTATATAATGACATAATCAGATGCTTTTCTTCTCCCTCCTGCCCTGTGTGACTGTGTCATTGTCACCTGGCTGCTTTGCCATAGTGGGCTTCGTGCCTTCTGTTAGCAGTTTTCCCCGGCAGCAGAAGGTTACAGCGCACTTCCTCACACGATGCGCAGGTTAGCCCTCAAGTGCTTATTCATAGTTGCACACAACAAAGCATGTATCAGACTCCTAGTGTCTTATCCCTAACATGGTCCTGTAACGAGATGTCCCTAAAAAAAAGGCACAGCTTTGCAGCTGTGTTTCTTGTGTCAGTGGCTCCTTTCTTCTCCTTCCTCAGTATCTGTAGTAGGTCTTGGCTCTTCTCTCAAATCCTGGCTTAAATTGCAATTCTAACTGATGTAACTGTTGCTTTATTTTAGTTTTGCCATGAGGAATTTCTGTAATGCCTCAGGAATGTGAAGGAAGGCTGAGATAAGGGAGAGAGGAAGCATGGGAAATTGAAAATAAAATAATGAAGATAAAAAGACAAGTTACAGGAGACAGTGCTGAGTGTAGGGTTTTGGAAGAGCGCTGATGCTGAAGTTGAGGCAAATGACAAGCTGCCTTAAGAAGAAAGCAAAATTAGTGAAGAGGATGAATGGAAACTGACTCTGTCTGAAGTATACTCCCTTATCCTTCTCGGAAAGCATATTCTTAGGACTTGCTTCCTAGAGTTACTTAAAGCATCTAAATGAAAAGAGAATGGTGAAGCCTACCATACGTGATAAGGAAGCTTAGGAAAAGGAAAAGCAGCGTCAAGAAAAGGAGGAGCATCCCTGCAATATTTGGATGTTAAAATGCTGCCTGACTTTTCATTTTGGGTCTGAGGAGGTTTTTACCATCTTTACTAACTAGCTCTCTGAACCTCTTGATACTAACCTACAGCAGAGTGCTAGAAAACATGGTCTCTATTAATGTAGGATCATTTTAGACAGTACTACAAAAAAGGTCTGGGGAAATGCTCCTTTTTATTAGTGCAGCAATGCTCGTTGAACTGTCTGCTGTGGGATTTATTATAAGTATTGATGCAGCTATAGTGGGTCTAGCCTTTCACTTCTGTATTTACTTCCTAACCATAATGAATCTCTATGCCATTGCCAAGCTCTGCGGTTGGTTCAGGAATCTGAGAATTACATCTGCAGTTGCTATGGGCAGTATACTTTGAGCCAGTTTCAATCTTTAATGTGAGGGATTAAGGAATTGGCTAAATTGATATTCCTTCCCAGTGAAGGAAGAATACTTCTGTCTGGTGGTTTCATCCTCGTGGATTTTGATGAGGAAGCTTTTGAATATACCTGTCTTCAAAACTGTGCGTTTTGTCAGTCATTAACTCTTAGTTGCAGGTATAAGCTTTGTTATTGAAGCTGATGCAGATTTTTAAGCACGTGGTAGTCAAATGTGGAAAATTCTTAATTTAGTCCTTTGCCTCTCTGAGAATTTGTTTTGTGCTCCCGAGGTAGTGATGGACTCGATGAATAATTCAATGGAAGATCATAAAGGAACACTGCCATAAAGTTAATTTTTTTTTTTTCTATTGGAGATTTTGCATTATTCTTCTATGATCTTGGCAGGACACTTGAATTTATTTTATGTTATTGTCCGTGCTATTGGTAGGTACCTTGTAAAGGCAGGTAAGCCTTATTTGGGTGATGCTGAGCACCACTGATTATAACACAAGGGGAAGTAGAAAAGATCTTACAGTTAAAAACAACAATCTAACATATTCTCTAAGGAGGAATAGTCTTTCCTGTATCTCTTTAAATGCTTTGTTGGACAATTGGATGTTGGAGGGCTGCCTTCTGCTTCTTGAAAAGACTTTTGGCTTCAGGGGAAACAGCGTGCTTCAGGCAATTCATGTGGCTAAATCCCAGAAGAAATTCACCTCTCACCAGTTGCTGACCGACACTGCCTGAAGTGTCTGCTTTGGGAAACATGATCAAGCCTTCATTTCTCTTTCTGATCACTCTTGGGTTTTGTTTGGTAATTGAGAAATGTTTCTCTTCCATTTACAGCAGGAATTTGTAAATAAGAGAGGAGAAATATATATAGTAGGTAACTTAAAAATAGTAAAAACCATACAGTTCTGTATGCTGCTACAAATACTGTCAAATTCCTATGCCTTAATAGGCTACAGAGTTTCATCTGTAGAAATGTCAAGAAAATGGATAACACTGGTTTCCTAAAAATTTCATCTCCTTGCATTTTTAAAAACATTTTTAAACCTCTTCCTTTCTCCTCTTCTGCTAGTCAATTAATCTCATTGTTCTTGTGATACTATTTTGTTCTTATTCTATGCTTATCTCACTTTTTTCTTTTTTCCTTGCTTTTTCTGAGCTGCAGTTGTTTTGGTTTGTTGTTGGTTTTTAGTTTTGGGTTTTGGGGGTTTTTTTTAAGAACAGTCTACTTTTTAAAAAATCAACTTTCTCTTCTGTCTTGCTCATTGATGTCTTTTCATCACTCAAACTTTTCCTGGCTGCCCTCTCTTGGTAATTTTCTTTCCCTTTTGTTTTATTTTTCTTGAGATTTTTGTCTGGATTTGTTTTTGCTTTTCCCTAAAGAAAAAAAATATGTTGTTGCTGAGTGTTACACATCATGGTGGTTTTCTGCTTTGCCTGATGGTAATGGGCAGTATTGATCAAAGGAGCAGTAGAAGAGAAGAGGTTCTGCAGCATTTAGTACTCCTGTACTGTGAGTTGGTTTTGGTTTTTGTCTGTATAACATCTAGCGTATTAGAAGCTACGTTTCCATGTTGGACCTTCCCGATTCTGTAGCTCTGCAAGAACTGAAGTAAGGAAAAACTGGCAGAAGTAAATTCCTAATATCAAAGTAAAGGGCAGCCAAGCAGACCAGAGTTGAGGTAGGACTGAAGGAAGATGGAATATAAGCCGGCAGTGTGGCCAGGTGGCCAAGGAGGCCAACAGCATCCTGGCCTGTATCACAAATAGTGTGGCCAGCAGGACTAGGGCAGCGATCATCCCCCTGTACTCAGCACTGGTGAGGCTGCACCTTGAATATGGTGTTCAGTTTTGGGCCCCTCACTACAAGAAAGACAGAGTTGCTGGAGTGTGACTGGAGAAGGGCAATGAAGCTGGTGAAGGGTCTGGAGCACATGAGGAGTGGCCAAGGGAACTGGGGTTGCTTAGTCTGGAGAAAAGGAGGCTGAAGGGAGACCTTATTGCTCTACAACTACCTGAAAGGAGGTTGTAGCAAGGTGGGTGCTGGTGTCTTTTCCTGAGTAACAGGCGATAGGATGAGAGGGAATGGCCTCAAGTTGTGCCAGGGGAGGTTTAGACTGGCTATTAGGAAAAATTTCTCTACTGAAAGGTATTGGAACAGGCTGCCCAGGGAAGTGGTTGAGTCACCATCCCTGGAGGTATTTAAAAGACGTGTAGATGTGGCGCTTAGGGACATGGTTTAGTGGTGGACTTGGCAGTGCTAGGTTACCGTTTGGACTCGATGATCTTAAAGGTCTTTTCCAACCTAAATGATTCTATGATGTTGTGATAGAAACATGAATCAAGCCAGCGGCGTGCTTTGTAGACATGCAACAGTATTTTCAGTCTAGAGCTGTGTGTTATGTTTCTTTCCCTGCTATTGTTTTCACCAGTTTATGAAGTAAACATGTCCATTTGCTGCTTATTTCTCCTCCATAACCAGAGTGATAAGGGAAATAACATTAAAATCATGCCCTTATCAGCTGTATTTATAGCATTATATTTTGGAACAGGATATGAGTTGCGAAGTCGTGAAAAGAGTATTACAAATATAATAATGAATGTTGTAAATCTGTTGCCAAGGCTAGGAATGATTTCTCTTTGGGTATTTATAAGAACCTCTTTTTTTTCTTTCCCTTTTTACCATTCCTGTTTCTTACAGAAGATCCATATCTGTCAAATTTGCCTACAGATATTTAGATGTAGTAAAGGGCCTTCCATCTTTCTTTCTTACAGAAATGTAACATCAGCTCTTCCTTATTTTGCACAGCAAATGCTAAAAGATGATGCTTGCAGAGAGTGTGTCTGAGGATCATTTCAAGGCTGCTTTACATATTGATTACTTAAATTGCCATTTAATTTGCTGTATAGCAATACACAGGGCCTTAACTATTTCTCTGGCATTCTTATTGATTGCTGTAATTCTGCCTTACATTATATGCATAGATGGTGTCACCATTAAATATTTATGTGCTCATGAAATGTTAATATGTCGGGTTAATGTGAAACTCAACAAAATGCATTTGCCAGAAGTGAGCAGGAATGCTGATCTGAGTGCTTCCCTTCCCCTCCCCCTTACCCTTTCATTTTGCCTCTCCATTGATTTTATTACCAGTGTTTCTCTGCTGTATCTAAATCTGTGTCAAAGCAGCGCCCTGCTCCAGTATGCAGATTTTATGTTTTATAATGTGAGAGATAAAACACAATAATAATAAAAGAAAAGAAGTGATCTCAGGGAGGTGTTGAGACACAGCTTTACATTGCGCTTGTGCTACTCTATCATCATTCCTACATTTGGGTATGGAAAAGTAGCACTGTCCTCCATGAACGAGACTGAAGCAGGATGACTCATCCAGAAGGCAAAGTCATATTCTGATGTTCCTTGAACAGTGGCTGCAGCAACATAAAATAAAAATTGCAGGGGTGTTTCTTTGATTTGGTACAGCTGTTATCCAGAGATGATGTGGAACAATTATACATAATTTAAACCAAAACTTTTAGAAGGAAACATAACTCCTCTTGGCAGACTGGTGAACTTGATTCTGACACTGTCATGTTGGAAAAGCCTGGTAAAAATTCATAGGAGTCAAATGTTTATCATATTCCTAATGACTTTCTAAGCCTCTGTGGGAAGTCTAGGTGATTTAAAAAAACGACCACCACCACCACTGGAAAACAAAACAAAGTGATCATCCACTCTCATAAAACAGAGAGCAACCTTCCTTTTACAACCCTGGGTGATGGGTTGGGAGTAGAGTATCAGCTAGAGGCTGTCCTTTGTACAGTAGGACTAAAATAGATGCTTGGTGAAGAGGCTTCGGCATGCTATGTGAAGCACGTAGCTTTCCTACTTGCTTTTGGGTTTTCACTCTTTTCCCACTTTTACCTTTAACCACTTCACAAAGAAGGCTTCTGCACATAAGAGAGCATGAAACAGTCACAGCTAAGATCTAGGGAGGGAGGGAAAGGTTTTGCTGCCATCCAGTGTTGCATCGGTCCTCTCCTCCACCTCTCCTCCTGGTTTTGGGTGACGTTCCAGCCTTGGAGCCTTTTGCAAAGGTTTCTTTGCTGACAAAATTGGAAGATTTAAAACAAATGAACAAACAAACAAACCCCAAACCAAAACCACAACCAACAGAAAAGCCAAACAAACAAAAAACATGATGAAGGTGGGAGTTAAGGAGACAGGAGGCAGAGTGCTATGTATAAACACCTGTTTGTGAAGAAAATTTAGAGAGCCTCTGAGGTTCTCTGGTGCTTGGCAAGATCTCTTACCTTTGAAATTCATTTTCTTCCTCTGTCTCTCATCCTGAGGCTATGCAGCAGCTGTTCAGGATATGTTTTGTTTCTTTTTTTTAAAGTGGCAAAGTTTGTTACTGCAAATCTGTTTTGACCATTTCTTTTTTTTCCTAGCCCCTATTTTGCTCTCTTTACAGGCTCACAGCTTCAGTGAAATCTATAGTATTTTTTGATAAGTCATTTTTTCATCTACAATGAAATCTCTTGTTTAGTTGTAGTGCCGGGGAAAACTTAATCCCAACTGCATCTGATATGGCAGAACTTAATGGGTGTAAAAATGTGCAAGGAATTCTTTTCTCCCGTTTATTTTGCAGTGTCACTCAGCAGAGAATACAAAGGCTCTCCTTGAGTCGTTTTTGCAGCACTTACAGGCTTGATGCAAGAGTGATAGGTCTCTGAAGTGTTTTGCATGCAAGCACAAGTTCCTTCCATAATAGAGAAAATGCACACATTTTCTTCCTTTGTGGACTTCAGTTTGATTTTTGACACTTGACTAGCCTGAATCCAGCTATGCAATTTGTGTCCCACCTTTTTCTTTTTTTTTATAGTTCCTGCTAGGTGTGTTTGTGTCTATAAACTGGCAAATTTGAAATGAAACTATTTCTTTTTCTTTGGCTTCTACTGCAGTTTCTCCAAGCCAGAGTGGTACAGAACAGCAACATTGCATAGGAATGGCAAAGCTTCCCAGCTGCTCATGGAGCAGCACTGCTTCTGTGTTGCTGACTGCCTCAGACATAGATCATTTAGCTGGGGGGAAGGCTAAGGTTTATGAAAACAGAGCCTCCCCATACAGTTTTCCTGAATTCAGCCTGGTATATCTTGTAAATGTTGGATGTGGAGGACAGTACTTTAACTCATGGGTTCTTCAAACTGATTATTTTCCATCTTGATTCCTCCTTCAGATTGTGCTGGAGAACAGCAGTCGAGAAGACAAGCATGAGTGCCCGTTTGGCCGAAGTAGCATTGAGCTGACAAAGATGCTGTGCGAAATACTGAAAGTAGGAGAGCTACGTAAGTTGACCTGTTTGTTTGACCTCTAAGAACCACAGAGTGAGTTCAGTGATACTGAAAGTTTATTTCAATGCAAGAATTTCCTTCTGAGAATCGTTTCTCAGTATAGTTACATATTGAACACTGGCACTCAAAATAGCTATGTCTGTTTTTCTGTGTCTTACTAGTTCATGGGCATACCAGGGATGAGGGTGGAATAGGGGAAATGGGCAATGAGTCTTTGAATCTCTTCTATATGAAGCAGGGCAGTTGCATCATTTTTAGAGAGGCAGTTCATTTCCCATTGGGTGCTTTGGTGTAGGAGACTTCATGGTCTTACCATTCCACAGGCTTGTCCACAGGTTGGTTTTATATGAGTATCATGGTCATTCTTTGTGGGATTGCTCATTTGAACTGACACATCCCATTTTCTATTAGGTATCTAAAGCTCTATCTCAATACTAGATTACTCTAGCCGTGTGATATGAAATACTGTATTTTAATGCAGAGCAAACACGCTGTCTTTTGGCTTCAATTACAGTCCCTTGACAAATTGTTAGATACTATCAAACAGAAGAGCGTGTCTGTATCTTCATTAGTCTAGAGTGTTGGTGTTTATCAGTATATATAAACTTCAGTTACCCATCAATAATGTTATGGATCCAGCTGCAGTCTGTTTTGGCAAGCACTACCTCAAGCTTCATTTTCTTGTTGCACAAGCAGGGCGCACAACTGAGATGCTTTGTTTCTTTCAGAGACATTTTTTCCCCTAATAAAGATTTTTCTTTTACCTTTACACCCAAGTCCATGAAATGTAATGAGAGAAGAGCAATGCAAAAGGCAGCAAGAAAGCCTGTAGGTTGGTTCTTGTTCCTACTAGCTCTGCAACAGACATCAAAACCTCTGTTTTAAAACTATGATTTGGCTGTTAATGCATCTGAAGCTTTTAAATGCAGTGTCTTGAGAGAATTTATTGACTAAAGGAAAAATCTATCTCTGTGCAATGAGTCAAGATAAAACCTGTGCATTGCTTGCAGCTTCCAAATTGTCAGTCCATATTTGACAGACCCAGATAAATGATGCAACATTTACTTTTGAATACCATCCTAAGTAAACCAGAGTTATTAAGGAGCGCATTGCCTATGTCTATAAATAAACAGCTTAGCAACTATTTTAGATGTATGGCAATGGTAGTGTGTTGTGTAAGGTTCAGACTGTAGCAAATGTGTCTCCCTTAACATAACCTTACTACTGCAGTTGAGGTGTCTAATGCCAAATCATGCATGGTAGGTCTGTCTGAATTCTTCTGCCAGTAAATGTAGGAGGGATATTATTATCTCAACAAAGCAGTAAGCCAACTTGAATTAAGCGCTAAAGATCAATTTTATTTTTACAAAGGCACAGAAAAATATCTGAAATCCAAAATATGGCTTTGTACCTGGTATTTTTGTGTATGTCCTGTCACTCCATGGGACTTGCACTGCACTTTGCTGCTAAGAAAGATGATTGATCTAGAGGTTAGCCAAGTGTCTCGGAGTTCTTCCTTGCTGTGTCATAAGAAGTCATTCAATAAATAAACCTCTTTTTTGCCACAGACGTGTTTGTTGTCCACATGCAGGGAGCTATTAGTATGTAGATGATTTGCCATGTATGGTACTGTTTGGTCCAGTTGTTTCTAAGGGCAACAAAGCTGGTGAGGGACCTGGAGCACAAGTCTTATGAGGAACGCCTGAGGGAACTGGGGTTGTTTAGCCTGGAGAAAAGGAGGCTCAGAGGAGACCTTATCACTCTCTACAACTACCTGAAAGGAGGTTGTCCTGAGGTGGGTGCTGGTCTCTTCTGTCAGGTGGCTGGTGATAGAACAAGAGGGAATGGCCTCAAGTTGTGCCAGGGGAGGTTGAGATTGGATATTAGGAAAAACTTCTTTACTGAAAGGGTTGTCAGGCATTGGAACAGGCTGCCGAGGGAAGTGGTTGAGTCACCATCCCTGGAGGTATTAAAAAAGCTTATAGACAAGGCACTTCAGGACATGGTTTAGTGGGCATGGT
This sequence comes from Haliaeetus leucocephalus, assembly GCF_000737465.1. Classification (NCBI taxonomy): domain Eukaryota; kingdom Metazoa; phylum Chordata; class Aves; order Accipitriformes; family Accipitridae; genus Haliaeetus; species Haliaeetus leucocephalus. The sequence goes on from NW_010972519.1 coordinate 2,131,209, forward strand.
TGACGGTTGGACTCGATGATCTTAAAGTTCTTTTCCAACCTAAATGATTCTATGATTCTAACTTCTGCAGATGGCTTCTTCCATGTTTTAACTTTTTCATTATCTGGTCTTTTAAAGTGGGGATTGTGAATAAAATAAGAGGATTTAGAATGGTGGCTCAGTTACCGTATGAAGAAAAATATGAAAGGAAAGCTATTTTTGCTATCTTAGTTTTAGGAAGAAAATGACTTTATCATTTTTTTAATTTGTTTTCTGGGCGTGTTTTTTTGTTGGTTGGTTGGGTTTTGGTTTTTTGTTTGTTTGTTTGTTTTTTGTTAGAGTAGCTCTATGGTTTGGAAGTATGGGGTTAGAAAAAAACTGAAGAATTCCCCAAGGATAGCTCTGACTAAGGGATGGTACCTGTTAATGTTCTGAAGCCACTTGCTTTGATGTTATCGAAGCTGCTGGGATGCTACATGTGCTGGTTTGCAGCAGGCTCCCGTGGTGTTCTTTCATAGGCGCGTGATGTTGCACAGAGAAGATTTGATGCTGAGAAGTGCACTGGTGCTTCTGTTGATAGAAATCAGATGTAGCATGACTGACTTCTGCAAAGTCATGCTAATCTACACCCACACAGCATCTGTCTCTGGATGCAGCAATAAGGTTGCGTCGTAGCCTTATATTCACAGGGGACAGAGCTAAGGTTATCTCTAGCTCATCTTGACGATTCACCTGTTCCCCAGTAAGTTTCCTTAATGGTTTTGTTTATGTGGAACTCTAGTTGTCATTTAAAAAGGCTATAATAAAATAGACCTTTAAAATAATGTACAGAAACCAGATTTCTTGAAAATGGCTGTCGCAGATGTGCATCTTAAATGACCTGTGATCAGCAGTATATTTTGTTGAGACATGCAAACTAGAACTGACATCTTAGGAGAATGTATATTCAGGTTTATTCTTCACTTGAAAATAAATACTGTATTGCTGAATAGGATTGGACATCTTAAAATCAGTAGTTACAGCTTAGGGCAAAGGTGTCCCTGGTAGTTTGTATGTGATAGGTTTCAAAATATGGTTTTAGGCTGCCAGTGTTTCTTTAGAAATTCAAAACTTGTCATTATGGCATTGGAACACAGAACTTTTTTCCTAGCAGTTTCTGAATTGTATAATTTAAAAGCCACAATAAATGACCTTTTGCTCATGAAATATTCAGCAGTAGAAACTTTCTTAAAGTGCAGAGTAGATAAAAGCTGCTAGACTGTCCATTATTTATGAAGAGCACTTTAATGTTGATTATATTCCCCCTGCTCCCTTGTATTAAATACCTTCAGGCAACAAGAAGACATTTTACCATTTCTTTTTGGTCCTTTCAAGCACGCATTCAACCCTGCAAGGACTCACAAGAAAGTGTTAAGGGCATGCCGCCTCTTCTGCTTTTGTATTTCCCCAAATCCAGGTGTTGGACTTCTTAATTCTTTGACTTTGGTTCCAAAATGTTCATGGCTTGGAAATTCATCTCTTCTTCAGCAAAATATTTAAATGTATGTTTAAAGCTTGTCTAAGTAAAGAAAGCTCAAGTGCAAGCTGTGAGTTGAGCATATGGTGACTGCTTTACAGAGGTGGACTTGCAGAGTAGAGGAGCTAAAACTTAAGAGAAAGGTTGGTGTAGTGTTTAAGTAACATGGAATTTAGAAGGAAACATGTCCATAAGCCTGTTCAATGAAATATCTGAATCAGGAAAGAGTGAGATATTTGACTATAAATCTTTTAATCTTGTGCTACTGTTGCTGTTAAAAAAGCATTGAAGAGAATGGCTTTCCTGAGTACTTGCCAAGGCACTCAACTTGGCAAACACGATGATAATTCTGATTTCTTCAATAAGAGCTTCCTTTGTATATCTTGGCTAACAAGATGATTTGCTTCTCATCCTCTGTGTCTTGGAATTGACATCAGACAGTACCGCTGTTACCCAGTGGTCAGTCCTCCTCCCCCTGTAGGGTAAGGCACTTCGACACTCCACATCCCTGCCACACTGACAAGTTTACAAAGAGCAGAAAAGATCAGGCCATTCATATTTCCTCCGTAGTAGCTATGAAAGGTAAGGTAACCTCCATCTTCCCTCTTCTTCCTTCAGGTTTCAGTACAGACTGTTGTGGTTTAACCCCAGCCAGCAACTAAGCACCACGCAGCCGCTCACTCACTCCCCCCCATCCAGTGGGATGGGGGAGAAAATCGGGAAAAGAAGTAAAACTCGTGGGTTGAGATAAGAACAGTTTAATAGAACAGAAAAGAAGAAACTAATAATGATAATGATAACACTAATAAAATGACAGCAGTAGTAATAAAGGATTGGAATGTACAAATGATGCGCAGTGTAATTGCTCACCACCCAGCTAGTCCCCGAGCGGCGCTTCCCCGCCCCCACTTCCCAGTTCCTATACTAAATGGGATGTCACATGGTATGGAATACACTGTTGGCCAGTTTGGGTCAGGTGCCCTGGCTGTGTCCTGTGCCAACTTCTTGTGCCCCTCCAGCTTTCTCGCTGGCTGGGCATGAGAAGCTGAAAAATCCTTGACTTTAGACTAAGCATTACTTAGCACCAACTGAAAACATCAGTGTTATCAACATTCTTCACATACTGAACTCAAAACATAGCACTGTACCAGCTACTAGGAAGACAATTAACTCTATCCCAGCTGAAACCAGGACAATGACAAAAACGCTCAGCGGAGAAGGAATATCCATGTTAACAGACTCCTGGCTTTGTTGGGAGGCAGTAACATTGCAGATAAATATGAAAATTAAAAACAAGATCCAAAAGGCCTTCCAGAACTAGAGGTAGTAAATTTAATGGGAGATTTGGAGTTCATTAAAACTGAGTATTTGTCATAAGTAAGAATTCGAGCTCAGCATTTTGCATAAGTAGCCTTAATCCTCTCAGATCTGTGCCTACAGTGCCCAGTTCTCTGTACCTGTGCTCAGCATGTGGCACTGTTCCTACCCTCAAAACCCCTTCAAACTCTCATTCCTGGTAGAAAGTGATACTTGACTGTGTTACCTGATTTATGCAGAACTGGTACAGCTTCCCAGGCTTGTTGCCTTATTTCCCTACAGCTTAAACTGAAATTGTTTACTGTTGAAGCTGGTGAAGAGGCTTGTAGCTGATAGAGGAATGATAAATTAATGCTGTGTGCACTGAGGAAAGACAGTGCTACCAATGGAGGAGTAGTCTAAAGATGTTCATAAGCCAATATAATTGCATGTCTGAAGTTATTCTATAATCAAGGCTTGTCAGATTTCAAGTATTTTTCACTGTATTTTTGAGCAGGACACAGATGTTCAACTGCCAATGTTCGTATTTGATTGTTTTGATGGGTAGTGTTCAGGGGCTTTTGCAAAAATCTGCACTCAAGCTTTATGACAGACCACAGGGGTATATGCCACATGTCAGATACCTGGATTGTCCTAAAGCTTCTATCGGATAAACAACTTCTTCACTGGGTTTTCTTGCTTTTCTGTCGTGGGGAATTTAATTGTCACAGGGTTTTGTTAGACTTGATTAGTTTAGAGGATTTTTTGCCTTGAAAGAGAAAATCTAAATGCCAATGTATTCTAATGCCCTTGATGCTGTTTACACATGTTCTTTATATAAATTTCTCATTGCAATTATTGCCCAGGTTGCAGAATTGAAGTGGTCTAGAAATTCTTACATTATTGTCCCTTTATCAAATAGAATGTGCTAGGCATTAGAATGTATACAGTGATATTCATGGTTGTGCCCGCTGAGATGAAGGTAATCAAATCTTATGCTTCAAGGAGTAAGCTGATCGCTGCAAGGGTCAGAAAGCACTTTTTTGTCTTTGCACAATTTTTCCTCTGCATTGCACAATCCATAGTGTGCAGTGTAGTTTGTGTCTGTTGGTCTTTCCCTGAAAGCATATTGGTCGCTGCAGTGTCAGCATTCCAGACCTGAGGGCTCACCCCATTTGATTTTTCTTTTGCTACAGCAAATCCAATATTTTTATAACTGAGTGTCGTATTTTAAAATTTTTTCCCCTTGCTTGAAAGCGAATTGCCTTTTCACCCTCCTCTTCCTCTTCCTTCTCTTAAATTAAAATAGAATAAAGCCCCAGAAATAGTAAATAAAATTAGTTAAGGGAATTTTTACTGTTCTCACATTTCTTCTTGCAATTTCATTTTCTGGAGGCTGAAGCATTTTACGAGCCAGGAAATGTTTGTTAGGAAGTTGAAAAACTTTTCTGGCCAAAAAAGGTATTTAGTGAAAGGTAGCAATTTTCTGTTTCATCCTGAACTTTCATCCTAGCTTTAGAATGTAATAAAATAACTAAAAAGAAATTTTAACCTCCTTTGTCTTATTTTTTTACTGCATTCATTCTTACATATCCACTTTTTTATCTTCTTGCCCAAACCATCACCACACCAGATAACTCCCAGTCACAGCAAAAATTAAGCAGATCTTGAATGAAGGCTAGAAGATAAGCAGCATTTGAAAACAATTTCAGTAGTAGTGAACAGAGGAAAAAAATACCTAACTTAATCCATATTGATCTTGAGTTTTAAAGGTTCCTTTAGAAACATTACTAGCAAATTAGCCATTCCTGACTATAGGGACATTAAATGCGCTTGTCCTTCTTGATGCAAAACTAGTAACTTCCTGAGTGGTCTGAATTGTACTTTTCTTTTGTATGATAGCAGAATCTTACTTTATCAAAAAGTCTTCTCTTTCTGTTTGCTGGCACAGTTTTGCAGGAGAGGCAGAATGAAACTTTCCTTTTCTAGAGAGATACTAATTTCTTTGCAATTAACCTCTTCTTGCTCTAAAAAGTCTTAGTCTCTTCAGGCTTATGGTAAACTGTGAAGTCTCTACAAAATATCTACTGTAATCTATGAGAATATGAGCAAGGGACCTGCAGACACAAAAAGATGTTTCATTTTTACCTCTGAGTGACAGTGAGACAGATTTTGGAATGTTACTTTCTACACGTGGTACTGTTGGCTTCAAAATTGGTACAATGTTGACTTCTGTGTCAGTTAGCTGGACACCCTGGTCTAACTAATATCCTCTTGTGTGTTTTCCTGTTGTTTACAGCCATATGTCTGCTCTCTTTGGAGCAGGGATCATAACTTGTTTTGTATGGGCAAAGTGCTTAACCTTACTGTGTCCTGGGTGAAGAATCCTTTAGCTTCTTTAAAATTACATTTACTCAATTTTCGATATTATTAATAATAATAAAAAGCATGAGGTGTGTGTGTGAACTCAAAAAACACTTAAGGGCAAGGAAGAGATGTGGATGTAAGGGATTTTTTTTAGAAATTGATTAATGTATCCAAAAGACAACAAAGAGGTAACTTGATTCCATGTGAAGAGCTCTTTGATCTGGTAATGAAAGGGATAGGAAGAATCAAGACCTGGGAGTTAAAACCTGTTAAATTCAAACTGGGAGTAAGTTATAAGCATTAGCTGTGAGGGTGCTGAACTAGAGTAGTAGCAGAACAGAAAGCTGAAGAATGATGAGAGGAGGAAAAAAAAAAATTCTTGATGTTGATTTCCTGAGATTACTGGAAGCTATAGGTTTGGCAAATTTGATGACATGGTAGAATAACAGCTGTAACTTGTTTCAGTATGGTTACTGGAACCCAATTCTAGGATTTTAAATTTTTTTTTTTAATGGACTATAATAGATTATGTAGTAACTTAAAAGTCTGGGCAGATGTGACAGTAAACAAGAAATATTAAAATATTTTGGATTATTGCCATAGGAAAAAGTATGGATAAAATAAAATCTGCAAAATATCTCCCATTTTGAAAACTCTGCTTCTCTTCTGATCTTGGAGAACTTTGTTAGCTGTTCATTCTGTGTTCCATGGCACTTCTTGGTTTCCCAAGAAGATATAAGTGAACACTGAAAAATACAACAGCAAGCTTCCCTCTTGCACTGCCAGACATTGGAACAGACTGCCCAGGGAAGGGGTTGAGTTGCCATCCCTGGAAGTATTTAAAAGACATGTAGATGTGGCACATAGGGACATGGTTTAGTGGTGGACTTGGCAGCGCTAGGTTTACGGTTGGACTCGGTGATCTTAAGGGTCTTTTCCAACCTTTATGATTCTGTGATTCTAATGATGCCTGCCTTGAAGAAACAAACAGCAGGCAAAATCTTATAAACAAAATGCAGGCTTTTGAAGTTCACTTGCAAACCTGCAAAAAGAAGGAGTGTCAGACAGCTGAGATGTAGCCAAATGTTTGTTGCTTATCTGGAACAATTTGTGTACGTTTTAAGGGTTGGTCATTGTTCAGGGACAGTTTAATGCTGAGCGGATTGAAATTAAGAGAAAAATCATCTTGGAATCCATTCTGGACCTCCTTATTTCACTTTGTGTTAATATTTTATAAATACAGATATATTGAAAGTAGCCAAAGTTTCTTGTATTTTGCAGCAAGCTGTGCTTCAAATCTGAATAAGCCCTTACGGTTCCACAGCACTGCTGTGCACCAGACTGGAAATTTTGCAGCTGCTCCTTTTAAAAGAGGCATGTAGTTGCTTAATGAATTGTACACAGAATTGAACAATGTATAAAAGCCCAGTGTTGTTTTAATGGCAACTTTAGGTGTATTTTAATGTTGCTTTATATATTCCAGAAACGTTTGTGTTGGCAAAGCTAAAGGATTTTCAGGGTGGAAGGTGTTTCATGTTGCAGGTGAAGAGGTGCTTTTGGGGTTTTGGTATCTGGAAAAGGCAGACTGGTTTGGGTTTCGAGGACAACTGCATTAGCAAGATGCCTGCTGAAATGAGAGCAGCATTAACTGCTAATTCCTGTAGTTCCTGAGACAAGGCTGTACTTGCAAAATGCGTGGGATTCTGGGAAACACTCGAGGCCTTGCAAAGAATACCCACTTTCTTGAACGGTTGAATGTCCTTGTAACAACCCTCTACTGAATTGGCTCTGAGGTAGTGAATGTACTGCTAATTGTCCTAGGTCATCCTGGCACATGAAGTTTCATGGATGCTTGCAAGGCACTGGAAGCACTTCTGGATTGCTATTGACTGTGTAGTCATGTCCTCAGTCAGAAAGCTTTACTCTCTCAGACTTTTTAGCTTTGTTTATTCTAAGTAAAATAAGTACCTTTTTAAAATTTGAATCTGTGAGGGGAGCTTCTGAGCTTCAAAAGTATTTAAAATTCAAGTTACCAGGCTTCTGAGAGAGAAGATCAGGCAGAATGCCCTGACACAGTACTAACCAGGGGTAAGGCAGGCACTGAGTACAACTTAGTTGCATCTACCTGTAGCTTTTCTCTGGTTAATACACGCTGCTTCTCCAGCCATGCACTGCATTGTAAACACTCTGTTTGTGTTTATTCAGGGAGCCAAAAGGCTTCCTTCTGTTGCTTGGTGGACCAAACAGATGAATACAGGTGTTGTCAGAAAAAACACCAGAGCAGGGAGTAGTTAACTTTCATCATAAAATCGTAACTTTTGTCATATAATTTTGGCATCACCTGATACTGTGGAAAGCTACTTTAAATTGACTGATCATGTACCACTTGAAACTGGTGGAAGAACTGTTTTCATGGAGAGGTTATATGTGGCCATCGGTCATTCCTGATCAATTAAAAACGGCATGTCCTTGATTTATTTTTTTGCAAGTGTCTTCTCAAAGAGTTGATCAAAACAACAATGAAAACAGAGTAATGAGAGCCTGAGTTCTTAATATATTTTCTTTAAATTATTTGTTAGTAACTAGCTGTGTTTAATTGTAAAACATGATCAAACTGCCCTTAATGTACTTTGTTGTAAATCTTTACCAGTCAAGCTCTGTCTTCGCAAGTAAAAATAACGGTAATGGTGAGTAACGTGAAGGACTGGAGCTGCGCTGTGAAGGTGACACAGGTTTTTAACATTGGGTTACTGATGTTATGTACGTGTTGAAATACCATAGAGTTGTAGAATGGTTTGGATTGGAAGGGACCTGAAAGATCATCTGGTTCCAACCCCCTGCCATGGGCAGGGACACCTTCCACTAGAGCAGGTTGCTCAAAGCCTCATCCAGCCTGGCCTTGAACATTGCCAAGGATGGGGCATCCACAACCTCTCTGGGCAACCTGTTCCAGTGCCTCACCACCCTCACAGTGAAGAACTTCCTCCTTACATCTAATCTAAATCTACCCTCTTCCAGTTTAAAGCCATTACCCCTTGTCCCATCAGTACATGTCCTTGTAAAAAGTCCCTCTCTGGCTTTCCTGTAGGCCCCCTTTAAGTACTGGAAGGCTGCTATAGGGTCTCCCTGGAGCCTTCTGTTCTCCAGGCTGAACAACCCCAACTCTCTCAGCCTTTCTTCATAGGAGAGGTGCTCCAGTCCTCTGATCATCTTCGTGGCTCTCCTCTGGACTCGCTCCAACAGGTCCACGTTGTTCTTATGTTGGGGACCCCAAAGCTGAATGCAGTACTGCAGGTGGGGTCTCATGAGAGTGGAGTAGAGGGGGAGAATCCCCTCCCTCAACCTGCTGGTCACGCTTCTCTTGATGCAGCCCAGGATGCGGTTGGCTTTCTGGGCTGCAAACGTACATTGCAGGTCATGTTGAACTTCTTGTCAACCAACACCCCCAAGTCCTTCTTCTCGGGGCTGCTCTCAATCCATTCTCCGCCCAGCCTGTATTCGTGCTTGGGATTGTTCTGACCCATGTGCAGGATCTTGCGTTTGGCCTTGTTGAACTTCATGAGATTTGCACGGGCCCACATCTCAAGCCTGTCAATGTCCCTGTGAATGGCATCCCTTCTCTCCAGGGTGTAGACCACACCACACAGCTTGGTGTCATCAGAAAACTTGCTGAGGGTGCACTCAATCCCACTAGTCCATGTCACTGACAAAGACATTAAACAGTGCCGGTCCCAATACTGACCCCTGAGGAGCAGCACTCGTCAATTGTCTCCACTCAGACATTGAGCCCGTTGACCACACCTCTTGAGTGTGACCAGCCAGCCAATTCCTTATCCACTGAGTGGTCCATCCATCAAATCTATGTCTCTCCAATTTAGAGACAAGGTTGTCATGTGGGGCAGTGTCACATGCTTTGCACAAGTCCAGGTAGCTGGTGTCAGCTGTTCTTCCCTTATCCACCAACACTGTAACCCTGTTCTAGAAGGCCACCAGATTTGTCAGGCACAATTTGCCCTTAGTGAAGCCATGTTGGCTTTCACCAATCACCTCCCTATTTGCCATGTGCCTTAGCATAGTTTCCAGGAGGATCTGCTCCATGATCTTGCTGGGGACAGAGGGGAGACTGACTGGCCTGTAGTTCCCCAGGTCTTCCTTTTTTCCCTTTTTAAAAATGGGGGTTATGTTTCCTCTTTTCCAGTCAGTAGGAACTTCCCCAAACTGCCACGACTTCTCAAATATGACGGATAGCGGCTTAGCCACTTCATCCGCCAGGTCCCTCAGGACCCGCAGATGCATCTCGTCAGGTCCCATGGACTTGTGCACCTTCAGGTTCCTTAGATGGTCTTGCACCAGATCTTCCCCTACAGTGGGTGGCTCTTCATTCTCCCAGTCCCTGCCTTTGCCTTCTGCGACTTGGGCAGTGTGGCTGGAGCACTTGCCAGTGAAGACTGAGGCAAAAAAGTCATTGAGTACCTCAGCCTTCTCCATATGCCGGGTAACCAGGTCTCCCGTTTCCTTCCAGAGAGGCCCACATTTTCCCTAGTCTTCCTTTTATCACCGATGCACCTATAGAAGCTTTTTTTTTGTTGCCCTTGACATCCCTGGTCAGATTTAATTCTATCAGGGCTTTAGCTTTCCTAACCTGATTCCTGGCTGCTCAAACAATTTCTCTGTATTCCTCCCAGGCTACCTGTCCTTGCTTCCACCCTCTGGAGGCTTCCTTTTTGTGTTTGAGTTTGTCCAGGAGCTTCTTGTTCATCCATACGGGCCTCCTGGTGTTTTTGCCTGACTTCCATCCATCGCTTTCATTTCTGTTGAAATGCTTGCTAATGAAAAGCTTAAGAAAATTAGCTTCTAACAATTAGACTTCACTTGCCCTTCTTGAAGAAGTGTAGATTAGTGGGAACTGTGACAGGAGAAAGCTGTAGACCCTCAGGGCTTTTACAGACCTTAGCGATGTTCACTTTCAGTGAGAGTTTTTAACAGTGCTGGCTAAGTAAAATAAAAACAGGAGGCTGCAGCGTTATATTTCGCTCTGTTCCATGAAGAAGGGTTCAAAAAGTGAGTACAGTCACTCCTGAAACTGCCCTTTCAGCTTTACTTCTTTACTCCATTTGTGGCATTCTCTATTCCTGGATTAGCAGAAACTTTGCATAAATGTTTAAATGTCGTGAATGCATTTTCATGGTTTATTTATTTATATGTTACAAGGAATTCCATTTCTTGTTTCATAACATTTCTGGTCTCTTTGTGCTGAAGTTTAACCATGGCTATCTTTTGTGAATTGAAGAATAACTTTAGTGTAATTTTTAAATATAAAGCTTTAATAGCTGTGAGTAAGGGAGAGGGAAGGGGATTCTTAATTTTGGGAGAGGAATTCCAAATAGTCTGGAGAATTGGCTTATGGCATTAAAACAACTGTAAATGTGATGTAGTGTCATGGGGTGGAGTCAGGAGGTGAAATTGTGACCTCCTAGGAAACTTTGCATTAGGATATCACATCCCTTCTGTAGGGCATCGGGAATGTAATCGTTGGCATGCCTGGCCCATTTTTTAGCTAGCATAGCTAGACTTTCCATTTTGTTATTTCATGAGAGTTTTGAAAGAAGATGGTCCTGGTTCTTCTCAAGGGCACACAATTCCTGTCACATTTCTTTTCCTCAGTGTGTCAGGAGGTCCATATGTGCTCTCAGGACACCTCTTGGAAACAGCAGAGTCTCCTGGAATTCCTGCTTACCAGTTTTTGGACAAATTAGAGCTACACTCTTTGTGTGCACCAGTGTCGTGGTTTAACCCCAGCCAGCAACTAAGCACCACGCAGCCGCTCACTCACTCCCCCCCATCCAGTGGGATGGGGGAGAAAATCAGGAAAAGAAGTAAAACTCCTGGGTTGAGATAAGAATGATTTAATAGAACAGAAAAGAAGAAACTAATAATGATAATGATAACACTAATAAAATGATAACAGTAGTAATAAAAGGATTGAAATGTACAAATGATGCGCAGGGCAATTGCTCACCACCCGCCGACTGACACCCAGCCAGTCCCCAAGTAGCAATTCCCTGCCCCCCCTTCCCAGTTCCTAAACTAGATGGGACGTCCCATGGTATGGAATACGCTGTTGGCCAGTTTGGGTCAGGTGCCCTGGCTGGGCATGAGAAGCTGAAAAATCCTTGACTATAGTCTAAACACGACTTAGCAACAACTGAAAACATCAGTGTTATCAACATTCTTCACATACTGAACTCAAAACATAGCACTGTACCAGCTACTAGGAAGACAGTTAACTACATCCCAGCTGAAACCAGGACAACCAGTTGTGTGCCTGTATATGCTGATAAGTCATTAGAGGAATATAATTATATGCTACTTACTCCAGAGCCTGTCACAGTAGGAGTTTATTAATAGGGAGGCACGCATGCATGCGTGCACCCATACAGACTCTTGGTCTTTGTCTTTGAAGCCAGATTGTTGTATGAATTTAGGCTGCCATAATTTTTTATTTCATGTATTGGAGATATTGGAACAAAATGGAGCTCTCTATGAAGAATTATTAGATATGTAAATGCTTTCTGACAGAAGAGTTGTTAGCTGCCCCTAAACACCTTTTAATGTACTATGCGCCTTCAGCACAGAGAGCTGTTACTCTGTTCTGGATCTTTCCAAGTTGTTTTTAAAAGAAAATTTCATGGCTCAAGTTAGAGATATCTCTGTTTTTTTCCCCTAAGTCTTGTTCATTACTGAAATTTGTACAAAGACTTTATTCCTTTTCTTGCAGTTTCAAATGCTGTGTATTAACAGACCTCTGGCCTCCAGCAGTTCTAGGTTCCCACTAAGCTCTCTGCTTATTTTTCCTGGGCCTTTGTGTTTTACATGTGCACAGCTTGCTAAGTTACTTGCTAATAATCCCACAAACTGTCTGGTGGCTCTATTTTCTCCCCTAATTACCACTACAGAGCATCAGTTTAATTATTCTATCCAGCCTCTAAGAAAGGACTTAAAACATCCATCAGCTCTATCCAGATTTGTTGTCTCTTCACATCAAAGACCCACTCGATGACAGATACTTAAAAAACCATAGCTATAGGCATGTATGAAGTGACTGATAAGGAGCTAAGGAAAGGTGTTAGACTCTTTGTTCATCTGAAGTAGGTTATCAAGACACAAAAAATAATTGGTTGTGTACGTACGTGTGTGAAAGAGCTTGTTGGTGTGACACTGACTCTCAAGCTTTTTGCAATAAATTTTCTTCTGGTGGATAGTAAGTCCTTTGATTGCTCTTTGGATGTATTTAATTTTTAAGTTTATAGTCTCTCAGCGTGAAATAGAGTTGGTATTTGCACAGTAAAAATCTAAGGCAAGATCTCTGATAGTTTGTTCTTTAGGCCTCTCCAAGCACTCGGTGAGAATTAAGCACCAAACTTACCAAAACAGAAAACAAAGGAAATCACCTTATAATTATACATTTCACTTGTGTTTGTCTTAACATTGAGAATATATTTTGTCCTTCATGTGTTCAGGTGTCCATAGTTTTTGGTATCTAGCATGGAATACAATTTATTCATCCCCGTCGGTGACAGGACATTGTGTAGCTGTACCAAATAGGACTGAACACGACAGAATGCAGCATAGGTTTGTGTCCTGGTTTCAGCTGGGATAGAGTTAATTGTCTTCTTAGTACCTGGCCACAGGGTGGAGCAGAGCTCGCAGGACCAGAGGCTCTCATTTTCCAAGTTCTAGGCTGCACAGTGTCACAGTGAATAGCTCAGTTGCTATTCATCTGGGGGGTTTAGAGTAGATGGCAAACCTCACCCGAGATGTTAAAGAGATGTTCAGGGTGTATACCTAAGCAGGAAAAGGTTAGCTTAAGTCTTAAACAGGCAAAAACTTGGCTGAGCCATAACACCCGAGTGTCACTGCTAGTTTTGCTGAAGGCAGAGACTGTTACCAAAATAGATGAAACCATTTTGGAAGAGGAAAAAATTATCAGAGCCAGTGTCAATGAAAAGAGACTGTAAAGAAGTTAGGGGTTTTCCACGGAGAACAGGTTTGAGTATGTCTGTCTAGGCCCCAAATTTATTAGTTAATCAGGCTGCAATTACTTTTAATTTAGGCATTTGATTGTTATGCTTTGCAATAGAAAAATATGATTTTTGACTTGGGGAAAAAAAAACCAAACCCAAAAACCAACTAACACCTCCTTTTAGATCCTTTTTAAAATCATCTTAAAATTTAGGCCAGACCTAATAGGTAAAAAAGGAAAATGTCCAATCTCTTTCCCTTTTTCTTTTTTTTTTTTAAATAAAACATAAAGGCTTGGTGTTTCAGAGGTGACAGTTTTGCAGGTATCAGAGACATGCTTTATGTGGGAACCATGGTGCAAGCTGACCATTACTGTGAAAAATAGTGAATCTTATTCTAAAAAGACTTCAAATTTTAAGGACAGTGTAGCCCTCTGCTTTTAGTTTTATTGCCTGCTTTTCCCCATATCATTATTTTTCATATATGTTTTGCGAGGGGCATGTGGTCAGACTGGAGCAATTCCTGCAGTGACCAGCTGCAGGTGCTGTTAGAACTTGTGGCCCTGATACCAGCTAAAGGCTTAGATGGTGGTAGTCTTTGTCTAAATTAATGTCCTAGAGTCCGGTGTACTTCCAGTCCAGAAAGTTCATTGCCTTTTCATATAGTAATCCATGATCAGGCTTGTCATAAGCCTGTCATCTGGAAGGACTAGAGGATCACTGATCTACAACAGTATTTTGTTGATGTGCTATATTTAAAGGCATTAAAAGGCTTGAGGATTATTTGTGAGGTATTCTTGAGGTTTACAGACAGATGGTTGGAAGCATGTCCTGGAATTCTCTTCTTCAGCTTTCAACAGTGGAGCCATCAGCCACCCCTTCCATTTCCTTCCCCTTCTGTATAGCAAAGGGTAGCTCTAATAATTATTTCCTTGCATTTGAAAATTATACATTTTGGGTTTTGTGAATACCTAGCACATCTACGGGATTTGCAGTGCAGCCAGTCTAGAACTCAACCTGTTGTATTCTCTGGCTGTGCTTTATTTGTGCGATGATAAGGTTCCATTTCATTTTTATACCCGCCTCCCCCCCCCCCCCCGGTTTTAAATAGCACATCATTGTGTTTTAGGAACATTTGAGTTGAGTTTTCAATCTTTTTCCTAATATTTGCATATTAATAAGTCATTGAAAAAACATTATGTAAATTTTATATCATGGTGAATATATTATCAAATCAAATGGCCTTTAAGGGTAATTGTAGAAAGCTACTATCAGCTAGGGAGATGAAATTTGACTGTATTTAATTTTCTCTTTTCCCATACAGTCAAGTACCAAAGACTTGGAATTGATATAGTCATTTCAGAAATGCCATTAAAATGTGGAAACGAGGCATACCTTGTTGGGGTTTGGTTTGGTTTTTGGTTTGGGGTTTGTTTTGTTTTGTTTTTTTTTTTTCCCCAGGAAATTATTTATTTTCTGTGAAGTCACAGTTGGATTTTTAAAAATATTTTGCCTTAAAGGTCTGTTTTGTTTACTCAAGTTGAGGGCATAAAGCTGTTCCAATCTCTGCATTTGCAACTTCAGAAATTTTTTTGTATGTAAAAAGTTTTCTCTTTACCAGGTAATTGAGAGCAAGGGGAAGAGGTAGTCTCTTTCCATTTTTAAATTAGGAATGGACATCCCAAGATGGACTTAAAAATCACAAGATATCTCTTATTTGACCCTTTTTGCCATCTGTTTTTTGAGATTACTTTCTCTGCATCTATCAGAGTGAGCTTAGAAATAAGCAGTAAAAGTATGATTCTCTTGATCTCAGTAAGTGGTGTTTCAAGATGACACTAAATATGGTGTGACATGAGAAAAACTTCATTTGTTGGAACTTCTGGATTAGGTAGAAGGGAGTACTAGGTGCTCCATGGATGTGTTAGGCTGAAATTTTCAGGGACCTTCATGACAGGATTTAAAATCTCATTGAATTTATGTCCTTTAAACTTCCCAGTTAGCTGCAGTAGCAGAAGCATCTTGCATTACTTAGGTTTGAAAAAGCTGAGCTGACCCTCAGACGGACAACTTTATACATCATCTCAGCACACTGGAAGAGCTATTTCTGTCCGTGCTCACTGATAATGAACAAATAACCGAGCATTTCCATCATCAGCAGTTCCTTTCCTCCTCTTTTCCACCCCCAGATTCCAGGGGTGGGTGGTGACAGCTTGAAGCGATTAGATGTATTTTCAGATACCTATTCATTTTAAAAATTAAAAAAAAAAAGTGTTTTTCCTTGTCACTGCTAAATTATGAATTTTTAAATGTTTTTGTAGATGCTTTGGTAAACCTGCCACAGTTATTTTCCTCTTATTATTCACTCCAGTTTAAAACTTCCTCTGCAGTGTGCGTGTTCCTCTTGTTTTCCCATTAAATGAACTTCTGAAAAATCCAATATTACTGTACAGGTATTAATGGAAGGCAAATCTTCACATGCATGGGCAGTCACACCATAAGTGGTGTGTTTTGTTGGGGATTGGATTTCACTTAAGATGGTAGGGGACAATATTCCCAAAATGCCTTGCCGGAGCATTGGCATAGAGGCAGTTGTAAAGGCTGGAGAAAGGGTCTTAATGTCACCCTCCGCAGTAGGGTATGCACAGCCCACGCACATATGCAAAATGTCCCATTGCATAACAGCTTATTTACTCAGATAGTAGTTGTGACTTCCCTATGAAATTCAAAGTTGCAGTAAAAAACTTCCCCAGGATTTTTTCCTGATTCATAAAACTCATGTTTATCCATTCACAAAAGAGATGCAGTGCCATATGATTTGCATAAGGAATTGAATTGCAGTGTACATGTCTTGAAGTATTTATGATTCCAACATGGTTAAGCAAAACCTATGTATTATTTTTGAAGAACAAGATAAAGGAAATTCTAGACAAAAATAAGGTGCATCTTGTTCCTCATGGGAAGGCAGAAAAAAATTACTACATGGGCTCATTCTCAATAGGCTAAGCTGCCCCAGTGGAGGAAACCTTTACATTTGGTATGAGGAGTTCATATACCCTGGTACAACCACGGTATGTTAGGATATGGGTCAGAGTCTGTTTCTACCCGCTTTGTGTCCAAATGCTCTTGACCTTCTCCCCCAGCAGAGACAGCTTTTTACAGATGTGGTTATGACATTATCAGGTTTTGTAGCTAAATGAAAAGTTTGTACCTTAACTCTATCAACTTCCACAACTTGCTGTAGATAGAGAACAGTTGTGTGGAGATTTGCTGTCCTGTGTGTTCTTCCAGTATCAGTTTCACAGGAAAGACCACAGGTTAGCAAACAGGTTGAAAGCTAGGTAATTAATCTACTTTTCTTCCAGCTGAACTAAAGATTAAGCAAAGATGATGTACGCAGTGACATATAAACACAGATGCTACCTGAGAAATGGGATGTTCCCAATAAATTTTTGAAGATTTTTCTTTGTACTTAACTAGGCTGAGACATGATCCCAGCTGCTTTCCAAGGTTTCTGTACAAGTCTAGCTTCCCTGTATCACTGTCTAGGTCTGATTCATAGAATACTGCCTCCCTGTAACAATAATTATATACCTGTCAGGACCCTCAAAATGCATCAGAAGGCAGAAAAGGAGGCCAGAACTGCATCCCACTGACAGTTTCAGGGAACCCTGTGACTTCTCACATCTGGTATAGCTATTCCTTTAAAAAACAAAAATAAAAATTCCTCCTGGTATAGTTGTATTGGGGAAAAATTAGCATGTAGAGCGAGCCTGTTTTATTTCCTTTCTGCCAAACACTCATTTTGAAGGGTAAGTTTTGACTTCTGTAAGCCATCTCATTAGTGGGAGCCCATCTGCTCCCATTCCATCCAAGGTAGTCTAGCTTGTGTGTGTTGTGTGTATGCATGCATGCACAAAGGTTTCCAGTTCTAGTCAGGGTTGATTCCCATTAGGCTTCAGGCAGTAGAAGAAAGATTAATGATTCAGGAAGAAGAGAGAAAGTTGCACACGCTTGAAAACTTGTCTGGAATGGGCTAACTCCTCTCCCTCGAATAACAGCCATGTATGAATAATGAGTAATTTGCTCATTTAAGCTATGGTAATGATGATTCTTACTGATGGTACTTGGGCCCTGATGTGAAGCAAAGTAGAGATTTGTTTGTCATGTGCTTACATATCACAGACTTTTTCATCCTATTTTCAAGTTGTGCCCTGTTTAGTATGGAGTGAAACCCTCCAGACAGAGTGTTTCATAGAAATATTTCTTCTGGTATCTTGTGTCTTGCAGTATTTCTGTCCAGACAAGCCGTATTACAGGACCTGTTGTGGCAGTGTCTGTTTTATTGCAGTGGAATGATCCATCCGAGATCTGAGGAAGCGTTCATCTCTCACTCCTCGCGCTCCTGTCTGAGAAATGAAAAGAGTCATACAGCAGTGTGACTTCTGTTTTCTGACTTCTGTTTTATTACTTAGACATTTCAGAGCTGATGTGAGCTATGATTTGAGAATTCCCAGGAGCAAGACTGCAGCTTTTTCCCCTTTACCACCTGCGTTTCTCAAGTACCACAGGCTTTTATTACAGACCTATCGGAAATCTCAGGAGTGCCATTCACTCAGAACAGATTGATGGTGTTTTGGATCTGGTGGTCTCAAGAATGTATATCTAGTCTTATTTTAGTGCATGTATAAGAAGCTGATTGTGTTTTTAAGATGTGGAAGAATCTATTTAGTGACAAACCTTTAATGCTGATGACCAGCCTACTTGCATTTCTCACAGCTGTGTTATCTTTTTATTAAAACCTCTTTGATCTGTCATATATTAAACCTTGAATTTCTAAGGTCAGATCAAGGATGTGTTCATTGGTATTACTGTGTTCTGAAGAGAAAGGAAAGAAAGTATGGCATATAAGGGGCCTACTTCTACAAAAAAATGTAGATGTCTGTCTTGTTTGTGTCAGAAATGAGAATGATGGCTGTCAGTCCTATTGTAGCTGATGCATGCTGATGTTGCGTAATTGTGTTTCCAGCAGCTCTGCAGTGGGTTACACTAGCCTTTCTTGAGAAGATTTCATCTGCAGTCGCATGTGCTGGAAGCTATATTTATTTTTTTAAATGGAAGCTTAAAAGTTATGTACACTGGGGAATGCCTTTTAAGTGTGGTAGACATGGATACATCACAGCAAAAATAGCTAGGAATTAGGCAGTGGCTTAGGCTTTGTCCAGCAGTGACTAGTAGCTTTGAATGCTTCAGTTCTGGAGCACTTTTAGCCCAAAATCCATGGGGCTCAATTTTCAGAGTGCTGAATCACCTTGTCAGAGAACAAGGCCTTTGCTACCCTTTACCACCCGGGTAGAAGCCCCAGAAGTTAACTTTTGAAAGCCAAGATCAATGCACTTGGGAGAGATTTTTCTGCTCTTGAGAAATCGACGGTCTCTTTGAAATACATTAAGTTTGAGTACAATTTTCTTCATCTAGGAAAAATGTAACACTAGCAGTATTAAATATGATGAAGTCATTACTTCTGGAGGTGAAATAGCACTGTTGTACCAAATTGAAATCTTTGTGCTGAGACATCGCTTTCAAGGAAAATGCACGAGCCTGTCAGTATCTCATTTCATCTTGACTGGGGGGGAATGCAGCCCCCTGGAACAGATTGGAATATCCCAAGTAACTGTAAGAGTGCTGTGTTATAAGGAAGAAGGATTACAGGGAGAACAGAAACAGAAGGGGGGGTGTTGGGGTAAAGGGGTGCTGCTGCATGTAACAAAACAAAGTCAGTTTTCCATTAAATTTTAAGTTTTTCTGTCTTTCCTTCCTGCCTCCTACTTTTAAAGTCATCCTGTTTCACAGTGTGGATTGGTCAGTTGGCTTTGAGATAATTGATTTCTGGCAAGCCAGTTTAGCTTTTGTGTTGAATGAAAATGGATTTGAGTAGATAGATGTGTGTGGCTAGAAAAGGAGAGAACTGATGGATTTTGTGATGGTAGGAGCAGAAATCAGATTGACCTGTGCCACTCAGAAGAACAGACGAGCAGGTGTGATAGTGGCACAACTGGATCAGTAACTAATGCAAACGTGGCTAAAATGGCAAAGGGGAAGAGCTATTTTGTGTGAAAATGGGTTGAGTCTTCCTGATGTTGAATGCTTGTAGGCTCATGCTGATTTATTAAATGATGTAGATTTGCCAGCTTGAGCTCACAAATTCCATTCCACTAATGAAATTTAATTTTTCAGTGCGTGACTTCTAATCAGCAGGTTTATAGCCTGCCTGGAATTGGCGCTTGGTGGCAGGAGCCAGATGTTGCTGAGGCAGGTGTCGCAAAAGATTCCTTAAATTAAATCTTGGTGGTTGGGGGCCTGCTTCTAGTACAGCTTTCACTGAATTGAGGCACATTTATGAGAGGTGCAATGAAGGTTACGGTTGCCTAAATGTTCTTGTAATAGGTCCTATCATTTCCACCTTTTTGGAAGCCTTTAATGTTTGATATGAAATCCTTCAGGTTATTAATCAGTGAAGTTTTTGTCTTTTTTTCTTAGGGCTTTTAGAAGGACATACCTTAATGCCATCTAACCCAGTTACTCCAGAGTAACTCAGGACCAGGGCAGTAACTCTCCCAGTATCCTGTGAATTGTTAGTGCTGAGGGAGATGAGGCCAGGTGGGTACAAGCTGGCTAGGGTCATTTAAACAAAGCTTAGCAGCCCCTCCAGCGTATTGATGTTGTCATTGTAAATGCTTGAGACTGGAGTTGCGTGTGTTACAGAATGGTGTCAGCACGTACCGTCTGGTTCCTGGGCTGCAGAAGGCTCTATCTATTTCATGTTACATATGGGTTGATGGCACAGAGTCACCATCCCAAACAACTAGAGCCCACGTCTTCCTTTCAGCTCCCCATCACTGGCTCTTTGAAGTAACCACTGATGTTTCTTCACAGTTGGTGTTTTTGTGGTGAACATCTATATTGCTTGAATATGTTCAAGGTTTTAACTTACTTCCCATTTAAAATCTGGATATTTTTTTGTGTGAGATTTTCTTCTGTCATCCAGTTCTTTTTCTTAGGATAGATAAATCAAGTTACAATAAGCAGGACTGTACTAAGTTAGTATAATAATGGTCATTGTTATTACTGCTATAACATTATGGATAGCATTTTATATCATTACATTTCAAAGCTTTATTTAAGAAGAGGTCAGTATTGCTACTATGATCTTGTAGGTCACAGCTGACCATAGTAGAGCTAATAACAACATCTAGACAATAACCTCTTAACACAGCCAGTATAGCTAAAGTCTTAATGGATCACATTGTGCCTAGACTTTATGGTGGTGATGCACAGTGGAAAGAGGCCACAGATGCTTTTCTCTGCTCTTTGAAGCTGGGTTCTATTGCAGTATTGGCACAGAGGCATGAGTACTAGAATAAAAAGGTATTGTGGACCTCCCTCTCTTAAGGACAGTCAACACACAGGGATTGCACAAGGCTCCATCAGCAAAGACTTTCTCTGTGGAAGTGCCCTGACTCTGCACCAGGCAACTTTTGGTGGGCTCTGCCATGCTGGAACCAGGTCTGAAAGGCACAACTGAGCCGGGGGTGTAGAAGAAAACTAGTGTAGAGACTAGATGTGATGTTGATCAGAGGAAATGTGTCTTTGGGAACTAGAACTAGAAGCAGTTCTCAGCACACAGAATCACTTGGCTCCCTAAGGATCTCTGAGAATGGAGGCCCTGTGCAAAAGATTACCGGGATGCGTTAGGGATCTTAGGTTAGATTTTTGCTTTGAATTAGGGAGTTTTTTCCTCTTCCTTCCCTCTTCCGTGAAGAACAGAAGACAAAAAGGAAAAAGCATGCGAATAAACAATTTTGGAAAAATATTTCAGTAAGCAAAAGCCTACAAGATGGAGTCTAATCAATAATTATTTAAAGATAGGGTCATTTGGTGAAAGTAACCAATGATCTAGCTGTGTGAATAAGCTATGGCACAGGTTATTGAAAGAAGACAAGAATGTCAAGCTAAATTGGGGAGTTTGGATTCTTTTAAGGCCCAGCAAGATTCACAGCTGTGAGGAAGGATGGGTAAAACGGAATGTTCTGCTTCTGTTTTTCTTCCTTTCCCATGGGTTAATCAAGCTCAGTGGTGAGATAAGAGGATTTGGAAATAAAACTATGAATTGTTATGAAAATTATTTGTTTGGCTACACTTTTAAGTATGTTTGGAATACTACTTATTTCTTTGGAGACATCTTGCAAGGAAAAGAACTGAATAATGACTTGAGCTTTCTGTCTGGTGATACTACCCTGAATAATTTACTTGAGTCTGTAGCTGAAATGAGATGAAATAATTGCAAATACACTGCATTTTTAAAAGCAGGAAAGGAGGGAAATTTGTTTCTGTTGTGGTTTAACCCCAGTCGGCAACTAAGCACCATGCAGTCGCTCACTCGCTTCCCGCCCTGCCCCCCCCCCCGCAGTGGGATGGGGGAGAAAATCGGGAAAAGTAGTAAAACTCGCGGGTTGAGATAAGAACGGTTTAATAGAACAGAAAAGAAGAAACTAATAATGATAACACTAATAAAATTACAATAGTAATAATAAAAGGATTGGAATGTACAAATGATGCACAGTGCAATTGCTCACCACCTGCCGATCAACACCCAGCTAGTCCCAGAGCAGCGATCCCCCGCCCCCACTCCCCCCAGTTTCTATACTGGCCATGACGTCACATGGTATGGAACACCCCTTTGGCCACTTTGGGTCAGGTGCCCTGGCTGTGTCCTGTGCCAACTTCTTGTTCCCCTCCAGCTTTCTCGCTGGCTGGGCATGAGAAGCTGAAAAATCCTTGACTTCAGACTAAACACTACTTAGCACCAACTGAAAACATCAGTGTGTTATCAACATTCTTCTCATACTGAACCCAAAACATAGCACTGTACCAGCTACTAAGGAAGACAATTAACTCCATCCCAGCTGAAACCAGGACATTTTCCTATATGTTAAAAAAATTTAGCTGGTTCATGCTTAATTTCATCTCCTTTTCTTATAGAGGTTGTTTTCTGTGATCCAAGAACCATCCTAACTAGTTAGGGAAGGCAAATTCCCTGAAGCTGCTGTGTTTGCTTTCTGGTATGAATGTGAAAAGCGTCTCTCAATCTCTGCTAAAAGAAACTTGAGAGCGCTGGTTCAGCAAAGGCAGTTTGCCTCATTGTCCACCTGAATTCAGGACTGTTTCTTAAGCAAAAGCAGGATTAGAGTCTATTTTCCTAATTCAATGCTAGCTTACATTTTTGAAGGTTGTAGGGGTTGTAAAACGTATAGTATGCCAAATTTAGACTCTTATCTGATACCTAAACCTTGCTCACCTTCCAGTTGCTTCATTAACCTGTATTCACTATTATACCCTTAAATAGAGAGCACAGGTTCTTTGAAAGGCCTTTGAGGAGAATTTCTACCTCTGTCTCAGGCTCTAAGCTGAGGCAGACACACTTGCCCCTTCAGGAAACAAAAGCATTAGTTCACCTTTTCATTTAAACATAGGGGAAGCATACATAATTATTTTATGAGGACTGCTTTAGTAAGTACTGAAAATGTAGGTTGCAGATCAGAGACTGAAGTTAAATAGTTGAATCCACTGGTATTCTTCAAGTGTGTTTTTCTTTTTTCTTACTTTTCTCTTGCATGGCTATTTCTATCTTCACTAAGATTCCAGGAAAATGCTGCTCTTAAGCTCTTAGAAGTTGTCACTGCAGTATGCCTTCTGCTTTGCATGAAGACATGGTCTGCGTGGACATGTTCAACTACAACTGAACTTGCTCTAGCAGAGGCAAATTGCCTTAGTAGCCAGGCCAGAGCCATCCACTCAATCACTAGGCAGAGTAAGCTCAGGTGGAGATGCCCTATAAATTACACCTCTTATTAATGTCTAATGATCAAAATCTTATCTAGGGGACCTGATTCATTGTGAAGCTGAGCAGTGCTGACAGTCAGGGACGTGCAAAATTGTCTGTGAATCCATAATAAGGGGGAAAATGGTTACAAATCTAGTGGTTCTCCAGGTAGTTTATAAAATGTAGAGGAAAATGGTGACTAATGTAACCCTCAGTTCCAATGAAATCACAGTCCACTTGAGTTTGCTCTCACAGCTTCTTATTAGAAGTGCTTTTAAGAGGCAACATTACATCAGTGGTAATTGCTTGTCATTGTTGAGAAAATGCTAAACTACAACAACAGGCCACGAACTTGTGGGTATTCTGCACTCAGAACACATGTAAGATACTCCCATGGGCTGCATTGTTAAATTTGACTTCAGTTACTTAACTTCATCTTAGGTTTCGTAGGAGAGCTCGACAGAGCATCATATATTATTATTATTATATTGCATGGCTATTATTCTTCAATATCTCTTCTATGATGTTCATATATTACACACAGAATTTAATCACCTGTGTTGCTAATATTCATTTAGTACAAGGATCAAGATAACTTAGGAGAAACTGACTGTTTTGTTTTGGTCTTCAGAGCTCACTACTGGCACTAACAAATGCCCTTCTACTTTATTATGTTAAATCTCATGTTTCAATGGAACAAAAGGAAATGAAAAAATTAAATCTCTTTTAAACCAGAAGTCAACAGAAACCACTACAGGCCAGGTTCTGCCACTTGATAGTGTGCCTGCCAACTGATGCACAGCGGACCCATTGGGTGTTGTCTTCATCATGGCCTAAAATGAGTAGTGATGTGGACAGAAAAGGATGCTCAGGGCAATCTCTTACACTTAATGGCAAAGGAATCAATGCAGCGTATACATCGTATACAGGAGAGGTGATGTAGAGCTAAACTGTCCTGTACAGTCTCTTCCCAACCGCAAAATCAGCAGCACTGCCCTCCAGCCACTGTAGGAAAACACGTGTTGGGTCTGAAATACTTCTCTGTAGAGCAGCAACAGATGGACTCTGGGAGTCAGTGCCTCTCACTGGGACTCCAGCACAGTCAGGATGGCACTGTGGTGCCCCAAATGCAGACTTAGCAGAAAACCATGGGGGCTCAAAGGAAGGTACTTGGTTAGGCATATGGACTTTGGAACGTAATCCTTCAATACTCCCCCATATACCCTGAAGCTACCAAAATTTGGCATCTTTCCCACAGAATTAGTATGTTCACTCTATAAAATGCATAATGCCATGTGTCAGAGACTATCACCATTTGCACGGAAACAGAAGTGGAGAGAGAAGTGTGTGAATGTAGACACACTGTAGAATGTAAAGACACAGCCTGTGTTTCCTACAAATGCTGGGGGATTTGTGTTGGGTGAGTAATGCAGAAAACTGGATGCCTAGCTCTGAATACTGTTATCTAAGCAAGATTTGAAATAGCAGTTGAGACATGAACATAATCAGTGTACTAGACAAGCATATTAGTTCATTGAACTTCTGTCTTCATTAAAATTGTAGTTCATTGCTTATACTTCTGACAGGGAAGCATAGATGTCTGCAGCCCACTTTTGATAAGGGTTTTTGTGTGTTAACTTTTTACCAAATAAATATTTTAAAATAGAAATAATTATTAAAGAAGTGGTTCGTGTCTTTTCCAGGCTTGTTCGAATAAGTCAGCTCAGACATTTTAGAGCTGCTCACAAATTCTGTTGCGATTTTAATTGTCTGTTTATGAGAAATGAAAATTAAGTCAGCAATTGAATTATTTAAATTTGTAGGTAGTGGGAATACAAATATGGAAGGCCTGAGTAGGGTGTTAGTAATTTATTTGGGATTCTGTTCAACTTCTATGCATTTTAATTGAATTGATCCTTCTCTTTTGGTATGAGAGTCCGAGCAAATCAAAACCCAAATGCGTATCTAATGATTTTACAGCACAAAGCAATAAAATGAGATTGAGGCTACATCCAGAAGTTCTGGAAAGGCTCAAACTGGAATTCTGGGAAAATACAATGAATACTTTAAAAGCAACTTGGCTGAACATTATAGCATATGTGCTATCTTTTAAAACAGTGGTATATGAAATGTTCTTTGGGGTCTGTTTTGTGTTGTCCCATGTATTACAGAAGGAAAACAAATGTAGAAACTGCAGGGTTTTATTCTACAGGCTTGGGAAAAGAGGTGCCATACAGACTTTCATTTGTTGCAGTCCCGGAAAACTTAAGGACTACTTGCCTTGTTTAGGGTTTGATTTAGTGTTTGTCTCTGAGACATCTGGGATGAGGTATCTGAATTACACAGAAGACAGTCCTATTTAATGGTGCAAAAATACAGTTTCCCTGTTTGAATTTGCATGTAAAGTTCTTCCGTTCTCTCAGTGGAGATTGCAGTCTGCTTACTCCTATGTTTCTGGATGTGCCTTATGTCTGAAGGAAAAACAGGCATACTCTTCTTTACTGTTTATCTATTAAAAGAATGGCCTGCTGGTGCTAAATCAGGGAATAACCTGCAATACACTAAGTTGCTTTCTTCCATTAGTCTGTTGAAGAATCTTACTTGCAATTAACCAATGTAAGTTTTAAAACAGTTTTTGTATCATGTTACAATGCCTTGGGTTTACTGTATTTTAAGCACATTATAAAATTTAAAAAAGAATTTGGACAGACTGGGGACTCCCAACTATGCAGGATATGTTTTAATAGCTCAGCGAGCATATATATCAAATCATCTCTGGTTTTACCTATCAGAGTGGTAGCTTTCTCTGCCATCTCCAGGTTAAAAATAACCTTTTCTTTTCACAGTAGAGAGACACCGCCTTACAAAAGGTGTAGGATAAGAGGTGGCATGAACTGTGAGAGTATCAGCATGCAGAAAAGTAAGATTCTTGAAAGCAACCAAAATATGGGGCAGTTGTTTTCTGCAGTGAAAGTATGCTTCTACTGTTTTTCATTGTGGGTATTCGTTGGTGGTGTTGCATTTACCAGCTTCTCTTTGACAACCCATAGAAACAACTCCAAGATTGATGATTTTCATCAGCTGAGTCTGCTTCATTGGCATATCATAATCACCTCCACTCCATGTGGTGGTATTTTAAATACTCAACACAACACAAACTCACGTCTCGTGCTACTTGTTTTGTTTGCTTTAAGATATGAGGCTGCTTTAACTCCGTGATTTTTGAATATTATTCTTTATGTCGGCATTAGGTTTTGTTTTTTCTTTAGATTTTTTGCCTCTTCATATTTCAGCCTTTTGAGTTCCTATTTTTCAATTTTATTCCACACTTACAAAGGTTTTTTTTTGTTATTTTCAGTCTGTTTTCTTAAGAAAATGAACCAGATGTGATCAGATTGTCTGTGTTTGCCTGTCCTTCCCAATAATTTGGGCATGAGTCAATTTCAACCCAATTTAACAAAGGGAGTATGAAGTTCTGAAAAAATTTAGAGAAAATAGTTTTCTGAATACAGGTCTCTTCCTTCAGTGTGAGGAACATCTTTGCAGTGATCTTGCACTATATTAGACATCAGCAGATCCCTGTGGGATCTTGGGGATTTAAATGGAGACCTAAATCAACAAAAAGATAATTTTCATTGATCCTACTGTTCGCTGGAAAACTGAGTAATATCTTCGACAATGCTTATTTCTCTTATGTTATTGACTTTTTTTATTTTGGGCTTCAGGTGAAAGCTTAGTGTCGCTGCCATCATGGACCAAAAAGCACTGCTGGCATTTATTATGTAAACATTGACAGTAAGTGACATGAATGACTCCCTGGTAGATACAAAAATCACATGAAGGCAGGTAACTTGATGTCCCAGTGGAATTCCTGGCATTTACCATACAGCCTGTCTATGAGCTCCATTTATGAGCCTTCAGGTCTGATGGACTTAGCTTTCAGCAAAAACCAGGTGTATAGGAAAGTGCATGAGACACAAATATGACTGCAAGTCCTTTGTGTGGGAAGTGATGTAATCGAGAGATGTCCTGAAGTGGAGGCTGTCAAGAGAGGTAGGGCCAGCGCAGTTAGGGTTAATGGGAGATACCAGAGTTTTAAAATGTCATCATAGGATAGTGGTCTCCCACTGGCATATCAATGAGGAGACATTTGTGTGTAATTAATGTCAGAACCAGGCAAAGATGTTTGTGTTTGGAGGAGATACTGATCCTCTGATACTGTACTAGCATGTAATGACTTTATTTCCCTTATGTCAATTGATTGAGGTACTATCAGTTATTTTATCTGATGGATGTTGGTGCAATAGAGTGACAGTTGCTTGATATAACATTGATCACTTCACTTGGTTTATACCTGCTCTGTATTACAGCCAACTGTGGAGTGCCACATATAAAATGTACAATTTTTATTATGAGAAATTTAAAGTAATAATTCTAGGATAAAGGAACACTTGATGGCAGGAAATACTTGTACCTCTGGAACTTCCTCCTTTTTGCTTCTGTTTCTGTGTAGTGGAACAAAGAAGACAAGATTTCACCCTTGCATTTGGTGCAATGCAGAGGAAAGTGTGGATTCCCTTGGGAAAAGCAGAGTCCAGCCTAACTTGCATCCATAGAAAATTGTCAGTGTAGGGTCACGGGAATGCAACACCCTTGTAAATCTGAACTGCCAGAATGATTGATGAAAACTCTTGCAAATACAACAATAAGCCTGATGAACATTGGGTAGAGTCAAGTCTGGAAGAACTGACCTGCCAGGCACTGTCCTTTGATGGTGAGGTACTAGTTGAACCCTAATTAGACTTCAAAGACCTGCCCTCCTGAGGTGCAGTCCCTCAGGAGGTGGTTCGACCTCTAAGGAGATGTGAAGTGCAACAGGCCTTTTCCTGTGAGAAGTACACCTTCTGGAAATGCGATCTAGAGAGCAGGTCTCTCACCCACTTAGATGTTTATGATAGATGCTGAATATATGCAGTTCAGGGGGGGGTGTTTGTTTGGGGGGGGTGTTTTGTTTTTTGGTTTGGTGTTTTGTTTTTTTTTTTTACATGGATAGTATACTTTTGGAAGGCTTCTAGGCCAAGTCAACCTGTGATAAATAAGGTCTTCACACAGCTTAAGCTTATGGCTACATATTGACAAATTGCCCTCATCAGCTTTTGTCTCCTTATCTTCCTCTCAGACATAGGCTAGATCAGTTAACACAGAGTGGTCAGAGACTTCTTGCATCCTTTCTTCCATTGCTGAGTGCTGCTCGGCTCTTTCTGACACTCCCTCACATCACATCAACCTTCCATGTCCAGAAAAAAATCTTCCCTTTGGCTATTTCAAGAAACCTCCCCAAAACCCCCCAAAACCAGAAAAAAAAACAACCAAAAAACCAGCCAACAAACAAAAACCCCAACCCAGCAACACTGACATGCGTAGTCTTAAGCAGATGGTAATTAGGTAATTACAGGCAATTAAAAATACTTGTTTTGCATGCTTTTGTTCTGTGAAAACAAGCTTCCTTTTTTTCCCCCTTCAAATATTTTAACTGAAATATCATGGTATTGTTTATATTTAACCATTTCACAACAAAAGTTTACCACGATATCTATGTTATGTGGACCAATAAAAAGGGATAGGTGATTTTCGCTTGGGGAATCTGCTTTGCTTTCCCCCTCCTCCCCAGAAAAGATCTAAAAGTTGTGAAAAGGTTTGAGAAAAGAAAAATTAGATCTATTTTCTCTTTTTTGATAGTAGAAGAAATAATTCATGGAAAATTAAAAAATAAATGTAAGTAATTCTTCCCCTGAAAATGGCATCCTGACCAGTTCTGCTCAGATCATAACCTGGGGTGTTCTCAGAAGTTATTCTTCAACCTTCTTTCTTGTGTTAACTAAGATATCACTTACTGAGTCTGTATATAATTTCATCCTTTCTCTGCAGACTGGATCATGGAACTTGCCTTGCATTAATTTTAGTGAACCTTTTTCCTTCATGAATAAGTGAATCCAAAATCTAAGCCTGTGTGGATTGCTACAATTAGTCCCACACATTTAAGAAAGACCTCCGAAAGTACTATAATAAATGCAGGGCTCAAAATATCTGGCTGCTGTCTGTGCAAGAGTGCTTCATCTTCTTTAGCCTTTACAAGATAGTTAATCAAAACTGAATATGCAGAGGGGGAAAAAAGCCAGTACATAAAGCAATGCATTAATGCTGTTCTTCAAACACTGTTGCCAAAGACTTCTTGACACTTGTCTGTCTGAATATATGTACAAGAACAAAGGTTTTGTGGATAGTCTCTTTGGCTTCAGATACTATCTCTTCAAATTAATTGGAAGAAACTTCCTTTGGAAATATTTGTGAGATATACTCTGTCTTGAGATATATTAATGCTAGTAGATCTGCAGGAATTATTTCTCACCTTCCTGTTCCCTTGTGTCATTCTATCGTTACAACGGTTTGTTTTGATGTTTCAGGTCCCTGACCACAAATGCCCACGCATGCCATGTGGTGTTTCTTTCTTTTAACTGTGTCAAGTAATACTCTACCTTTTTCTGTGAATAATTCTGTTGTGCGTGCTAGAAGAGCAGTGTAATTATTTTTTTCAATTTCTTAAGCAGGGGGGTTTGAGCCATAAGAATGGCTTGTATCCAGTAAGTACCCAAATAACTATTTTCTAAAGTGGAGCAAGAAAGTTTAAAAAGAAAAAACAACCAAACACACAAACACCCCCTCCCTCTAACTGCTTCCACTATCCATCCCCACTGAATTCGTGCAAATGTATGCACTGGACTCTCTGGGTTTCTTTTTTCCTCCTATTGAATCTTGTGCTTTATAAGTAGTGGCTAAGCCCAAATTCTCTCTCACATGACTTGAGAAGTACCTGGGCTACTTTAATAAAAAAGACCCCTCGCTTGTGCCAGTGCTGCACTTTTCAACCAGAGCAGCTAGCTACCTCCTCTGCATGTGTAGGATGTAATGGAGTTTTACCTCCATATACCTGAGGAGACTTTCTATTTTGGCTGTGATAGGTGCCACAACTATCACAAAACATTACCTGTTACTCGTTCTGTGCCTTCAGAGTGCTTGCAAAGTTGCTAGCACCAGTACTAATGTGATTCAAGAGCCTGTGGGTTCTGCACTCGGCTTTAGATTATGTTCGTGCTAAAACACAATGGCTGTAATCTCTCGGGAGAGGAGGAGGTTTCAGCCCAAGTACAGAGGCTTGGGATGAGTGTCAGGAGCCCTGCCAGTGGGTTCCTCCTGTGGAAATGGGCACAGTGCAATGGAGATCCAGTGTCTCAAGAGGTACTGATGGCAAGGCCTGATTTATCTTGTAAATAAGGGTCACTGCAAATTCCTGTGCTTTTACCTCTGTCTTCTGGTATTATGAATAGATTAATACTGCTATTCTTAGGTAGTATTGATTATCGTTACATTCTGCATCACTGCTTCAGTTTCATTTAATCTCATTGAAAGGGAGCTGTCATGGTCTGGCTGGAAGTTTGTGTCTTTGCAGTTTGTTTTAAATTGTGTGACCTGTATGTCATTTTTGGGGAAAGACCTCTCTTGCCACCCTTGAACTTTGTAAGTCTTTTGAGAGTTTACTGTCCTTTTCTAGGTATCCCGATAGGATTATTACAATTAAGTAAAATGCACTGGTAAGTATTTAGCTTTTGAACAATATTTGGTCATGTGCATCTATTTGAAAATAGAAGAACCTGAAGGAAGGTCAGTCAAGCACAGCTGGTTCTCCATCTCTCTCTGAAGGGACTCTAGCTCTTCTCAGTCAAGTCCAGGAAGGGCTCATCCCAGGATATTGGCAGCTATTTGGTTTTGTAGTATTCCCCACAGGTAAGATGCTACTTTTTAGATGTTATTCTAAAAGAGGCAAAGTTTGTTAGGAGAAGTAAGTTTTTTTAGGCTAACAGATACAATGGGGGGAAAAGTTTTTACAAAATAATAATACGAGCTTTTAGCAAAAAGCTTGCCACGTTTTTCTGATCATATCGGAAACAGAAAGGAAATGCTCTCAAGTGTGTAAGCTCTTCCTTAAGCCTGGAATTTCGTTGTTAGTCTTTGACAAATACCAGTTGGTCTGATACAGTTGTCCCACAGCTCTTCCTTGCTTGCATATTAGACCTCTTGACAGCTCTATTAGTGCAGGTTGGAAGATACCACTTTGAGAAGTCAATAATAAGAGAGAAAGGCACGCACACATACACACACATTCGTTATTTTGCGTCATAATGGTGAAGCTTTAGTCATTAATGCCTGGCTCATTATTATCAACAAAGTGTACTAAATTGCAGGCATACTAATAGAACATCTCTGCCATGACTCATGCAAAATGGGGATCAGAACCATTCATAATCAAAATGGCCTAGAGGATAAATAAACTTCTCTTGTGATATAAATAGATCTCACCAATAAACTATCATAGCTAAAATACTTCTCATGGGGATATGAGAGTATAATAAAATAGGAAGATTTATGACAGAGGCATGCATTGGACTACTCTGCTTAGTTCCGCGTTTGGATTAGAGTTAGCTTGCTCACCTTGTAGCTCTTCTGGAAATGTTCAGATTAAGCAGGTGTTGTTTTAGGCTGTGTTAAAAAACAAGTTTCCCATTTCTGACTTTTTAAGGTTACTTTCCATAAGGTGAAATTTGGGTAACTCCCAGCTTAGGTTGACAAGAGTTTTAGGGCAATCGGAGACCTGTAATGACCCTCAGCAGCAACATGATTCGGCAGGGGGAAGGTGAAGGTTTTAGGCAGTGAACAATATATTCACAGCACGATTAAAGAATCTGGTTTCTGGTAGATTCAACAGTAGATGTGGCAGCATCCATCATTATGTGGTGCATGGGTGGTGTTAACATTTCCCTGCATTTAATATAATTTAGAGATTTACTTTAAAAAATAAAGCACTGACTTTCAAAATCTGGTATTTAAATGAGGTGACTATTAAGACTTTCTGGGGTAATTTATCAGAGAGGTAATCTCTTTAATAGGAAAATCTCAGTCATCTATTCAGTAATACTGAGTAATTTATTTAATAATAAAAACCACTTTGCCTCATTTCTAAAGCCTGTTCTTTTTCTATCAGTGGGAGTCTAAGATGCAATTGACTTTTACACCATCTTGCTGGAGCAATGGAGAGCCTATTTGTTAGAATAGCTGAGTGTTCCTCCTCCTGTCAAGGCTGAATTGAATTATGGGTGCCCAGGGCAAAGTTGTTTCTAACATACTGGCAGATTTATCATGAAAAGTAATACATATTAGAGCATGTAAACAATCACTCTCAGAGGAAGAAAGGAAATATTAACCCTATTGTATACTCGAGGAAACAGAGTTGTGTGGTATGTTTCTTATGCTGGCAAAAAGAGCTTGGATCAGTTCAGTTGCAGTTGATATATCCTGGTCCATAGCTGATGAGCAAAACTCACTGAAGGTGATGCTATTTTTGGTCCATCTCTGCAGTAGTGGCATTGCAGAGGAGGTGTGAGCTTTGTTGCAAAAGGCTGAAGGGTATTGTAGTGTTTACCTGAAATTCCAGCCACTTCAGCTGAGAACACAACAGAGATTTCTAAAAATAGGAAATCTTAACGTATTGGCAATTTCAAAGATGAGCATGCAAGGAAAGTAGTTGAAACTGGGAAAGGAGAAAAAAATAACAGTGCAATATTTGTAATAGTTATGAAACTGTTGGAAAGAATGTTTGTATGAGTGCAGGGGACATTCCTTAGTTTACTTTCTCATTTTGTACATTTATAAGTGTAAGCAATTACCATTCGTTAAGACAGCCATGTCATAATAATTGTGGAAATATTTTGAATTGTCACTGAATTCTCTAATGCTTGCTCTGACTCAGGAAGTAACACCATCATTAGTACGGTTTAGTTTCCAGTAAAGAATTACAACATTTTGAGTAAAAAGGATTTCTGGCATTGTGCAGAATGAGTAACTTCTATTTCTTGAAAGGTAGAATTTTTTCGTGTATACCTTTATGGTCAGTAAATTTTCTCACTGTACATTCAGTAAATCAATATTAGTCAAATTAAGGTAGAAAAAATTAATGCAGCAGTTCCATAATAGTTGGTCACTAAAGGGTAGCTAGCCTAGGCTTGATGATGTAAATGCAGAAAACAGCACTACTGCAGAACTGAACATGAGGGGTTAGAACTGGATCACTGCAAGTAGCCACATCATATATTCCCATTCGTTGATTTATTGAACTACATCCTTATACTAATTACTGCTCTTTTCATGTGTGGGGGGTTGGAAACCTTTTAATTTCCAGCCTAAATATATTCAGAATTATTTAAAACCTGTGCCAACTTTGTTCTTTGTTCTTTATTTAATAGCTCTCTTCTTTCTGTTTCTCTCCCCTCCCCCATGTTTTTATATTATTTTATTTCAGCCATCATCCTGCTAGATTAAATTGGCATGGTCGTTACAGTCCATTCCAACACCATGCTCCATTCGCTGACCATTTTAGGAGCCCTTCCTTCCCTACACTTTGTTCTCATTTAAGTCCCTGTATCTTGCATATGGGTGACCAGAATTGCAGGTGTTATTCCAGTTTGTGTATTACCACTGCCTTGCATCATGTTTTTGATATTTTACTACCTGTGCTAGCAGTTTATCACTGATTGTGGTTTAGGATTACTGTTGCTTTTCATAGGACTTTTGTCACAGTGATGGCTCTGTATACAAGATGTCTTTTTCTCTGCTGTTTTTTTGTAACTGGTGAGTCTCAGATTAGAGCAGAAATCCTTTTCATTACTCAAAATCTTTCACACTGTTCAATGTCATACCATTGTGATTTCTCCGGGTCTCAAAGTCCTTCCTCTATGACACTCTGATCTTCCCTTAGGATACCATCAGCAGTGCCACCAGCTTTGGGCTCCAGCAAATTTTGTGGAGGTACTCCTAGATTTTGTGCCAACATCTTTAATGAAAATCCAGAGTCCGAGACTGACTTTTGAGAAATTCCAGTAATACTACTTGTAGCTTGATAGCTCTCCTTTTCTTTTTGTCATTTCCATATGTGGCATCTCACCCACCTCACCGATTCTTGTATCAAATCCTATTTTCTCCAGATGAATTACTGATTTTCTGTCTGGCACACAGTATTATATCAAAATATTTTTCTTAAAACAAGTCAGATGCAGGGGAACTGATCTGTCTGCTGTGCAGATAAAGTCCACCACATTTCACCCATGGGAAACAATAGTTATTTTGTGAAAGAAGACTAGGTGAATCAGACTTGGATCTCTTCTTGGTAAGCCTGTGCAATATTTATTCCAGTCTCTATTCACCTCAGTATAGGACTTACTTTCCTTCAAAACTTGTTCTGAAGATTGAGAACAGCCCTGACAATAACCAATTTCACCTTTTCCTCCTCCCTTTTTTAAGTATAAGCCTTGTGTTTGCTTTCGTATTCTCCTCACATTACAAATTTATTAAAAACCTGCCTTACTTGCAAGACCACATGTAGAACAGAGAAGGACTTCATGAGATGGAGAAGGGAGTGCCCTTTATGATGAAGAAAGGGGCATGATTTCAAAAGGGGGATATTTAATATAAAGCAGATTCTCTTGCAGATTTTATAGAAGTAAGTTTGACGCACAATTGGGGTAGCTTCATGGGGGTAGCTGTGAAAACTTAAGCTTCTTTAAGACTTAAAGCCTATATGAAAGCACAACGGAACTGTGGCTATTTACATGTTTAAACACCAAAAGCACCAACTGGGGGCCAAACTGTCAGTGTGACAGGAGTGAGGTCCATTGCTGCCTGGTCTCTGGGCCCAGGGGCTGCCCAGAGTGCCCTCCAGGTGCCACGGCTGGGGTACAGTGTAGACACGCACTGTCACCCAGGTGGCTTCATGTCCCAAACTGGGTGCCTGCATTGCTCCTTCTGGGAGGTGGCAGAAATCCCTCCTCCGCTCGGGCAGTGGAGCCCCTTGGTTAGGACGCCGCTTTAGGATGAGAGGAAATGGCCTCAAGTTGTGCCAGGGGAGGTTTAGATTGGATATTAGAAAAAATTTCTTTACCAAAAGGGTTGTCAGGCATTGGAACAGGCTGCCCAGGGAAGTGGTTGAGTCACCATCCCTGGAGGTGTTCAAAAAACACGTAGATGTGGCACTTCAGGACATGGTTTAGTGGGCATGGTGGTGTTGGATTGACGGTTGGACTTGATGATCTTAGAGGTTTTTTCCAAACTTAATGATTCTATTATATTCTAGTTGAAGATGTTCCTGCTCATTGCAGGCGGATTGGACTAGATGGCTTTTAAAGGTCCCTTCCAACTCAAATTATTCTATGATTCTATGGTTTGGGCCTGTGCTGGAGCACGGCAAGGGAGTACAGCTTTAGCTGGGCTCCCACTTGTACTGTCAAAAACCTCTCATAGTTTGAACTTACAAGAACCTTCACTACTGATTTGGCTTTCAGAGAAATTTCCCTTATGTCTTTCAGGCATGAGAAGAAGAAAAAGAAGCCTGTAAGCTTTAGCTTCCTGTTAAATCTACTAAAGAACAGTGAGACCCCTTGTATTGTGTGAGGAGGCGCTGGCCTTCTCTAAAACAAATTAATAAATAGGTAACACAAGGAGAAATCGGTTGAGTCCATTTTGAGTCAGTTCCAGACTGAGCTCATCTGCTGACTGGGGTCATTCTGGTTCGGTTTTAGCACAGGCTGTTGTGAAAAGAGGAGCAGTCGGTGTCCCGCAGGTAGGTCCCTGAGGGACTGCAGCAGCAGCAGCAGAAGCGCTGCCTCAGGTGCCATCTTCTCTGCTGGGACTGAGGCACCATTTACTGTCCTCCCATTGAGCCCCAGCTTCTCACCAGCTCCCTTGCTCCCCCAGCTCTGCCTGGAGGGACGGGAGAGCCAGAGGAGAATTGCACTGTGGCGGTGGGAGCAAGATTGGTGCTAATGCTATGTTTGGGCAGCAAGAGACAGAAATTCCTAAGAAAAAAAAGAAGTAAAGCTCTCTTACCCCATTTTGGTAAGTCTGTGTGCCCTGCCAGATATATGGAGCTGTTTGGCTGCAAGTTATCTCCAGCATGAGCAGAAATACTTGCACTGACCAGGTTTTAGTTCCTCACGCTCAACAAGTCCCAACTGAGGACAGGGGGTTTCCATTTTTAGCTGAGCCATTACTCTGAGCTGCCAAGAGCAATGCACTTTCTAAGTTTGTGCCAGTTTGGGCTCAACAAAAATTTCTGAATAATGAACCAGGTTGGGATCCAGTTTAAAAAAACCAAACAAACAACCCAAAACACAGAGGTTTAGAATGGCTTCAATTTAGACTCTCCTTAATTACCTGCTGGGAAAAATTTCTTGCTGCTGAATTTTAATCTACCATAAGAAAAGTTTCTACTACTTTTTTCAAGTTTAAATAGGAAGGGGTTGACAATGTTAATTTCTCCCATAAAGCCAATCTGATGCTTATTTTGCCTTAGTAATTTTGAAACCAACATTTCTAATCCGTCCTATTGGTGGTAGAGAAATTCAGCTGTTTCTCCAAAACAGCATTTGAAACTCAATTGTTTCTTGATGGTTTGTTTGGAAATGTTCTTTAACTTGTCACAGTAGATTGGGAAACGCTTTCCTTTTCCAGGTGTATTACTTCACGATTTTTAAATAGGTGCTAATAACCTGTACAAACAGATGTCACAGCTGATCAGAGTCAGTCAAGAAAGAATTGGAGAATGCTTTCTGAGGGCATGATGGTATTTTTTTTGGATGAATTTATATTGTTCAGCTTGTGTTATGAACAAGTTTATTTTAACAAAAGCAAGGCTAGTACACTTGCCTCATATGCAATGTCTCTTGAGACATGACTGGGATAATGCTTTGTAAAAAACCAGCCAAGCAACAATCCTAAATTTTGAGAACTAGTTTTAAACTGAAATGCAGAAGGAAAGAGAGGTCTTGAATGAGACAACTTTCATTTTTCCTGTTTGAAATTGCTAAGTGTCTGCAATGGGAGTAATAGGAGAGAATTTCTAAGCAAGTTAGCTTAGCTCCTTTTTCAAATACAGCCATAGTCCAAGAGAGGAATTTCAGCTGAAGGTTTTTGCCTGCCTTTTTTTTTTTTTTTCTGAGAAATAATTATTTTCATCTTTGCCTGTCACTATTCTGCAATCCTCATGCATACAGACATATTTCTGAAGTGAGTGATAATACACTTGAAAACTAAGACCTTCAAGGAAAAATTACTCATGATCAAGGTGGAATAAAGTGATAGAAAAGATAGAACTGTCTTCAGGAACCTCAAGGCATGATGTAAAAATGACTTTATTTAATTCTCGTAGTCAACAAGGACAAAACAAATAATGGATTTACAATACAAAAGAGAAAATGGATATCAAGTAACAATGATGATAACAAAGCTAGAGACTAGATAAGTACTGGAACAAGCTACAAGGGAATACTGTGCAGTTATTAACACCAGAGACATTATAGTTTAGACCAAATTTCTTCCTTATTGTCCTGATTCTGATAGTTTGCAAAGATGTGACCTCAGCAAGTCTTAATGTGTTTTCTGGGCCTCTTTCCTTTCCCCGTCTCCCACGTGTTCACTTCATTTATACTCAAGGGCTTCTTAGAGCAAGCATCATGAGGAGAGAATCTGTACTACTTCACTTATCCCTGAACTAGGTGATTCTCTAAGCTTCTTTATAAACTAAAAGGTTTGGGGTTATAATGAATTATGTCTGTTAATATACAATGCAAATACCCTAGGATATAGAGCAGGAATTCATTTTAAAATGTTTGGACTCTCTAAAATACTTTTAAGCAAGAGACCTGTTTCCTAGAGTAAAATACAATGTTTTAACATACTACTTTTTAAAGTGGTATGACTGAAATGCTGGTTTAATGCTTCAGCCTATAAAGAAGAGCAATAACATAAAGTAGGGCAATATTACAGACTAATTAAACATTTCTAAAACATAAATTTTGATGACAGTAGTTTTACCTATCCAAAACTACGCTCTTGCAGCCGTAGTTTCAAACAGCTCAGTTTGTGTTAGTGTATGAAGTGAAAAACTCCACTAGAATAGCTTATGAGCTGAATGTGCCACTTGGAAATGTGTTGATTAAATAGCTTCTCTTGTTAAACCTGTGGTCGAATTGACTTGATTTTCTGCTTGCCTTTTAAGAGGTTCAGTTTGACATCTGAAGAGTTAATGTT
Organism: Haliaeetus leucocephalus; assembly: GCF_000737465.1. Lineage (NCBI taxonomy): Eukaryota > Metazoa > Chordata > Aves > Accipitriformes > Accipitridae > Haliaeetus > Haliaeetus leucocephalus. The sequence continues at coordinate 2,169,463 of NW_010972519.1, forward strand.
AACAAATGTCCTTCTAGAGATTAATGTTCACAAAGCCAGTTGAAGATGCTTGGCACTTACATGGTGCATTATGGTGATGATCTTGGATAAATGCACTAACAAGCACTGAGGTTCAATGTTTCCTGAGTAGCTTGCACCCTACCACACCACTGTTTTCCTTTTTTGTGAGTAGCAATTACTCAGTTTGGTCTACGTTAAAAGAGTATGTTTTATTTTTGTTCAGCAGTTTTATTTTTGTTCTCCAGTCTGACTTTGGGATGCTAGCCCAGATAGTTAAAAACATAATTTACAGATTAAGACAATTTGTAGGGGGAGAAAACAATTTAGGTGGTTGTGGTTAGATAACTAAGTTGCAGTTTTCACAGTGAGTTAATGACCTTTGCCTCAGCAAGTCCAACAGGGTTCCAATAGCGATTCGAGTTCACGAGGAGAGGGAAGATTTACATTTCCCCACAGATGACTAGGTTGTTGCTGCCTTGCTTTGCACTGCTGGTTTCCCATAGCAGACCAAGAACAGAATAGCAGGTGGGCTATAGACATGCTAGAGTGTTCCCAGCCTGGGGTATATTGCACAGGATTTTGCCTGTGCAGACTTGTATCCAGTGGCCGGTTACTTCTTTCTCACATTTTACTTTCACAAAGGGGGGAAAAGGTTATCTGGCAATTTGGTGCATATATGTATAAATATGTGTATTTCAAAGAAGGTACACAGTTTGTAAGGATGCAGGAGGGGAGGAAGGAGAGGTGTTATTGCTAAGGTTGGTTGTCCTAAATGGAGCTGTAGTAGTGGTGGTACTGCATGTATTTTCAAAGAGGTCAAGGAGAGCTAATAGGTCTGCATCTCCTGGTTCTTGAGCAAGCAGTGTAGTTTCAGCACAGTTCAGGACCAGATCTGACATGAAAGATGAGCTGCCATCACTCTAGGATGTATGATACAGTGAATTCCCTCACCTTAATCACAGGCAATCATTTTTTTTATTGATATTGGTGTCATCTTTCCCTGTGTCCCAGTCTGTTACCTTGTTTGGCATATTTGAGTATATCTGGGATTGATTCAAAGCAAGTGGTTGAATTTAGAGTGCTTTTGTTCTGTTGCCTTTTCTGTGATGGCAGAGGAGCTAGTCTAAGTTTAGCCGTGTTACTCACTTTCTAGGTAACTGGTCATTTGTCCTCCCAGCTTTTTCACTTTGGGATATTGCCTGACCGATTAGGCAGAGGTAGCAGGTAGCCAGCCTGCCTCATACCCCACCATGGGGGCATTGAAGGTTAGCCTAACAGCCTGTCACAAAAGTGCACCAAAGCAGGTGTCTCGTATACAGACACCTCTAACAGTAAGTACAGAGGGTGTGTGGCTGGTCTGTGCCAGGTCTGCGTGGGCAATTCAGTTGTAACCTTTTTTTCTAATAGGGGAATGACTTGGTACCAGGAAAAAGATTCTTTTCCTTCATGGCTTGACTGCTGGTTTGTTGGCTTCTCCATCTGCTCATTTGTTTTTCTTCCTTGCAGTTCTCCTGCTGTTGCTCACTGGTGAGATCAAATACCAAAAAAAAAAGTTTTTTTCCACTAGTTGTGTTACACAATGACCACATAATTTCTTTGCACTATAATTTTAAACATTTGATTTTACTGAGGGGGTCTGTGTGAGGGAAGGGGGAATGGGAGCTGCTTAGGTAGCAAGGGGGACCTAAAAAACCTGTAGGCTTCACAAGTTATTGTTTGCAGTGTTTTTTTTCTGCAGGTTTTCATAGGCTCCTTTTAAGTTTTGCTTACAGATGGAGCCCTAGCCAGCCTATTTAAAGCAGTATTAATTTTCAGTGACAGCTCCTCTCTTGTGAATTGAAGCAGCATGGTCTGTATTTCAAATGGTAACCAGAGTATATTCTTGATGAAGTATCTCACAGAAGATCTTTGGAGAAGTACGAGCTATAACCTGTAATGCAGTCTATGTAACTTCCTAATAAAGAAAATGGGTAATGAGAGGTAAGAGTGTGCTTTTTAGCAAGAATCCCTTCAGGAGGAGAAGCAGTAAGCTGGTGCTCTCTAGAACAGTCAGAGCAAGAAGTGAAAAGTCAGCAATCCTGCCATGAAAGGCAGTTTCTTGGTGTACTGCTCGTGGGAGGGGACATCAGCAAGGTGCAGAAGCAAAGGCAGAGCAAGTGCCCACTTCTGCACCCAGGAACTTCTGACTCCAGCCCTCAGTGTTCTGGGTCTGCAGTGCTGCAACAGTGAATAGAAAATGTGCTGAGTATAGCATTTAGCAATAAACTTTGCCAATGGATGTTGTAGGGCTAAAAAGAGTTGTTACGCAGTGTAAGTGACTGCCTTTATGCTGCTCTTTATAAATGCTGAGAATATCTACCTCCCCCATTGCTAGTGTCATTCTTCCTGGTTTGTCTGGAGATAAGGTTAAGGCTAGTTTCTCTCAGGGCTTAGGAGAGAAAGGATGCAACAGGGAAGGGACTAGGGTATCAACGTGCAACAGATGTGATAAGGTGTTTCCCTTGATAGGTCTGGGCTTAGGTGGCCCGCTATCAGTGCCATCATCTGTGTCAGTCGGACTTCAAGTAGACAGTGTATGGGCTTAGAAATTGTCAGAAATGCTTTTTTATATGTTTGGGTTGTTTGGGTTTTTTAAGCTTTCACGTAGCCATCATTGCCTTGTGTGCTTTGCAAGGTGTCAGGAACCTGACAGAGAAGCAGTGTTATCTTTTGTAAGAAGGTTTTGCATAGTATGTTTACTTGTTAAACAAGCTTCTGTAGATTCTGCTTTATATGTGTAATTTCTTCTTGTTCTATATGTTTACTAGAAGTGACCATAAAGGCTTCATAATCCCTAAGCAAATTTATCACGTTAATTGATTAACATTCTGATGATTTTAAAGGGCTTTTCCAACCTAAATGATTCTATGATTCTATATTGTTATTCAGGGATACTGTAAATATGCCAGAGCATACCTGCAGATCTGTGCTTGCAGATCTATGTCTTTTTTTCACAAAAGACATTCCTTTTTGATATGGCAAATACAAGCCCGTGTTTTTTCATACCATTTCCACTCTCAAGGAGTTTTCCCCTAGAAGTGCATGACTAATTCAAATTAAGTGCTCCCTTACCTCTGAAAATGATACTCCAATTTATCCATCAGGTTTTAAACCTGCATTTTCTTATTGTTATTGATCACTGTTTTTTCCTGTTTGCCCAACAGTGTGCTGCGACACATTGTAGAGGCAGTTCAGAGTTATTCATATCTGGCACCTGTTTTATCACAAATAAAAATCGGCTGCTTTTGAAAGAGATGGGGAACCCTTATCAGCATGATGCTGACTCTTTGTAATCTTTTTTGTTTCCTTATTGCATATAAGAGCCTTTTTAGTAACTCTCCTCTCTTTGCACTTTGGATTTCTGTTTGCATTTCCAAACCACAATGTTCAGTCTTCAGGTCTGTTCTGAGTAGGAGAGGTGCAGCGAAGTCTCCATATTTACCGAGAGTTGCAAAAGCAGTTATCTTTACAAAGTCAGACTGCTTGTGTGGACGCTACTGGCTTCATTGGTTTCTTTAAGTTCACCATCAGCTCTGGATGTGGCAGGGTGAATCTGCCTGGATATTGTTCTTCAACAGCTCCATATGGACATAGCACGGATGCCACCTTTGAACTGCTCTTAGTGATGAGTGTGGGCTTTATTGACTGGTGCTGCAATAGTCAGGGTTCTTCTTCCACCACTTTTATTTTAAATAGTGGCTCCTTTGTTTAATGATATCTTGGGGAGAGGAGGTGTGTTTCTGACACAGCAGCAGTCACCTTCAAAGCGAATCTGAGTAAGTTAGTGAAGAGCTTGGGGCTGCGTGTGCCATAAACATCCTAGTCCTGCCTGTCTCCTCAGGCTTGAGGCTTCGTGGAATCCTCGTTTTTCACTGCATAGTAAAATTTATTCTCAGCCTTGAAAAAGGAAAGCTTACAGACTGTAGGAAACCTTTTATGTGTACTTTTCTTCCAGTTTCCCCCTATAGCTCCCCTAATGAGAAGTCTCATCAGTTCAGAGAAGTGCTGTTGCCATATGTCTTTGAGGGGTTTGAGTTTGTAGTTTTGCTGCATGTTTAGCAATTTCATATCATTTCTATTCCAACTAAATAGGCAATCAGGTAAGGTAAGTTGTTGAAGGTCTCTTGTAGCCATGTATTGCTGGGTAATTTTGGTGCTCTGGAAATGCTACGTACTGTGTTAAAGAGGGGGCATTTTTGCCCTACTTTACATGACTAGCTTATTGCTTTCCTGAGTAATTGTGTGTGTGCTACTTTGGTGCTGAAATTTTGGATTTGGATTCACTTCTGATATCCTTGTCTGGATGACATTTTCTGAGACACATACACATGCGCCCACATCCCTGGGGAAACCAGTGGCACGCCTTGCACAGTTCAGTGGTGCAGTGTGCTTCCTTATCCCCTTTTTGTTTCAAAGCAGGCAAAACAAAACCCTCACATAATTCACTTAGATTTGGAGTTTAACAAATGCCGCTTAACTTTTTACATTATTTTGCTATGTCTTGAAGCTTAGTTGCTTTTATCTTACTCTCTCAATCAAAGTAAAAAGGATGAGTGGCTTTTGTTCTAATACCAGTTGAGCCTTCTAAACAGCACTGTTCCCTTGGAAAGAAAATTACACGATTGGCAGCAATATTACTACTTCATTACTACACTGCCATTGCTAGTGACCTTCCTTGCCTTAAATTACACTGTTTCCCTATCGTGCCAGAAAGGTAGCCAAAGGTTTTCTCTCAAATTATTGCCAGCAGGCTACAGGGATCAGTGGTGTAGATAACTTGGCAATCGCATATTTCTGTGGTATTAGGAGTGCTTTTTCTTACGTACGCTACATGTTACTGAGAGAGTTTTTGATTGCGTATATAAAAATGGTCATGGCAGTAGTTATTTTTACTGTATCGCATCTTCAGGGAGAAGCAGAAATTACAGTGCTCCTTCTCCTGAGAGAGCTAGTGAGAATTAGTTGCTCTTTGGTTGTCTGCTGTTATTGGCAAATAATAATCCCAGAGGAGGCCATGCCAAGTGGAGATAATATTTCCAAGGTCCATATTGCTCCCTTCATTTGTGGATCTTGCTGCACTTCAGAAAGTGCAATGGATCTTTCCACCCGCCTCCTCTCTGATCAAATATTATCATCTCCGTTCTGTGAAATTGGGGAAAAAAAACAGAGGGGATAAATGACTCACCCAGAATTAAGCAGCAGCTCAGTAACAGAAAACACAGATCTCTGAAGATTGGATCACATGGATCGCAGGTACCTTTCAGACAGGGAGATGTTTTGAAACCCCTCTCTCCCTGGGACTTTGCAAACCAGTTTCCCGGGGCTCTGTGTCACTGCTTCCCTCACCTCAAAATTGTGCTGATGCAATTTCAGGATGCTTTTCTTGATGAGTTTCAGGGTGCACAGGCTCTGTTAATACCACCCCCAGCACAGAGGCTTACTCCTCACTACAGGTGTCTGTCTGTCCCTTTATGTGTGATAGCATTAACGCCAGTGACCGTGTTTGTATGGTTGACTGAATAATTTGATTGATTTAAGCTGTCTGCCTGCTTTTGAAATATTTGAGAATACACAGCAATGTTATCACTTTTATTTATTATCTACTTAATCAAATCTATTCTAGTTGTATTTTGTAGACCAGTTCTACATGGCTGATATCCATGAATGAGGAGGCTCATTTGTGATTAGTAAATTATCTTTCATATGCATTCCCAATGTGATGAGTCCAAGCCTTAAATTTACAGAAAAATGACTAAGTCACCTTAACTTGTCCCCCCATAGCATCATGAATGGATTTTGAAAATAATGGGTTGGGCTGTTCCTAATTTCAAACATTCCTATTAATGATAGATATGGGTATTATTTTGCTACACAGCAGTACAACCTTTTACTTTTCTTGTATTCAGGAACTTCACAAGGGAGGTTAGAACAACCATATGCCATTTTAAAACACGGTGGGGGATGAGTATCTAGTATCAATGTAGCAGTTTAGCAGAGTCAGGAAGAAAGCAGAAGTTTCTTAAGATCAAGGGCAGTACCTTGCCTAGAGAGGTGTATTACTGTGTCTCTGTCTGCTGTTATAGCTTTGTGGGGAGGGAGAGGTTATCTCTGTTACTTCCGAGTATTGCACAAAATAAATTCTAACATTAAAAAAAATTTGTTGTGGGTTTTTTTGGTTTTGGTTTTTTTTTTTCAAGTGGAAACTAATTCTAGATATCTACACATAGCCTACTTATTAAGGTGGAGGAAAGAGCTAATCAGCACTTCCAGCTATCAACCAGCTTCTGTTGAACTAGCGGCCTTTTGTTCATACTGGTTTGGACAGTGAGGTGACACACCAGCCTCGTGTCTGGTCTGGTGCACTTGTCCTTTCCTGGAGTCTGTCTTGCATGCAGAAATCCCTATTGTCTGTATTCAGCTCACCAGAGCAACTTTGAAATATAAATCTCTGCTGTACTTCAAGTCGAAGAGTTATTGAAACATCATCATGTAATCTGTGCCCTTCCAAGACAGGTTTATGCAAATATGCAAATACCTAACTGTTCTTGACACAGCTAAAAGAAATTCAGCCCTGATGATGTTGTTTCTCATGGGAAAAGGCATTTGGAGATGGGGTAGAAAAATGAAGGTATAACTCTTTTCATCTTTCTCAATTTGTTTTCCTTTTCCTGTTGTTTTCTACTAATCAACAGAGGAACAACATAACATATCAAATCTGTTTACTGCTTGAACAGTCTGGGATGCTTGAATGTCTTTGTTGTAATTTAGGAAATGAACTGACAGACAAAATTGTGTTGGGTAGACACTAAACATATACACTGAAGGAACCACATAAACTCCCAGGTAGAAATTAGCTCTTTTTCTGCTAGTGCAATTTATGATGAGAAATGAACTAAGCTTCTTCCTCAAAGTCACAGCTATAGATCAGCTAGAAGCTTGAAGGACTACTTGAATCCTGAGAGGTGGCACATTGATCTACAGCTCCGAGAATTGTGCACAGAAAGGAAAATCAACAAGATCTTCACCTGATTTATGTAGGCCAGACATCTGTGACTTGCCTTTCAAAGGTGATCTCACAGAGGCGTAATTAAAACTTGATGATGTTATTAAATAATCATGATGATTTATGTCCCTGCGTTGCAGCTGTGTGTGTGTTTTTGTGTAGTTATAAATGTGGTTAGTCCCTGCTCGTGAAAGTGAAGGTTAGAGAGTGCTGCACTTAAGGGCAGGAATTTTATATGCAGCTCTTATGTAGCAGGTCTCCAAATCTTTCTAATGCTAGACCTCTGTTTCAGTTTAGGACTAGTCAAATTGCAAGTTATTGAAAAAATAAATTCAAGAAGTTTTTAATTAGTAAAACTGAGCAGCCTCTAAATTTGTCCACTCTGCAGAGGCAGGCAGTGCCTTTGATATTGGAGATGCTGACTTGTGGCTGCAGAGAGTGGGGTAAGACCGCAGGTTGTGACTCGGTCTTACTCTGGTCTGGGAACCACTACTAACACAGTATTGCCTTTTCTTTCATCCTCATCTTACCTGTCAAAAGGAGAAAAAAAGTATTGGGACAAGGGTTGTCTTTCTTTAGATATTTAAACGCTCTGAGCAGAACATAGACGTGACCTGAGCTGCCACCTGCAGATATGCTATAATGTAAACACCACTGGTGTGCTTCATGTATGATTTTTTCCATTGAGTTGTATTATTTTGGACAGAATTTTTGAGACATACAGAAAGGTACCTTTGAAGTCGAGTACAGATTGGTTTTTTTTTCCTCTACTATCTGGATGCTGGTGAGAATTTTGAGGAAGCTGTTTATCATTTGGTTTTGAATTTTTCTTAGGATTTGTTTTGTGCTTTAAGACATTGATCCTGCTTTCTAACAGGCCTAACTTTCTCCATTTACATCAGTAACAGTGATTTTTACTCTTTCATTTTCAAACTGAAAAGGCATAAAACACAGTATGTTGCCTGCTTACAAAAAAAAGGCGGTGGGGAGGTGGCACCTCTGATTCTGCATGCAGAACAGTCAACATATATACGGTTTGGTGCTGATTATTATAAGGAGCATGAGTTAGACCTGATGATCAAGTTTCTGAGAATCCCTAGCCTTTCCATTAATTTTGATTTATTGATTTTTATGAGCAGGAGCAGTGATAAGCTCAGGCTCTGAGGAGGATCAGAAAGGCCAGTGCATGTTGAGGGTTATTGCCTTGTTTCGTGCTGTGATTTATACAGTGAAGGTACTGTCAGCATTCTTTGCTTGGTGTTATTTTATTTCTTCTCATCATTATAGTATTTCATGACTTAAAGACAAGTGCCCTCTGAGAATCTGTTCTGTTGTCTTTCTGACATTATTACAGGCTGAAGGTCTGATTATTGGAAGTGCTGAGCCCTTGCAGCTCCAGTGGAATGAATGGAAGCTGACGGTGCTCTGAAAATCATGCCTGAGGCATTTTATTCTTTTAAAGGGATTGAGCCGTGCCTCATAAATATAGGTCTGTGCTTTGACTAATTCCCCCTTGACTGCACATCCTTTGAAGTAAATGGAGTTTACTTGATTAGAATGAAACCTGTGCTCCAAAATTAACTCTCATCCTTGCTACGTAGCTGAGGGATTGATTAGATCTTAGTAAATCTGATGTTAAAATTAAGCTTCAAATTTACAGTTAAGCTTCAGAGTTTTGCTTTATAATTGGAATACTGCATGTTGGGAAAGATCTGAAACCCTTTTTCTCTGAGGGTTCAGGTGATTCTAAGAACAATTCATGTTCCTATGGCAGAGCTACTGGTGTGGCAGAGGTAACTAAACGTGCTGAAAAGGTGATTTTGTGGCTAGAAGAGGTACCAGGACCAAGAGCTTGCAGCTCATGCAGGGAGTGAGCCTGCCTGAGCCATTCACATTCTCCTGCAAAGAGTCTTAATTCTAATTTCTCCAGTTCCACTGAGAGAAAGCAGATGTCAGACAGTGATCCAGCCGTAGGAAAAGGGTGATTTATCCCAATGCTTGATAGTTCTGCTGTTCTTGCAGAGGAGGAAGCTTGCATAAGCAGTGGCTGTTGCCTAAGCAGTGGCTGTTTGATCCTGAAATAAGAGAAGATGCTGCTGCATAGGCATGCAAGTGACTGCTGGAAGAGTCCAAAGGAGCAGTCACACAGAGGTGAAAGCCAAAGCTGAGAGATTTGGGGACTGGGTATATGAAGAAAGGCTTAGTCAACTTGACTTTTTTGGTTAGTTTTTTAAGAACATAAATATGCAACCTACTGAGGTGACCCTGCAAGTCATGGCAAGGATTAAGGATCCTTTGCAGTCCTTGGCTAAAGCCCCTTCTGTTCCCAGGTTGCTCAGATGTGCCCAGAGGTCAGCATTGCTTCAGCCCTTACTTTTTGAAGATCCCTTCTTTGCTCAAGGGGATTTACAGCAGTCTTGCCAAACTGTACTTTTCCTTTTTTGGGATCATCATTATAGTATTCTTTTGTTTTTTCCTTCCTTAAAGCCAGCATTTGATTAAAAACAGAAAATTTGGGATTGGGGTTTTTTTTCCCCATCTCAGATAAGGGACCTGTGACAGAAGATCCATTTCTTTGGTTTCCAGTTATTTTCAAAGAACAAATTTAATCAGTTACATTCTTGCCTATGTGTCTGTCTAGATTTCTCTGGTTACCTCTGTGGTATATCCATGTACAATATGGTAGATCATCTGCTGTGTCAGCAGAGCTTCACATTTCAATGCGTACATTGATCTAATACTGTTTTGTGACTGATGGGGTTTGGTGTTTGGTTCTCAGCAGGCAATATGGTACATGCTGTTAGCTGTGGGGAAGGCTGTTGTTTTGATGAGGAGACTTGTGCTTCTTCCATGTGTCTCTCTGTTCTGGCCTGAACAACAAAACTTGGCACAAACAAAACACCCACTGAGAGAATATTCAGGCAAACAGGTAGTTGCTTCCTCTTGTTCTCGCTGCTGGTCTCCTGCAGACAGGCTGTATACGGTGTTTCATTATCTTTAAGACTGTAGATCAAGGCTGGCTTTTGGGGATAATGTTTTGACATACTTTGCTACTAGAATTGGGATTCCTCAATTACAGTGTTTTCTAAACTTCGTGGCTGATTGTATTCTATGTTTATTTTTTGAAGTTCCTGCCTGTATGTGTTTTATTCCACTCTCCTTGTTTTTCTGTTTTTAGCCAGTGAGACCTGCAATGATTTCCATCCCATGTTCTTCACCCATGACAGATCGTTTGAGGAGTTCTTCTGTATCTGCATTCAGCTCTTGAACAAGACATGGAAGGAAATGAGGGCAACTTCAGAGGACTTTAACAAGGCAAGAAAAAGGGTGGGGTGGGAATAAGTGGGCAGGATGGTGAAACAAGGCCATGTATTCTTCCCTAGGGGTACAGGGGCTTACTGATCCCACTTCTGCTGAATGCTGTGGAGTGTTCATCTGTTCAGATTCTTTGCACATCAGAGGGCCAGCATTTAGAAAGTGGGGGTAGGGGATGGGATGGGATGTGTAAGGGAGGTTCACAGACCTTTTTACATCATGTTGCACTGCAGACTGTGAAACTAAAAACCTGGCTTGAGGGGAAATTCTGCCTTTTTATGTTAGCAATATTATGCTGAAGTGCTGCAGCCTGTAAGGTTGTAAATAATGCAATGAGAGTACTGCAGTGATAATTCTGTGCATCCCTTTAATTTCATATGAGCACTAAAGTGATAAAATATTCAAGAGTGGACACAATCTTGACAAAGCACTGTGCAGTTTAGCCTGCTAAAACAAAAAAAACCAAAGCAAACAAAAACTCAGCAATAAAACCCCTCAGTATTGCACCCTTTTTGTTCTAAGATGGAGTTCTGGAAGTTGCAGCCAATCTCCTGACTATCAGCAAAGCTAATGGAGAACAGGGCTGTCTGTCTTAATGGTCCCTAGACATCGTATTTTAACTGTCTAACTTACCAAGAGGCTGAAAAGTACCTTTGGCATTTTATAAGAATGACAAACTCGTGCTTTTGTGGTCAGCTGGCATCCTTATCTTTGTTGGGATCCTTCAACTGGATCTTGAGTCTTTCCCTGATACTAGATGTTGGTTATAGAGCTATTGGTTGAGAATGAAAAGCGAGACTGTTGCACTGTGTCAGCATGTGCCATACAAGTGCTCTGAAGTCACCAGACTAAATGTTATGTGAGAGCTAGTAAGAATGATTGTGCCTAACTTCTAATTGGAACTGTCTATTATTGAAGTGGTCTAAATGTTCATTTTCCACTGCAGAGTGAAAGTGAATCCTTAGGACACAGTGTTGAATAACCTTTATTGGGTTGTTTTAGGTAAGATAGTTGCCAGCAGTACCAGAGCCCAAGGAGAAGGGAAGTCCAAAATGCATGCTGTTGTAGCTAGATGACCTAGAGGCTTGTTCTTGCATGGAATTTCCGATGTGCTTCTCTTACCAAATGGTTCAGGAGTGCAGAAGGAGCAATAGCAAGACAATTCACTGAACTGTATAGAAACCTAAAATCAAGGGCTTAAAAAAGCAACTTTTTTGAGACTACTTCATAATATGTGGTTCTTTTAAACAGATGTGTTAACAACTGCCTATTACTTACAGGCCTTCTGTCTCAGTAGAAGAAAAAGTTGTGTACGTAATTTCCCACAACTTCAGTTGGGATATTATTAGCAATCCTAGGGGATTCAGGAAGAGAATGGTCCTGTTTCTGGCAACAGCCCAGATCACCCTAAAAAGAAAACAAAGACATTTACGTTTCAGTGCTAGGCATTGCTGTGGAGCTTCATGGAAGATCAGGTAGTTTCCTCTCTGATCTACTAGTCTGCTATTTGTGTTTTCTGTTACTGAAAATCCTGCAACTTCACCCAGCAGCTTCTTTAGGTTTAGCAAGGTGGGCAGTAGGTCCTACTACATGCGTCATTGAAGGCATCGGTGATCCTTAACTCCGTGGGGCAAATCTGAAACATTTGCCATTGTGCTACCAGGATTTGTGTCTGATAGTGGCACAATGGTGTGCAAGAGATGAACCGAGGATCTCTGCCTGTGGAAATCACTCTTGATTTTGTAACTGTTTCTGTAAAGGGGAAGAAATACTAAAATGCTGCAACTCTCTTTTCTAACAGCTCAGTAATTATGTTCTGCTTATCTAAATCCTTTATTTTAGTCATAAGGAGATTTTTGTGCTCTTATCCGCTTCAAATGACATGTGGTGGTGATGTGCATTACTCAGCTGATAATGTCTGAAGGGATCTGTGAGTGAAGCAAACTGTGTTGTTGTGTGGGCTTGTGAAGCACTTCTGGATTTGTGGGGGATGACACGTTATATAGTGGTACCCAAGGTTTACCCATCTGGTTGGTGGTGACAGCTGCCAGTGCTGATGGCTTTACCAAACTAAACAACATTTTTAATCCTCACCTGGCAAGAGGCTTTGGTGATCACGTCACGTTAGTATTCTTTCTGCATCTTTCCTGTGTGCTAGGGTGTCGTGGTTTAGGCGCAGCCAGCAACAAAGCACCAAGAAGCTGCTCTCTCACTCCTCTCCCCCAGTGGGATGAGGAGAAAAATATAAAGAAACGCTCGTGGGTTGAGACAAGGACTGGGAGGCATCACTCACCACTTATGGTCACGGGCAAAAGACAGGCTCAACTTGGTGAGGAAAACAAAATCAATTTAATTTACTACAAATCAAAACAAAACAAGGATATTAGGAAGTAAACCCCAACCTTAGAACACCTTCCCCCCAGCCCTCCCTCAACCCCACTCCCGGTTCTCTCCACCTCCTCCCCGCAGCGGCGCAGGGGAACAGGGGACGGGGGTTGGGGTCAGCTCGACACACCTTGTCTCTGCTGCTCCTTCCTCCTCGGGGGAGGACTCCTCACCCGTCCCCTGCTCCACCGTGGGGTCCCTCCCACGGGAGACAGTCCTCCACGAACATCTCCAACGTGAGTCCTTGCAGTTCCTCACAAACTTCCCTGGCGTGGGTCCTTTCCCTGAGCCGATCTTCAGTCACAGACTGCTCCAGCGCGGGCTTTGCCACGGCGTCCCAGCCATCTTGGGGGGCATCCCCCTGCTCCGGTGTGGGCTCCTCCCTGGGCTGCAGGTGGGCTTCTGCTCCCCCGCTCCCCTCCATGGAGTGCAGGGGCACAGCCTGCCGTCTCACCACAGGCTGCAGGGGCATCAACCTACTCCGTCCTCCCTCTCCTTCTTCACTGACCTCGGTATCTGCGTTGGTGTTCCTCTCACATTCCAATCCCACCACTCACTGCCAGTTCCCCTTCTTAAATCTGTTCTCCCACTGTCCCTGATGGGCTCGGCCTGGGCCAGCGGCGGGTCCAACTTGGAGCTGGGGAAGCTTCTAGCAGCTTCCCACAGGAGCCACCCCTGCGGCCCCCTCCCCTGCTACAAAAAACCCCACCACACAAACCCAAAACATAAGGGTACCTGTTTCTGTGCAGTTACTTTTGAAAACTTGGCAGGCGAAGGCCATGTGGACCCAGGGAGCATTCAGCTCCTACTTTCAGGAGTGAATGGGAAGAAAGCAGGCCTCACAAGATGCAGCAGCTTAGTTACTGTGGGAAAACTATCTTTTATCTTTTCTTTTGTGTTACAATTTTTCAGTTTCAATAACTTGATTGTCATGGTAATGTATGAAACACCACTTTGCTATGTTTTACTACCCACCTGGCTGATGGATCATTTATTTTCTTCCTGCTTCCCTTACCCCCCCAAAATCTCCAAAACAAAATTGGACACTCTCAGTGTATTAGATAGTAAGTCTTGAGACCTGGAGATTCTGCTAAAAAGCTAATCCACTTGCTTTGATCTTTAATCATAATTGAAGAAAAGGAGCTTTTTGTTTAATTTTAAACTTTTGGTTAATCACAATGGCTTGTACATTGAGGGGGCTCTAGGAGGTCTGTGTGCACATGCAGAGATTTATTTCCTCCTCTCTTGCATTGGAGAATGATAAGTGCTGAAAGAAGTGAGGTGATTGAATACTTCCCCATAGGTTTCAGTGCCAGTTCTCAAGGGGTATTTAAGCATCAGATTAAGACTTTCTTTTGATGGCAAAATGTCATACGCACCATTGTGGTTCCTCAGTCCATGTTGTGGAGATTTCATACAGGTTTTTTCATTTTTAAAGCTTCGAAAAAATAATTAGAACAGCACTTTGCTCATAGCTGGAAGAATTTTATGGTGTTTTAGTGAAACATTTATGATCTCATGCTTTGTCTCTCTGATTCTCATTCATTAAAACAGACACCTTTTGTCAATTCTTGTGTTAGAAAAACTCCTTGGATCTCTATGGTGATAGTATGATACTGTGAGACCTAAAACTGTTTTTACAGTCTCTAATACCAGTAGATGTCTGAATAGAATAATTCAGTTGGGCAGCTAAGCTTCTATTACGCCTTTATAACATTTTAAGACATACATAATTCATGTTTGGTGAGTTTTCTAGAGAAATTAAAATGCAGTTGGATAGACAGACATGCAAGTGGCAACAATTCCATTTGAAACCTTTTTGTTTTCCTTTGAGCCTACAGATGATCAAAGGACACTTTACAAGCTCTGTCCTCCACAGTCATTTGTGAGCAGACAGCATGGTTTATGACTTTGAAAATATAATCTTGTCTCCAAGCTTTACATAATTCTACATTTTATTGCAGTAGAAGAAAGCATTGTGTATTGATTTTTGGAGTCGGTGCTGACTGTAAGAAAGCTCGACTGAGTTATCTCGCACTCCGGCATCTAGAAACGTTCATCACCAGCCTGCCCATTTAAGTAGGTGCCCATCAGTCAGTTTTCCCTCAGGTAGGGACCACCTACAGTCTGCTCAGAGCAATCAGGCCCTGCTGCCACACAGACTAAGATGTATTAATGTGGTTGGGGGTTTTTTGTTTATTTTTAACATGATGGTAGGTGGAGTTCAATGTAACTGCCCCATTGTAAAGTTCCTTCCGTGGGGCCAAATGAAAGCATGCTCCCAATGGAAAATTTTTTGTTGGTCCCCACTAGTTGTACTTAAGTAAATGCACCTGTGTTGCCCTAATGAGGACTTACATTGAGATTGCTATCTTGTTTAGTGATCTTCTTGTAAAATACACGTTGTTTCTTGTGAGACAAGGAGACCACAGACAGGACATTATGTAGGGGACAAGATTACCCTCTTGCCACTGGTCTCCAGAGATTTCAGTCTGCTGCTTTTTGTAGGTTTGAAGTTCACATGCTAATAGGAGGAAGGGTGAGCAAATGGATTGTTTTAATTGCAGGGCCAGCCATAGCTTTTCTTATTAGACCTGCAAAATAATATGAACAATTTGCTAACTCTGTGCCTAATGTAGTCCTATCTTAAAAAAAAATTAAGAATAAAAATTACTGCTTCCAGTCCCAGTATGGAAGGAAAAAGGTGAAATTATTTGATTCACCTACCAAGGTGTTGAAGCTACTTTGTGGAGAATGGGTACAGTGATAGCTGCTTTTATTAGTGTATTAACATAGTTTTAGGTCTTTAGGTGCCCAAAAATGACCACTTATAACAAGACACATTATCATTTCAACACGGCAAAAGTGAAGCAAGGGATGCTAAAACTGGAAAACTTTGAAAGTCCTTTGGTGTATGGTGCTTGACATCAAAATCTACTGCATTCACTGAAACTACAGGTTTAAGGAATAGGAAAGTGGGACGAGGTTGGCTAATGACACTAGTGATGCATTTTTCTCATTACTGAGAACTCTTGTTAATTTATTTTGCCCCTTGGCCATGTGTTTGAGATCATCACAGTATAAAGCACCAGCTTTTAAATGTTCTATGAAAATTTATTTTGGAATATGAGAAACATTCTCAGAAAACCCAAAAATGCCTGGTTTCAGCATTTTGGAAAGCTAGCCTTCATTTTGCAGTGGCAGGCCTGGGTACCCTGAGCAACTGCATTGGTGGTATCTGGCTATTTCAGTGACACACCAAGCCGCAGCGCTGGATCCCTGTGCAGGATTGGGTCTGCTCAGCAAGCTGATAATATATGTCACTGACAGGTATACACATAACGAACTGTCTTATGTGGTAATCATTAGAGTAGACGTTGTTCACAGTGGCAGCAGATGCAAACAATAAATGCCCTACGTAAGTCCAGTAATTAAATACCAGAGCAGACAGTGAGGCATTTGATAACCACAAAAGATGTTTATTGCTCATGCTCAGACCCTGTGAACATTTTTCCTTGCTCTGTGACAAGATAACAGAAAAGGTAACCAAGCATAACATAAAAATGAAAAATACCAATTCCTTGCTTGCTGATGGTTTAGAAATGCCATGCCACAGGTTTCTCAGCTTCTCTAGTGTTGTCATGCTTTCAGCAGCAGTAGGATGAATAATTGTGTAAGGCTAGGTTCAAAATATGACTAAGTGTTCAAGGGCAGGCTTTCAAGGAGCATACTTGTGTGAGTGGTAGCTTGTGTGGAAACACGTGCCATGGGCCAACACCAACATCAGATAATGCAACTTATCCATAAGGAAGCAAAGTTACAGAGTGTCATTTGGAAAGGGTCAGAGCAGCAATGTGGCAGAGGAGCTGTCACTGCCTTTGCTGGGTCCTCTGCGAATCTGGGAGACTCCAGGAGCAGGCTGCACAGATCCTGTCAGAAATGCCCCCCTGGCTGCAACCTTATTGTTCTTGCCATGGCAGCTCCATGCCTGACCTGGGAGTGGCAGGGGTTTGCCACACACCTGGAGGAGAAGCAGGTCTCCTAGCATGCTCAAGTGATCCCCTCTAGTGGCACTAACAATATTCTGCACTTTTCTGCTCATTGCAGAGTTGACCGTGTCTTGTTAAACCCTGTTTTACAGGAAGGAGGCAAAGGCACCCAGAGCTCAAGTGAAGCAGCGGCAGGGCCAAAAGCAGAACCAGGATGTCTGGCCGTTTGCTCCAGCCTCCTCCATCACCCCATCACAGCTCCAGGCTGCAGCAGCAGCTCCAGCCCCCAGTGTGGTGCTTTCCTCTGTGTCTGTGCCCCTCTTTCCCACCGCCTCACAGGGATGCTTGGAGGAGGATGGCAAATGATAGCTCCAGGGGCGTGAAAGAACCATTACCTCAAACAAGAGAGAAATTAATTCGAACAAACTTGAAAGTAAAATCCTTTGGTCAGTCTGTAAATCTGTCTGTCACCTGCTTTTCCTTTCAGTTATAAGGAGGGAAAGGGATGATACATAGCTCTTCACAGATGCTCTCCAAAGCATTTATTGTTTTCTTATGGGTGGTTTTTTTTCACCAGTCTGAAGCAGATAAATTTAACTTCTTTTGAGAGAAGCTTTGGAAGGCTGTTCTGTTTGCATTTTACCTGTGGGAAACGCTGGGCTGCTGGATGATTGCAGCTCTTTGTTAGCTTTATTGCACCTTCCCTTGGCAATGCTTTGTTTATATCAGTCAGGGATACCGCAAATAAATGATTTTCACATAGAGTGAATTCAGTATTCCCCAGGCTTAGGCAGATTAGTACAAATTAAATTCCACATTTTCACACCTGAGGACATTAGCACTTTATTAACTTATATTGGAAACAGCTAACTGCTATAAATATATTGTATCATTAATTGTGTAATGCATGAATTTATATTTTAAAAAATTACAGCAATTAACATTTTGCAAGTCTGCTGCATATCTTATACAGAAAATGTGGCTTTTTAATTGAAGGAAAAAACCGCCCACCAAATACCATAGGAATCTCCTAGAAGGGCATAATTTGGGTGCAGGAAGGTTGTCGGGTCTATTCCATTAGCAACCACTTTCTTAAGAAGGGTCTGTTTTAAGCTTTGCAATTTAATGTGATGTACAAGAGCCTGTGTAAAACCTTTCCCTAGCATTTGATTGGTGTTCCCTCTATGCTTTTTGTGGCCTGGATATTGCAAGTTTATTCCTTCATCGGCTGCTCATTTAGGAATGGCTCTGTTTAGTCTTCTCTATCTCTGTGCATTTATCTACACCTGTCAGATCTCCAAATGTGTCCCACTGTGTTTGTCAAAGGCGGTTTATTACTCGTCTCCTGCTTCTGGCTGCAGGAACCTGAAAAGGGGTGTTTAAGACGCTGCAGATGTGCTCTTCCACTTACTGAGGCATCAGCCTGTAAAAATCAGATCTAAATTTAAATATTCATACCCCAAAGGTTGGGACTGCCAAGCTGAAAGGAACTGAACAAGAGCATTGCATTTTTAAATCTAGTTGGTTGCTTCCTTTTGAAATTTTTTCAGTCTTAACTAGCATTGTCAAGAATGCAAATACATTTAAAAAAAAAAATTTGTGAAATAGAAGTACTTAGGCTGGATAATGAAGCAGTAAGGAGCAAGACTAGCCCTTCCTCTGCACTTTATAGCTTATGAACTATTTTTCTAGTTCAAAAAATTTTTTTTCATTAAAAATAGTATCTTTACTATTTTCTGTCTTTGCCAGAGGGCTTCAAAAGTCTTTAGTAGCAGGGTCACATCCAGTTACTATCCTAGCTGAACTATCGTCCTCCAGTGATCACATATGCAATGATTTCAAGGAGGGTATAGGCTTAAAAGCAAAAACATTTTAAAGCTGAAATTCTGTCCATTTATATGCCAGGATGGGTACGCTAAGAAAGAGATGGATTCTTCAAGCAAAAAAGCAAGGAAAGGAAGGGGTGTGTCAACAAAATATCTGTTACTTAAAAAAAAAAAAAAGAGAGAGAAGAAAGGAAAACAGTATTTTAGTATAATCCATTCCTTGGTCAAAAACTTGTTTGTCTTATCCTTTCCCCAGTGATGAAAGTCACTGTTGGTTTCAGCAGTGAAACCTCTTATTTGTGAAAAACTTAGCCATCGTTGGCAGTGTGGATTTTATCCCCCAGCTTTCTAATGAAGTCTGTGTGTTACTCTAGAACACATACGGGTCTGCTTAACACCCTGGAGATGGTAATTTTTAAAACTGTTGGTACTTCATATTTTCAAAGTGCTCTTCATTTTCATCTCTGTGGGTGCTGATCAAACCAATAAACATCTCAGCCTTCAAAAAGATGATTGAGTGGAAAGCCTGATAACCAGAGGAGAAACATTGACTGTAGGTTATCTGTGCTAACTGCTTTTTTTGTACTCTGTAGAAACCTTTTGCACTGGGAAAGAATTCCTCACTTGCATGTAGAGTGTGTTTGTCACTACGGGAAATGATATAACCTAACTGGAACTGTCAACAAAACAGCATATTTTGTGATATTGCCCCTGTCATTCCTGTCTTGAAGTGTGTGTAATAATCAGATCCCGGGAACCATTCTTGTCTCTGTATTTTTATTTCTTCTTTCTAGGATATGTTTTTGTAGTACAGTTAAATCAGAGGTGCATGGCATATGGCTTTTTGCTGCATGAATTGCTGCTGATGTGAATGTCAGTGGGCATATAATACCAGATTTTCATTTTGCGAATCACAATGCATGGAATTCAGCCCGAGAGCTCCCCAGACTATAGACCTTATTATAGGCAAATAAAAAAGAGAAGGAAAGGGAGGGGGGAGGTGATGTCTCAGAGATTTTATTTCAGTTGAAATGAGGTTATCGTGATGAATGATGCAGCTGACAATGAGATTTTTATAGCCTCTCTTAGAGTAGCAGAAGAGCTCATAT
This sequence comes from Haliaeetus leucocephalus, assembly GCF_000737465.1. Taxonomy (NCBI): domain Eukaryota; kingdom Metazoa; phylum Chordata; class Aves; order Accipitriformes; family Accipitridae; genus Haliaeetus; species Haliaeetus leucocephalus. The sequence continues at coordinate 2,189,129 of NW_010972519.1, forward strand.
TATTGTTGGTTCGCTTTAAGTAATTGTAATCTAAATAGCACCGTGGTTGAAAAGAGCAGCAGAAATCTTTCATATATGTCTCGTAAGCAAAGCCGGGGTGCTTTGTTGTTTTCATCTCATCTGTCCTTATACAAATGCCCTTCATTGTTTGCAATTTACATCTTGTGTATTTTCTTAATGGTGACTGACGTATTCAATCAAAAAGGCGTTTGCCAGCCAGTCACTACTGCTGCTGCTGTGTGTCTTTATTTTTAGCCCATGAGGTAACTGGCCAGCATCTGACAAAATGGTCTTGCTACCCGATGTACCAGTGTAAATTGAGACTAGCTGTGATAGAGGCATATGGGAGGGGAGGGCTGCTGGGAGCTGGAGTGAGAGGCAGAGACAGCGCGCAGATGCGGATGGGCTCTCCTCTCCTTTACGCACAACAGCTGTTTCAAGCTGTGTCTGCACTATGCACATGGGGCCAACACAGGTACCTGCCTCTGCTGGCTTCCTCTACTTTACTGTGGGCACCAACAGTAGGGCAGCTATAGCAGAGTTAGTCCTACATGGGCTGTGCAAAGCTTTCTTAAGTGATCACAGGTTAAACTGGGCCTTGTTGTGCTAAAATGAACTGTCCTCAAGTTCCCAGAGACTGGATGAGTGGGAAAATGGAGGAGGATGGGAGGTGAGGGATTTAGCATTTTCTGATGCAAAACAGCTTACCGGAGGATGGAAGGTGTTCTGTGTGCCTCTGAAAGTGGTAAGGCCCTTTTTCCTTTGTCCTTTCACCTCTACACTGTCAATTTGAATAGCCATATGAAAAATGTGGATTTATTGATGATTAAAAGATAATTTGTTGATAGGCTCCCTCCCAGTTCTTCAAGCTACCTTTATATGTTGGTCAAGGTAAGCAGAGAAGCAATGCCCCTAGTAATACATATGAAAGCTGAGTGCAGGAATGTAGAGAGGTTTGATACCACATAAGTATATTAACCCAAACACCAGAGACAGGTGAAGAAACAAATACCAAATTCTGTTTCAGAATCCTTGAAAAAGATGTTAGTGCTAACTTAAGATCTTGCCATATCAGTTGAAGATACTCATGCCATGATCATGAAACTGAAATGCTCAAGAACCATCCTTATATCAAGAATGTCAAGCCTGCGTCTAGAAGAGTGGAAGCATCTGGGGAAATAGCTTCCACACATTCTTTGAATTTTATGGGGATTTTTCTCTCTGGAGATGTATCTTCAGATTTCAAGCATCAGTTTTCTGTCTTAGGGAAGCTGGCTGATCTTTGTTGTGTTGCTGATGTGAGAACCTCAGCAGCAAGAACTTAAATTGTAGTTGTATCCATTTTGCTTGAATAGTAAAGGCTGCCTAGAACTTTCTGTTGTGCTTAACCAAGAGTCCAAAGGAAACTACAGATCTCACTGTATCATTGTTACACTGTCAGCCTCTTCAGAAGCAATTGATCAGCCCTTCATAGTGAAAATAACATCTCAAAAGTCACCAAGTGGGAAAATGGAACATCCTTATTTTTGTAAAATCAGAAGCGTGAGATGAAGGATGTAATCTCCATAGCTGTCAAGATTTTCAGGTTCCTTCCAAGAACTCTTTTTCTGTGTAAGCTAGGGATTTGGAAGTTGTTAAAGGGCTGTTTTCTAACTGGTGATTTTTTTTTTTTAAATCTGAATTGATCGGATTGTCATACCACTGATATTTATTCTGCATTTCAAGGCCCGTATGTGATTTTTTTTTTTTTTTAAAAGCATGTGTATAAACTAGTGACTGGATGTAGAAATCTTACTGGATTTCTCTCTCTGTTCGAAGTGAAGCTTCCTTTAGCCTGTCTCCCTGTTCAATACTTTGACCTCCAACAGGATTGCCTGTCCCTTTTCCTTGGAGCAATGGCAGGGCTTATATAGCACTTCCACCTGTCTTAAGGAGGGTGATAATGATTTCTCATTTTCTATAGATGGGGTACCTGCTGACTACTTTGCACAGCCACGTGTCCTGTCAAGAGATCAGGAAAGGCCCTTTGAGGTCGTAAAATATTGGAAGCCAGTTCATGAAGCCAGGATGGGAGTTACTGGCAGCTATGTATTTTCAGCAGTGGTAGGAATCTGAAGAACACTGTTAAAACTGTAAAGTCAAAATTACATGAAGAGATGTGTTTCTTATTCCTAAAAATGTAGCTATGTGGACAAAAAAAAGTCTTCCCTAATGAGTAATGGTGTAAATACAACATTTTAATAATGATGGCAGAGAACTGGATATTCTTTTATCTAGCCTAATTCCACATACAGTGGGCTGCAAAGTTTAATTTACTTAGAGAAAAGAACTATCTCCACTAATCTGGGAGATAAACCTCAGGTAGAAGGTATTGTATGTGTGCAGCTTGCAAATGGCTTCAGTTATATACATGGCCTAAATGGCCCTTTGCTGTGTAAAATCTTTAAGGTACCAAGTAAAGCAAAATCTTTAAACCGGTGGTTCTACTTGGGGAGAAAAGAAAGAAAATCTCTCCATAAAACTTATTTAGCTTTGCATGGGTTAGGGATTTTTTATTGCCTTGTTGCTTTTAAGCTTCAGAGAACAGGATGTTTCATAGCTGCTCAATTTGCTTTAGTTATTATCATTTGAAAGAATTTGATGATTCTAATTTCCTTCTCTACGCTTCTTGATTTTAGTACTAGAGTAACACTTCAGTATCTAGTATTGATTTTTATGATGGCCAGGGCTTTGATATTAATTTCTGCGCCACAGCAAGCTGAGGATGGGTGATTGCCAATGCAAACTAAGGACTCAGAAAGACTAATTTCATGTTTTGCAAATATAATTGTAGGTGTTTGCTTGTAGGATGGGCACTGTGTTGATGAGTACCACGAATCAGTAGTGCACCCTTGTGTGATGTGGACTAAACTGCATGCTTGGTTGCATTATCTAAAGCATAGCTAGCAGGTCAAAGAAAGGGATTATTCCCCCCAACTTTGCGCTTGCAAGGCAGCAGCTGGAAGGCTACGTCCAGTTTTGTGCCCCAGTAATGGGGAGAGATTGATGAAATGGAGCTAGTCCAGCAAAGGGCTACCAAGATGATTAAGGGGGATGGAGCATGTGGTGTTCAAGGGGAATGTGAAGTAACTAGATTTGTTCATCCTGGGAAAGACTGGGGAGAGGAGGGTGGATCCTGTTGTATCTTCTTCCACTATCTGAACAAGAAGCTGTAGAGAAGATGCATGCCTTTCTCAGGAATACACAGTGAAGAAAAGACAAGTTGCAGTGAAGGAAACTGGTGGGACATAAAGATAAAATATTCCCAACTACTGATACTGGTGTAGCACTGGAACAGGTTGCACAGAGAGATTATGGAATCTTCATCCTTGGAGAAACTCAAAATTCACCCAGGCGAGGCCCTGAGCAACCTGACTTAAGCTTGAGGTTAGCTCTGCTGTGTCTGCAGGACTTGATGACGCTTAGAGCTTTCTGGCAACCTGAATTATTCTGTAGTTTTATGTGTAAAAACTACTTTCTTATCCAGTATGAAACAGGGAGAAATAGTAATTCATATCATTAATCACCACTGAAAAAAACACAGATGCAGCATCAACCGATCTCATAATTTTTTTTTTTAATGTTAAAGAAAGTGCAAAAGATCCTTGTGATGGATGCAGTAGCCACTTTTAAGAAGTCAGGCTTTCCCCATTAACTGCAGCAACCCCTTTGAAGCAGTTTTAACTTGTCTTAGTTCTGACAGCTGAACTGTTATTACTCAGGGGCATTCAAGCTCCTTCAGAAATGTGAGGTCAAAAGCATTTCCTCAAAATTTTCTTGCTAACATTTAGGTAAGTATGTTTTACTAAATACTTACCACTGGCTACAACTGCAGCTCAGTTGACATGGTAACTTGTCTAACCACAGTAACTCGTTAGCATATTTGAGCCCTAATGCTTAAAGCAGGCAATGTGTGTAGCAATTGCAGAGCGATGTTTGGCTACTGGTGGATTGGTTGGCGGGTGTTTCTTGTTTTATGGTTGGGTTTTTTGGGGTTGGTTGTTTTGGGTTTTTTTAAGTGCTTGTTTTGTACACAAACCTCTGCTTTAGCTAAAGCTACATGTGCGAGATGTCACTCCACCATCCTGGGAAGTTTCAGGTATTTCTTTTAAGCACGGGTTTTTGACCAAAGGAGACCACCATTGAAATTGACAGAACATACAAAGGGTAAAAAAGGAGAAAGGAAAGGTGATGTTAAGTAATTTTTAATTGGATAACAAGAATACATAAATGATGTCTTGCTGCACGTTGCCTGGAAAATTCGTGGTAGAGATGGGAACTTAGCCCACACCTCACTTGTTAGTGCATTCATGACAGGACAACCCTATCTTAGTTTCTTTTCTTGTGTCATGATACACAATTCTGTTAGCACGGAGACGTATTTTTTTCCCCGTGGTGGAAGCACCTTCCACATTTAAGCAAAATATTTTCCCTTTGTTTGCATCCATTAAAGGTTAAAGTAATGAAGTGGTTAGATGCAGTGTTTGCTGCACTTTTGATGTAAATGGCTGAAATGAAAATGTGTTGCAATTTGGGACAGTAATGAGAAGGATGAGGAAAAAATAGAGAGATGACATTCACAGTGTCTTTCTGTGCACCATCTCTCATGCATAGCGTTAGTAAGCAGTAAATATTAGAGAGCAATGACAAGAGAACCAGAGCCGTCAGAAATTAAAATTTTCTCTCTCTCTCTGTTTTCAAATGACCAGGAAGACTGTAGTCGTAAATGGCAAATGTAATTATCAACTGGTATTTATCAGCATGTGCGTACGTGAGCACAGTATATGCAATGCTCGCTGTGATTACAAAGGCAAACTAGGACAAGCTGTGCTCACGGCAAGCCCAGCACAGTAGCTGGGCTTGGGTGGGTGGGCTTCTGCGTCTGCCACAGATGTTACACATGCTCTGTGTTAGGCAGAAGATCCGCATGTGAGAGTGGGACCTTGAATGTAGAAACCTGTACATTCACGTTGCCTGGCTTCAGTACAAGCAGTGGTGCTGTTATTGCCAAGGAGAGACTATGCCTCAGCCTTTCTGGAAGAAAGTTCCCCGCTGTCCAGATGTGAAGATTAGTTTCAGGCTAACACAGAAATACTGAGCACTGCTAGATAGAATAACAGCTCAGGTGTGGAAGGCAGCTAGACTTCACTGCGGGCTGCAGCTCCAGTAGAAAGATTGTCTACAGTGACTGTATCAAAAAAGAGTGATATTGGAAGCTTTGCATACTACAAAGAAAAGCTGTTATGATTAAACAGATGATTTTCAAATAAAAGGGCTGCAGAGGAACCAAGATAACCAGCAAATCACTTCTTTCTATTTCCAAATAGTACAAAGTGTTATTAAAAAAAAAAAAAAGGCTCTTAAAAATATATTCAGGAATCGAAGGAAGAAAAGCAGGCAGAAAAATTGTGCAAGCACCATTAAGCTGCGGAAATTTTCCTTGGACATGTTGCAGTACCTTTTCAAAGCAGCATATGGGGTTTATTCTGGTGACTCTAATTTTAACATGAATGGGAGTCACGTGGAATACTCCTGGCATACTGCTTTGAAAATATATCCCTGCATGATTAAGGAAGACTGAAATCTTTTTAATCCTCTTTTTTTTAAAAAAACAATTCTGAAATATTTTTAAAGGAGAGCATTAATGGAATGAAAATGGTCCAACCCTGAATAAAGTGGTAATATAACAGGTAGAAATACTGCTGGCTGAGTGCTATACATGTTTGTGCTTCAGAGGCTGGGGAATGAAGGGAGAGGAAAACTTGGAGTTTGTACCCACTGTTGCAACTGCCTCTGCATTGCTTGACCTTTATAAATTTGTCTCTTCACATGGAAGATGAAGTAATCGTTCCACCTACCAAGTGCAGAGAGTTCAATGAAGAGAGCAAGTACAAGTGGGATTTGCCCCTGAGATGGCAAGTGTGGCCATGCTGCAGTACTGACGGCATCTTTAGCTCATGGATGATTGAGACTGAAGAAACATGTACTCTGAAGATTGATTAGAGAGAGACTCATTAGTGGGAAGGAAGTTCTGAGCAGATGCAACAGCCCTGACAAAATGAGCCAGAACACTGATAGAGCTGGGCCTGGTGTGTGGGCTGAATGTGAAGTAGGGTTGCTGGAGGGAGGTTCAGAGAGTCCTTTCTGACAGCAGGTCCTTCCTACCCATCTTCAGAGAAAACAGTCTTAACAGTTTCTTGAAATGTTTTGAAAAGGATAAGACAGAAAATGTCCATAAAACCATATTGATGAATACAGATGTGAGCATAGTGAAGAGTATGGATAGTCATCTGGTGTCCTTCCAAAGATGTGGAGAAAGAGGGGAAAGTTACTTTTCCTTTTCTAATACTTTTTTCTTTTTTTTTTCTTTTTTTTGTCTTTTTTTTTTTTTCAACTGAGAATGTAAGTCTTCTTTTTATAACTTTAGTTTGGTGGGGGCTGCTGCTTTAGTGCTCGAGGATCCCCTCTGATTGTTTGCAATTTCTTATTGCCTGTCTTACTAATGTTTATCTATCTATCTTGCTATCACAGAGACATACACAAAAAAAAGTTGCCTGCCTTTTCTCCTTTTCACAAAATCTTCACCAGTGATACATTACATCAGGATGTTGAGCTCACCTGTCCTTCATATCTGTTGACTTTCAGAGTGGGGTGTTAAGATGCTTTGCTGGGGTTTCTCCAGTCATTCCAACATGGTTGCCACTTTCCAGACTTAAACGTGAGATGCAACAGGCAGCGTAAAAGAAAAAGTGTTCACGTCAGCCTTATTTAAGTAAGAGACTTAATTTAAGCAAGCCTATATATATAGCGAGTTTATCTGAACTACATTTGGCTGTGAATGGGCATGTGCGGCCATGCTTCTGTTGTGCATGTGACACGTGTTTGGGGTACGTATATTTGGCTGCACATTACCATGTACATGGATTGAAAAAGTGGCTGTTAACATGTTTGAGAAGGGGATGTTTGCAAAGCCCAGCTTAAGCTAGGGAGGCTCTGAAACCCATGGGAACAGATGCGTGCTGCCAGAGACTGACACAGAATAGGAGTGTTGGTAGCTCATTTTGTGTGCTCTGAATTGCCTTATGAGGGTATGGAGGGTATTGCCCTTTCTAGCTAAAGCTAAGTGTCCACTAGGTAAATTGCTCTTATTAGAGTGTACCTGCAAAAAAATAACTACATGGAAAAGAGACCTAACTGTTCATTCTTCTTATGTGAGCATTAATTTGACTTTCATGCCTGCGTGAGGTGGAAGCAGACAGAGCTTGTTCTCAAGAAAATTTGTTGTGCACTTGCTGGACCTGGAAACTAGACTCGTGTTTTCTGTTCTTCCATTAACTGTAGTCTTGGCAATCCCTTTCTGCACCCCCAGAGCCTTCCGACACTGACCCTTCCCTGAGAGCCTGTGGTGTGAAAGTAGTGTGAAGTGCATGTGATAAATGGGGGATAGGCAGGCCCTCATCAACAGCTATTAAAATAATGGTCTGGAGGTCCTTCAACAGCAGCTAGGAAGGTGAACCAAGGCAAAGATAACTCTGTAATTGAGCTGTTTTCAATACACTCTTGCTAAACATCATCAACCAGCACTGTCATTCTGGTCTTCAAGGTGCATAATCACACTAACACAGTTCCTCTAAAGGCTGCTGGGTGTCTGTTACTCTTAAATAACACAAGGCAGAAGCTTTTGAAATGAAAACACACACGTAGAAAACTCTCCTGGTTAAAAATCCCATTTCTTTTTCCAGAATGCCTAGGCAAGTACATACAGGGTTTTTAGAAATCCAGAGATGTTTGCTAACATAATCCATTGTGCCAGTCTTAAGGGCCTGTTGGATAAAACCCAAAGCCCCTGCTTCAGGTCTCACACTACTAACCTCTTCCCCATTAGCAAGAGAGAGCGTGAGTTTTGTGCGAACAGATTTAATCCTCCTGTGCAGCAGATGTGCTGACACATGGGCTTCTACAGTCAATGGGGTAAATAATCTCCTGTTTAAGTAGTTCCTAAGTACCTATTTATGTATTAACATATTAAAAAAAATCAAGCATCATTATTTAAATGGTGAACCATGACAGCATCAGAGTAAGTTCAGATACTTGGGACAGATGAATTTTTCCTTTATTTTGTCCCTCCTGTTGTTCTTTGGTTTTGTTAAAAGCAGAAAAGTAAAATCAATCATTCTGTTGCCATTTCATATGACTGAGTAGAGACTTAGTCTGCATCTTCCAGAAGAAGAAAACCTGAGTGCACTAATGAATAAGATGGAGGGAAGCATGCGTGTAAGAGAGGCAAGACCAAATACAGACATGGCATAATCTGTTTCAACAGTTAGTAGTACAATGTGCATTCCTCAGTTCCCGTCCTGTGGAGACCAAGCATTAAAGGGAAGTCTCAGACTGTTTGGATTGCAGATAAATCCAGCTTCTGTTGCTTCTTTGGTAGTCTGTGCAAAGCACGAGCTGGAGAAGTAGCTAAAGGTAGAAGAATATTGCAGGTAAAATGCTACAATGATGTGAAATTGTTCTGTCCTGGCCATGTGTGCTCCAAACCAAGTGACTGAATGAGAGAACTGAGATTAAGATGATGTGACTGAAAATTCTCTCAGCATGTTGCAAAGGGGTTTTGATACAAAATTATGGTACGCATATGAACAAAGTGGGCAAAGGAGGGAGCAGGGAAATCCTAACTCCAACTGCGCATGATGAATATGTGATAGATTTGGCAGATAGCACTTGTATAGGCTGAATGTACTGGAATTTGTAAAGTTCACAAGGTGATTTCTGTGGCCCTTGCAGTTGTGTACTTAAGAGTGCTATGTAAGGAATCTTGAAGTCTTGAAGTCACAGTGTACTGTGAAACCTTTTTCTGTCTACTGTCTGGATTTGTTATAATTGATTTGAAATTCTTCAGTGTGCTCTCATGCTATATGACTGTAATGTATGTTTGAAATGGCAAGACTTAAAGGTTGCAGACAGCTGCAGGGGCTTGTGTATTTTAAGTTTTTTTTTTTTAATATGATAGCTATACAAAGACAAACTAACTGATTGTATATGACACTGCCTCCAAACCTAAACATCATGTGAGGTTGTTTGTCAGATAGGGCTCTGCTGTTCCCAGTGTCAAGGTTAGAAATAATTTTCCTTTTATGTGTGTGTGTTTATCAAAATCTATCCAACTTCAAATCTATTCACTGTGACAGAATAGTCTTCCTCTAAGCAACCCAGTTTCTCTTTCTTCCTTTTTTTACACCAGGTTTCTTATGTCTGGTTGTGGTGGCTTTCTTCTTTTTGTTTGTTTTTTGTGTTTTTAAGATGGGGATATTTTGGTTCTGCATTAAACATGAGGCATTTTAGATCTTCCAGTTAACATCGGAGGTGGAAATGGAGCCTACAGTCATGCTGTCTAGACTAGGAAGTCTCCTTTCACCACCCAGACTACATGTAATCATTTAGCAATAGGAAAACTGAGAAATATTCATGTCAGTTCCTGTAGCCAATTTCAGGATTGTTTGTAGGCTGTCTTTGGCTTAGCTGAAGAACTTCACTTGTCAGAGAAGATGAAGTATTGCAAATTCAACACCCCTAGACAGTCATCATCCAGACTGCTGTTGTCTGTGTCCAAGACTGTTGTATTAAACTCTGTAAAGCTCTGATTTCATTTGTGTAAGACGAGTGGAGATTTTCTTTAATGCACATCCCTGCATCTTGAAGGCTTTTAACATATATATGCATCCTGAGAATGGGGGCAACTTGCCTGGTGGTGTAGGAAGAGACTTGAATGCTCCCTGTGCTCGAAGTACAGGAGAAGGTAGTGAATACTGAATGTGTGCAGTAGTTCTTGGATGGTGGAAATCAAATCCATCCATGCTTTGTAGAATGAAAGGTTCTGTGGGTTTGTGATTCATATAGACCTTCCTGGGTGCTATGATGGCAGATCACCTCTGAAGGTCGTGTCTAATCTGATTTGCAAAGCTGTGTTCCTGACAGTGTTTTCAGCAGCTTATATATCACTTGGTGTTCTAGTCAGCTTTGTGGTTTGTAGTAAGGCTGTGTTAAGTGGCAGAAAGGATAGATATCTCTATACTGTGGCCCAGCATTTTCATTTTAATTTGTGTTTATATGTTGCTATCCAAAAACTTCTTTCAGATACAGTATTATTAGAAAAAACAAACACGCAAAAAACCCCACACCTGCTTGTTTGAAATAAAGTGTAGGGGGCTCCTGATAAAGGAGACATAAGGTTTTCTGATATTAGGATTTGGGGAAAACCAAGCTAAATGTGAAATGTGGTCTTGAAAGTCTCTGAATACCTGTTTGTGTTATCTACAGCCTAGGTCCTAATTGCAGCTTCAAGAATACAGATGTGGAAGGGAAATCTGTAGGGAAATCATGGAATAAATGGGTAGGACTAGCTGTTCCTAGTGCAAATCAGCTGCTTCTACAAATGGACTTTTGAAAGGGCTGGAAAGTTTACCGAGAATTGGCAGGTAATTTATGGCACTAGAAGAGGAGTCACTGGGAGCCAATCAGCGAGTCTGTGACTTTGGAAGTGTTAGTAGGTTAACCATCTTCCCCTTGTAGGTATCTAGGCTAAAAAAAGTAAACCCCATGATCTAGAAGGATGAGTAAGCATTCCATCACCGTTGATTGTTCTCAGCTCCCACACACAAACAGGTCTCAGCCCGTGACAGCGTACTGCCGAGAGCTGCTGTCAGATTGGCAAGTAGCAGCTTTGGTGTGAAGCCTTCCTGGAAATCTTTGATCCTTTTGGTTGAACAACATCATTTTACCCCACTGTCTTAGAAGATTTTTCACAAATCTTGTTTATTACATTGCTTTGAAATTGCCTGGCTTTTTCTAGACTTGAATTTTTGATCTCCCTTAAAAGCTTTCTTAGGTATTTGTGCCCTGTCCTGTTTTAGAGTGCAGTGAAATTCTTAGTGTGTTTATTCTCAAACCACAACCCAGGGAGGCAAAGAAATGCAATTTACAGGGGAGATTACTAAGAAAAGAACGTGACAAAGGGTGAGGTTTCTTAAAGTTAAATCTAACAGCTTGCTGCCATCAGAAGCAGAGATATCTGTCACTTCTGTTCCTTTCCTATGGCAGGAAAAGACCTCAAAAATGGATCTTCTGAGTTCTTGACTGGTTGCCCTAATCTGGGACGCAGTCTTCTCCCTGTCAGTGGGGGAAATGCAGATGAAGAGTTTTGGAAATTGGGCCAAGGGAAGGTTTCTCCAGATACTTCAGAGTTGCACTGATAATCATTATGTTTGCTTGCAGCAGTGCTTTCTTTAACAAAGCACAGCCTAATGGAGAGTTTTGAACTCTGTATCATACAACGGAAAGGAACAATTCATTTGATTAGGAAGCTCTCCAATTTAATATTGGCTTAAAAAAAAATAATTCGGTATAGAGACCCACTAGGAATGTGGCAGTTGTTTTTCACTGTGCAGTAGCATTTTAGATATTTATTTGTGGTTTCTGTGACTATTTTAAACTCTACATATTGACAACACATCCAGTCCATGAGGCATGACAATAACAGCTAGCAAAATGAACGTTATAACTGCTGAACTGCTTCATTGTTCACGTGCAAATGACAGGGTATGCTCCATACCCTCAGACCACTCTCTCCCTTGTGTGATTTAGGTGGAAGGAGGGGTGGGAGAGGGATCGAACTAGATAAATTGCTTTTTTTTCCCTGCAAGTCCTGTCAGCAAATCTAAGCCTTTTTAATTAGCCCCCCTTCCCCTAAAATGCACATTGAACATCTTTGCACAGTTTAATGTTTCAGAACTGAAAGAGTGACCGCAAAAGCCTGCAAGCTGAGGGTAACGATTATAGCAATGGTGTGCAGGAAGAGGTGGTGCTTCTCTAAAGTAAAATGAAAAGCTGGAAGAAGTACAGCATAGCAAGAAGTGAATCCTTATGGCATCCTGAGCCATTAAAAAATACAGTTCTCTTAAAAGCTCATGTCTCTATCAAAAATGATAATTGAGTGACAGATGCCCTGAAAAGCCTGATCTCCAGGTGTAGCTCTCTGTTCTTGGCCTTGCTCTTGAGCACTAGACCAATGGGCTTCAAAGACCTTCCTGGACTCTCTGGATTAGGCCCAGATAGAAGACATTTATCAAGGAGTGGCCTTTTATTATACAGGAAGATGTGGGAATCTACCTGCAAAGCTCTGTCATGATGCATTTTAAAATGCCACTATTTACAATGGCTAATGCAGTGGATTTCTGTTATTAGAGCAATACAGGAATGTTGGTTTTTTTCAGACAGGCCTTCATTTTTTATTTTTATTTTAGTTAAATAAATGAAAGTAAGTGTTCATGGAAAAGGAACGTATCCTCCTTTTTTCCATCTGAAATTCTTCTCTAACACCATTATAATAGTATGTCAGTGTCTCATAGTCTGTCTGGGCTTATCTTTGTAATATAAATGGATGCATTTAGGTATTCTTCCCATTTTGCAGTTTCAGAAACAGAAGCATGGAGAGAATGGAAGATTTTTTCAGGTGTCCCAGAGAAAGTCTGAGGAGCAGCCAGAAATTATCTCCAACTGCCAAGTGCCTTTGCTGACTTCATTGCTGGCCTATGAATCTTTTCTCTTTCTCAAATGTTGCTTCCTTTCCTCTTCTGACCTTTCTTGTATTGTCAGAAGGTAGGACAGAGTTTTATATCCATGGGTAACAACCCTTTTGTGCATGAAGTTTTCCTGGTGGCATGTTTCATCAGGCTCTGGGCAGAATAGGGAACATCCAGTATAGAATTAGTTGCCTGAAGACTCAGGTCACCGTCTGTGGATGCCAGGTACAATTTTGGAAGCCCGCTAGCAAAACAGCAGATTGCTTAGGACGTTTCATAATAGTTGTGTCAGATTTTGACCCCATTTTGGACAGAGGCAATTTATGGAACTGGAAAGTGAATGTAGTATTTTGATGGCCCATACAGCAGTCTTGTGCTGGTCCATTACTCAAACTTGAAATACAAGTAATGTGTATTACTTGGGTACACAGGGAGTGTACCTCCTGAGCAAATGCATGCATACAAGTGAATCCTTCTCATGTACGTACGTTCATATACATACGGGTAACACGCTGTGTTTGCACAAGGAGAAAGTCAGTGTGTGCACAGCTCGGTCTGCGTGTACTTTCCCAGCATGTATGAAAAGAGAAAGCAACTCGCAATCAAATAAGCAGCGAGAACAGAGGGAAAAAAGATGAGATTGCAGTTGATTATGAGCCTGGCAGCAGATGTGCTACACAAATCCAGCCTGCTGCATCCAGGCTGTTTCCATGGCGATGAAGCAAGTAATTGTGGAGCTCCAGCATGCTCGCTCCCCCGCGGCCCCCGCCAAGGTGGACGCGGGGGCCGGGTCCCCACCAGCGCTGCTCCCTCTGGGTGAGCGCCGAGCCCTGGGAAAAAACTGGGAGGCGGAGAGGGGGAGACGCAGAGATGGGGAGCTCGGATTTATTTATTTCTTCCCCCCCCCCCGTCTGATGGAAGGATGCTAGGGGAACAGCGCTCTTCCTCGGGAATATGGTCTCCCAAGATGCTAAATAAATGGGCAGGAGTTTCCCCGAAATGGGAGCGGGCTGCGATTGGCTGCTGCCGCCCGGCCGTGCCAATGGGAGCCTGACTGGCCGTCGGGTACCCGCAACATAAGCAAAACTACACGCTCGCCCCGGCAGCACGGGGACCGGAGAGCAGGCAAAGGTGTGCAAAGGAGAGGGTCTGCCTCCTCTCCCATGGCTACGCCGAGGACGGATCTTGTTAGAGAGCTTTGTCGCAGACCATCTGCCACTCGCGCGCCTTGTGCCTTCCGCAAAAAGCAGCATTAAGTCATTTGTTCACTGTCGTGTGGGAGGCAAATTTGTCATTGGGAACGATGGAGCTACGGGATCTCTGTAAGTAAATCTGTGTACTTTATCCTGCTCTTTCAGCCTGGGCACAGATCGATAAATGGTGTTGAGGAATGGCAAAAGCAAATTAGTAACAACTGCAAATAGCATGAAGGATTTCTCGGTGTTCTTTTGCGTGTAGCGAGATGTGTTCTTCCTAATGATTTCAGGCATCGGACAAACTAGTTAGCTGCTTGCATTGCCTTGGGTGGTTGTTTAGCCTAATTAAGATTCGTCTGTGGAAGGATGCTGTATCCTCTGAGGCATTTCAGAACGCCTCTGTGTTTGAAAAGGCAAGCGAACCACATGGAGCAGAATATCGCAGGCACAAAAGTCCAGGGTGCCCATATGTAGTCACCAGCACTTGTGGTGTCGCTATAATAGTAACAGGCACGTTATTACAATGGTTTGTCAAACACTAGCTGAGACCCCAAGCCAAGGAAACACGAGTTGCTCATCATTCATCACTGTGTTCAGCACAGAGAAGCATTGCTTTTCCTCCTCTTTATGGGTTTTTTTTTTAAAATTCATTTCTTCTTTGGAGGAGGATTTAAAAAAAAACACATTTAATTCAAAAGCTTTCCTGTTTGTTGATGAAACAGGTGAGTACATGAAAAGCGTGGAGAGTTTCCTCTATCACTATTGCGGGGCATGAGTTATAAGTTGATTCCTTTGCCTGTCAGGACTCTGCTTTTGATTCTGAAAAGCAGAAATGGTATATTTAGAAGAGGGAGGGGGGGGTGTGTGCGGATCTGTCCCTCTGTAACCCGCTGGGGTTACTTGAGTTACACCAGCCATGAATTTGGCTCAGCATTGTTCATGTTTTATCAGGTATTTGCCGTTAGACTGGGAGCTTTGCTGCACAGAGCTTGTGGATGACTCTCTGCTTAACCCTCTCAGAGGCTGTAGTCATCTTATCTGGTTTGTGAAAATACACAGGAGAAAGGACAGAAATAAGAACAAAAAGGCTTAGAAAAAACTTCCTGTATTTTCACTCTGTGCCCGAGCTAGTCACGTGTATCAGGAATTTTATAGTAACCAAACTAGGTGCAAGCATCATATGAAGCTGGCTGGTTTTTAGGGATCCATTTTTGGTGTCTTGTGTTCGTTTTAGATCTAAATGCACAACTTCCTTTCCTAGTGTTGGGAGCTGCTGGGAAGTCACATTGCTGCCTGGGAATCTCAGGCTGAGGGTATGATTTTTTATTTTTTTTTTAGATATGGCTTAACTGGTCAGCTTTGCTTTTGAGATACTGTCTTGCAAGTTGTGGCAGGAAGGTGTGTCTATGAAGCTTATCCCTTCAGTTAAAGGAATCAGCGTCGCCTCAGATGTTGGTGCCCAAAAGAATTGTCAGTGTTTCCACGATCTGTTTGATCAAAATAAATTGGAAAGATACAGAGCATAGAATTGAGTGCATCAATACAGTGAGAGTGTCTGTTGGTGAAGGTTTTAGTAAGCTCCTCTGTGTACTTTTGAGTATTTAACCCAAGGTATCACTAATGCAAGAGGACCCTTCATAAAGTTTGAATTATTGCCTTTTCTGAAGACATGGATGTAAGTCACTTTTTCCTGTTTTTTTCCAGGGATGTTTGGGTCACCTTTTATTGCAATGATGTCCCTGGGCATCCTATGCCCTAGGCTTGAAAACATAATTTTCATAATCTGTGCAAAAGATAACTGTTAGCTCTTATTGCAAAACTTATGTTTGTTTAGCAGTGATGCAAATGCCAAGAATGAAATTTTTTAAATGAACCAGATGTTTAGCTGCCATGTCACCTTCCCCTGGGGCTTGTATCATTTATATTTACTTAGCACTGATGTAGCTGAAAATCCCATCATGTATGGTAGTCAAGGCAAAGAGATGTGCTCACTCCCCATCTTGGAGGTGGATGCTTTGATCTAGGCTGAGGTGTTCCATAAAAAGCTGAGGGAGACCTTGGACTTTTGCATACCTGGTGCGCGTGGTTTGTTCCTGGCTCCAGGCTGGTCGTTTTGAAGACCTTTGGGATGCATCAAAATGAAACTCTCTTGCATCTTTGAGTGTTTTTAATTCTATACCCACTGCCTTCTGCTTTATTTTCTGATTGATAATGTGAAAGCCTAGGAGAACATTGTCTTTTAAGGTCACTGCAACTCTTAAGATGATACTTTAGTTCTTGTTAGTGCTCCAGGGATATAGTTCAAACAACATAAACCTCTCGAGTTTAGTCACTAGCATTAGGCAAATACAGTGTGACTGATAGAGTTCCTATATCTCCCATAACCTTGTTTGAAGGGATTTGTTTGCTTGTCATCCCTGTGCATTAGCAGATAAAAGGAGGGTGACGGGGAGGGAGAGAGACAGCCTATAACTGCTAAGCTTTGGATAGTGCATTGGATCAGTCTGTCTGAGGGCTTCAAACCACAGTGGTGCCTCAGGTAGGAAAATTTGTGTTGCAGTCAAAGGCACACTTGCATTAGATTTTTGACCTGATGGTGCAGAGAACAGTTGCTTGTCGTTAGTGCTTGGGGATGATCTATGTGGGAGAGGCATTTCAGATTCCCAGGCTATAAGAGTTCCAGCAACAGAGGAGTGAGTAGGCTTCAGTGAGAGCTGTGGCAAGCTGGCAGCAGTTGGGAGGATGCAGAAGCTGAAAAATGCTATCTTGGGGTAGCTGTAATTGGTTGCATTGGAAAACACTTGGTTTGCTGGGCTCATATGTCTTCTAAAATGCTTGGTGCCAGACCAAATTGGCATACCTCCATTAACTTACACGAGAAGCCACCAGACATTGATCCGATCTTCAGTCTTATGTTTACGTTATTCTTGGAAGAGCAAGATTTTTACAAAGGCAGCAGATTATTTTTCCTCTCCATTTGCCTCAGCAACAGTTACATTGAAAACCTGAATGGAATGGGCATTCCACAAGTTTTGACTTGTTTCCATGGGCTTTAAACTTAATCAGTTACCCTTCACCTGCTTGCAGAGCCTCATTCCCGTATATTAGTCTATACTGGAAGAGTAGAGCAGAAGGGAGAGGCTTTATACATATCCAGAAATACTAAAGTTGAGTATTTCATTCTTTGCCTGGATCTTAACCCTCCTTCAGTTTCAGTAAAAACATTGTGGTCACTCATGTTCTAAGTAAACAGATGCTAGAGCCACCAGTCTTCAGTTTTGCCTCAGTTGTATTTTTGTTTTCACCCCATTATTCAAGTGAGTAGGTACAACTTTTACACAGACTACAAACCAAATACTTTTCTTTAGGTGGCTCAATGTATTTACATCCAAATGAGAATTGCAGACAGTCATAACTCCAAATGAGACTAACAGCTCAAATGAGAACAGTTCCTTATTTTTGTGTCTGGAAGAAAACATTTTTAGGAAAAGTTACTCCGTGCTAGGACTTGGCTTACATAAAGCATCATGCCAAATCGCAGAAAGCTCTCACTCCCTGTTCAGTACATGCACACTCACATCTCAAATGGCAAGTGCACACAACAAAGCAATACCAAGCACAGAATAAAAATGGAACAGCAATAAAACAGAGACGAGTGAATCGTGAAAAGCCCGTTGATTTGCTTGACACCCATTTTGTTCAACATTGTGCAATGCTAATCTGAAAACTCCTGTGCGTCACAAAAGTTTTCAGAACAATAAGAACTGTCAATTCCAGCAGATTTTACAGACCTGTCATTATTCTTCCATTGTCTTGAAGCACTAAGTGGCATACAGAGGGATTTTTGGCAGGAGTTCAGAAGTGGTCTGGTAAAGAGGAATCATGTATCACTACCTCACGTATGTTATCATTTGCAATTAGAATTTAGCCCAGTGCAAGCCCCTAGAAGCATGTCTGCCTCCATCTGAGTGTGCTGCTTTTATGGTGCCCATTTATTTTGTCTCTTAAAAAAAACCCACAAACTACTGCTTTTTACTGTTCTTAATTGCAGAAATGTAAAAGCAAGAAATTATAGCTGTCCTTCTACATTTTGACTTGACGTCTTCCAGAGAACTAGAATACTACAATAACCTAATATCCTGCCCCACCTGCTGCTCCTTTGGAAAGGTGGGAACAGCAGCAGTGATGGCCACAAGCGGAATTTTTTATTAACTCCCTTTCTCTTGAGATGGTATCGCTGGTACTTCTCTTGGAGCATCTGGGTCCTCCCCTGCTCTAGTGGAGCAAAATTACTTCTGCTCTGCCCTGTGTTCTTTCACTCCAGATGTTTTGCCCCCTAGTTAAGAAAAAGAAGCGCACACCCACCATCATTAGGAACTACAGCCCCTCTTAGGGACATGCCCCTGTGAGGAGAAGCATGATGGGAAGAAAGATTGGCTTTGTATTGGGGAAAATCAATTTTAAGTTCTCTATCGAGAATCAGAGGCCATGTAACTGGACAGTGTTTTGTCTTTCATGCTTACTCTTTCTGGTGTAGCATTATTTGCATATGTACCTCACCCAAATTAGATAAAGTTCCAATACAGTAAGGGTCATGACATTCCCTGTGAAAATGAAAATATGAATTGAGTTGGGCATCCTTGATATCGGTAACTTGCAGAACCCATACGTATTGCAATAAATCTGCAGCATTTTGAAAAGTCTGTGGGGCATAGATCCCTTTTTTGTAGACTTCACACAAATTCTGGCAGGTTTCACTACTTAAGAATTTAGTGGTTTCAAAAAAACATGTGAAAGTCAGACCTCAGAGGAAACATATGATCTTCATATAAACTGGAACTTTAATTAGCTGTAGTTTGGGCATTTTAAACTCCTCTGTAATGCACAAAATCAATCTTGTAATGGGGTGAAAAAGGAGATCTTCGTATTAATGCTAGCACACTGGCAAATTAATACATCAAATAATATACTCGTATCCTGAATTGGTGGACTGCTTTTATCAGTGCTTTTGATGTGGCAAAGAAAGTGCTTGTTCCATAGCTACAAACCCAACTCTCTTAGTCTTCCCTTCTCTTTGAACTTCAGTTTTCTTAAGACTTGG
Organism: Haliaeetus leucocephalus; assembly: GCF_000737465.1. Classification (NCBI taxonomy): domain Eukaryota; kingdom Metazoa; phylum Chordata; class Aves; order Accipitriformes; family Accipitridae; genus Haliaeetus; species Haliaeetus leucocephalus. The sequence continues at coordinate 2,208,049 of NW_010972519.1, forward strand.
AACATTGTGACACAGAGAGCAGCTTTCACAGCTAGATATTTCAAGATTCATGTCCAAAGGCATATTAGAAGCCACACAAAGGAATTTTCTTTTAAGCGAGGTTTTCAAATATATGTAACCTTCTGGCTTGACCTCTGGATCCACTCCCAGTCTGCATTTCAAGAAAAAGAATCTACCCACATATGGTTATCTGCAGTAAGATCAAAGCTGTCACTGTATTCTGATACCTGTGAGAATGAAATGGGTATAAAAAAAAAGTGGGGGAAATGGTGAAAAGATTTGAATGAGTTCACATTTATAAAAGACATGCACCCACGGATCTTGGAAGCAAAGGGAAGACTTTCAGGATTAGCTGCAGCATTTCTGTTCAGAAGCAGCAGAACATTTCTTTATTTGTTAGCCTCACCAAGGTAATTAAACAGACTTGAAAACATAAACAAAAATAGATTTTCTAGATCCCTACAAATATAGCTCTGCGAGTGCTTTGCTGTGAAAGTTAATAAGGTTCTAACTTTAGACTGGGTTTTCTGTCTGGTGCCTAACAGAAGCCACTGGAAAGGATGGTGTTATTTTATGCTGCCTTTGGAGCCCCTCATCAAGGTGTGGTGTATTTCCCAGTTTCCACTCTTCTCTGGCAAAGGTGTAAGTTGTTATAGATTTATCCCAGCTCCAGTGAATACTTCCTGAAGGACTGCCATGACTGTCCCCGTAAATATCTGCAGAGCAAGCAATGCAGCTCTGTTCGTCTGTGTGTGTTTCCTGCTGTCCTGTGTGAAAGCAGCAGAGTGGCTTTGCAGAGCCTGTCTGCCCTCCATGTAGATAGATCATGGGCATAAGGCACAGTGGAGTCAAGGTGTGCATTTTGCTGCGTTGCCTCCTTGCCTCAGCACAACAAGCCACAGCAGATCCCTTGGCTTTCAGCTAGCTGGGACGTGCCAGAACATGCTGGAGCTACTGCCCTGAACCCCCTCCAAGGGAAGCATGTCTCAGTTTTTGTCACCGCCACAAGGTTGTCAGCTCTGCATCTGGTAATTCAGCATGATGCTGAGGAACATTGTGGCTGGAAGAACTTTGCTCTGCAAGAAAACTAATTCACAATCTGTATTCAGCACAAGCGGTTAAAATGTAGCCTCAGGGAAGGGAAGGACCGTAGATTAACCAGGCTTCTCTCAGGACTCTCTCTGTGCCTTCACAAGGGACCTTCTCCTCTCCACCTCCCCATACTCACCTTTTGTAGGGTAGAATTAAGCCATTTGGCTGACAGAAGCTCCTCTCAGCTTTCAGAAAGGGGAGCCTCACTGATATGAAACTCTTTATTGTCTGTTCAAGCTCTCAGGGTCATGCTTCAAAACAGCTACAGCTGCAAAGAGGTACATGATGTTCATGAAACCTCTCATTTTGACACCACTAGCTGCTTTGGTGCATAATGTGCAAAGGCTTGAGTTAGAAATACCTCTGATGCTCTGTAACTGCAATAAGAAGTTGAGTTATATTTATATGTTAATAGTTGGTCTTGAATTTTTCTGCCTTTAAATGCTATTATAACCCAGTTAAATATTTAATAGAAGAGTGGAAAGTCTATTCACACTTGTTTCACAAATTCCTTTGTTCTCACTTTTCAATTTACCTTTTAAAATCCCCTGTTCAAATTATCACCCTATCTCAAACAGCGACAGAATATTTTGGGGTTATGCTTAGAATGTCTTAATTCCCATTTTCAACTGCAGGTGGAATTATGCTCATTTCTAATGGTACAGAAAAGGTACAAGTGAATCTCAAAATAAGTTCTGCTCATTCATGCATGAAATTATATATCAGCCCACCTTTGCATGCAGGATTTCCTCATTCAAAAGTTATGGGCCTCTAGTCCACACTGAACTTTGCACCAATCCCAATACAGTTTTCACTGCTAAAGGTTCTAGCCCAGCGAATTTCAAGGCTTTCAATTTTTGTTATATATTTAAGGTATAAGCTCGAAACTGCTAACCAAGGATTTCTTTGGTGGAGTAAATATCAAGTGTTTCAGGCATACAGATCTGAGCATTAGCGTTTATCATTGATTTAGTAAGACAAACTTGCTGGATGTGCGTCAGATTTTTTGATTATAAAGCACTTTGCTGTCAACTTTCAACCAAGGAGGAAATAGTCACCTTTCTAATTCTGTTAACTGTTATTGGGTATTGGTAATTGAATGAAACTCGTTTTTTTTCAGTCAAAGAGATACATGACAGATTTGTAATGTGAAAAGTATAGGAGAGGCCCGCAGCTAATCATATGATTTTAAACCAGAGCTCAGTTGCTGCTTGTTCCAGAAGTTTGCCTGGGCTATGATTTAAGGGCTTTTTTGCACCAAAATCCCAGAGGTTGTTGCAGTTTGCAATAGTGGGCTGCCAAAAGATAATCACAGTGTGTGGTTCTTGTGATTGTAAACAAACGTGCACATTTCATCATGATCTCCTGCATAGGCAGACACCTGGGCCTGAATCCAGATCCTTTCAGATCATGCCCTTGATCTGGTGTCCTCATCACTGCCTCTGCATCATTCGTGCTGGCAAACCATGTAACCTACTGAAGGTATTGTGCATCTCTGATGCCACAGCCAATTTGGAGCATCTGTCTGTGGCCAGTGCCACAGAGCACCCATGAAAGTTGAATGCAGTAGGTTCTGTGGGAGTTCTGGTGCAGAGCACAGCAGCCCTGCTTTGCAATTCCAGTTGCCTCAGCAGTATTCATTGCTTATATGAACGTTGTGCTTAGGGTGCAAACTCAGGAGCTGCGTAAAAGGAGCACCAGTGCAGAAGGAGAAACCTTGGCTGTGTTGAAACAAGTGCTAAAACTCCCATCGGTTTCAGGCTGGTCCCCAGAATCAAGGGGTTGTCTTCCTTCTGGAGTGAAGTGGTCAAATTGTACTGTGAAGTCAGTCAAAAGGCATCTCCTCCTGAACAAAATGAAAGATGTCCAAGAGCTCTATGTGAGTCACCACAAAACAAGCAACAATTTTGATTACCAATATATAAAAAAGAATGTTTGTTCCACCAGGGATAACAGCTTGTTACTTGCTTTGCTCTCAGGATACAGGGAGAAAGGAAGAGAAAGAAAGTACTTGTGGCCAAGTTGGCTGCTACAGTCCAGCAGCACAGTCAATCAAATTGTTTCATCATTCCAAGTCATTCTGTAATAGCACTGATTTATCTCGCTGCTGTGCAATTGTCCCCTGTTGATAATTCCAGTTTTGTCAAGAGATGACAGAGATTTTGCTGAAAACCTGCAAGCTCCTCTTACCAGCAGGGAACAGTGGGAGAGCAGAGTAAGACTTCCTCCTTTTCATTGATGCCTATAAATAGTCCATGCTAACCCTAACAGCCTTAAAGATGTAGGGAATCTTTCTTAAAAAAAGAATCCACTATTTTTAAAACCACATTGACTCAGCAGAAGTAGACATGTGCTTTTTAGGTCACGATAGGTTGATAAGCAAGCCCTGCTGTGAATGCTTAGCTCTTTAATTCTGGCTGTAACATTTTACATTTATTTTAACTCTGCAGTGGACTGGCACAAGTCTTGATATAATGGCCAGAAAGGAGGCTGCTACATTATTGTATATATTAGGGGGAAAAAAAAAAAGTCTTAGTTACAGATTTTTCAATTTAGTTTACTATTTCTTCAGTTTTCTCTGTGTATCTGAGAAAGAGGAGATAACTAACCAAAGTGCATTTAATTTATATCTAGGAACAGTTTCCTTAATAACAAATTCTGTAGTTCTCTGTTGTGCTAACCAGAACTAATCACAGGAGCCATTGTAGGGATTTCAGTGGGATTACTCCAATATGCGAGCGCTCTCCAAACATAATTTTAACTACTTTGAAAAGTGTATGAGGTTGCTCAGGAAAGACGAGTCCCTTGGTCTTGGCAACAGGAGGGTTTTTTAATACGACACTAGTATGCACGCATCTAATTAGAAATTATCAGAAAATCCAGGTTTATGTAATGGGAGGAGATAACCAGGATGCTTGACATTGCTGATGTAAGAAGAAAAATCGTTTGCTCCATGTATATAGATGTTACAAATAATCTAGGAATACATCACCTTTTGGTTTGCCCTGTAGTCCTAGAAGACTTCTTACTAATACAATTCACAGGCTCATCACTGGAAATGTAAATTTCTGGAGAACATGCAGATCTCTGTATTGCCAGCTTATTTCTATTTTTTTCCTATGATTCAAGGCAGACTTAAAAGGCATCTTCAAAAAAACGTAGCTGAATTAATACATATACCATACTGACAAATGTGTAAGTGAAACAAGGCTGTACAATAGCCTAAAAATGTTACCTACCATTCAAGTTACTTTCCTGCTGGTATCAGTCTTGAGGAGGAGTTGAGTTCTGAAAATATTTTACCCGTGAAAAGGTATGAGGTTGAAAAGGAAGAAAAAGAGCAGTTTTCTACTACTTTATGCGTGTTTTCAGGTTTGATAGGAAGATTAAACTGTATGTGTTTGACAGCAGCATTTGATCACTTGCATGAGATTTTGTCTGCTCTGCTCTTAATCCTGTGGTAATTGTGATCCTTAACCACTGATTTCTAAACGTGATAGTCCAAACACCCGGCAGTCAGTTGTGCTGGTCTCATCAAGAGCCACACTGGCCTTTCTGGTCTTTAAATAGAAAGTGGCTTAACCTGGCAGCCAGTTAAGTGTTGTTGGACTTTCTTTTAAATGAGTTTGGCCGGTCTAGTAGTTGGTTTCAGTGTTATGCTTAGATGTCATTGTTTTCTTTGGGTCTTTTGAGGATGGCCTTACTGCAGTAATGATGAAAATCATCCCTGCTTGGGAATCCCACCTCTGGCAAAACTTCAGTTAGCACCATGAAAAAGAGCTTTCCTGTACAGGATGTTCACTTTGCTCACTGATCTGGCAGTCCACCGTTTCCCCAAGTGCTTTGCTTTAGTAAGCCTTGCCTTGCCACAGGGTAAATAAGAGAGAATACCTCACGGTAACTATCAAAGATTTTTGTTGAAATATCAGCATGGTCTGGCTACACCACGTCCAGTGCAGATATCCTACCCTACGTGTTCTAGATTGCTATTAGGAAGAATGAGAAGGGGAGCCAGTTCTTAGGCATATTGCTGTGCAACCCCTTCCTCCCCCAAATGCTGTTAATGAACCTTCAGAGTTAAGTGGATCTCTTTTTAAATACTAAATCACATCACCTTATATTCCTCTCAGTTTGATTTCAGAAGTTAACTCCTAAGATAAAGGAATTTAGAAGCAAAAACACCAGGATAATGCTATAAAACCAGTGGTCCTGTTTTCAAGAGTGCAAGAATCAGGAATTAGGCTGTAGATGTTTATAGATGCTATCCAGTAGCTTTTCATTGACATCAGTGGCCACTCAGCTTTGTTCCAGCTTACTATTAGAGAGGCATAATAAATTCTGTATTGGCCAGATTGATCTTCACTCAGAAGCTACCCTCCAAGCATATTGTAGGAACAAGCTGCAGAGACACACATGATGCTAGCTAACAAGCTAGATGTATGCTCATTTAATGTATGTAACTGCTGCTCTCTTCTGTCACATAGAGTGACAAGAAGGTCATCTCTTCTGGAGATCTCTAGTGTACTTAAAACCAGGAAAACTAGTAAAGGGACTTGTCTCTAAAGCTCTGGAAAGGTGAATCAAAGTTGCTCTGTTACCAGAGCAGAATGACGGCCAGAAAGTACTCGGCAAAATCCAAGAGAGGAAAGCAGGGTACAGCAAGACTTTGCAGTGTTTGAGGGCAAAGAAGAGTGAACGGTGGGAAAAGCAGAACTGTAAGCCAAGATTTGTTGTAGCTGGCAGTTTGTGTTGTAAAGGGAAGACAGAACATTCATGCCATATCCAGAATGGAAATACCAAGACCAACCTTGAACAAGAAGGTATTCTTTGTATTTGACAGGCATGCTATCTCCGAGAAGCAGCAAAGGAGAAAGCACTGTCTCATGGTGCGGTTGGTGACTAAGTCAGACTGACACAGTTTGCTTCAGTTCCTCCATCCAACACAGATTTGTTGTGCCACCTTGAACCAAGCAAGAGAACTTCACTCTTGCTCCCTGGCTTTCCACCTCTGACACATGTGAACAATAACACTGTCCTGAGTTAATGGGATGTTACAGGTATAAAGTATACTGAAGATTCAATGCTGTGGTTCAGAGCAAGCAAATACAGACTTAAGCCCATAGGGTTAAGATTTCCTTGCAAAGGGCCTGCAATAAAGTTCACAGATGTAAACCCATTTTATTAGCCATGGACACTTATGTAGTTAAAGCACTACGATTCTAGTTTCTTAAAGGAGATGTGAAATTTCCTTTAACAAAAATAGTTTTGTAAAGAAGCAAGAATAACCAGTGCAGTGTGCTACCCTGAAATTGTTCCTGTTTAACTGTTCAGTTAAACTTATTTCTGGCTCACTGGATCCAAGTGAGGGCTATCTTTCTTCAAAACTCAAATTGGTCAGTGTTAGAGCCAAATTTGGGTCTGAAAGAGCTAAAATGTGAATAAGTATACTTTATAACGTGTGTGAAAATGTATGATAGCCTCGTCACCGTTAAGGTTTAGACTAGGCCAGTGATGCCAGTTTGGTTGTTGGTTGAGCAATGTTGGGTCAAGTATAAGCTTAAGGTCATGGGCTGCTTCACTGGTACATGATTGGGGTGGTCCCACAGCATGACTAGAGCCAATGTGTCCTCCTCCTGTGCATGTATCTTTTCTCAGAAGAAGATGTAGGCCTGCTGTGTCATGGGAAGGCTTGCAGTTTGGCTTCTTGGGGAGGGAGGAATGAGAAAGCCCTCAAGAAAATGAAAGGGAGGGAAGAAGAGAGTACAGGCCATATTAATTGCTTTGGAGACAGTAGGTAGGTCACCTTCATTTACATGTCTATTACAGACGTCTTTTCCACCTTGTTTCTACAAGGGCTGGGATTGCAAAAAGTATTTGAGTAATTTCTGTATCATTTACATTTTCTAGTGCTTCCAGTTAACATTGGGATGCTTTAGTTCATCAAAACAAATGAAAGACAATATAGCATCTTCACTGTGTTGGCCAAATAGCAATCATCCTCAAGGAAGAAAAGACTGGAAATATAAGAATAAGCTACGAAAAATGTGCCCCCGAGTATAAAAAAATGCTGAGTCCTAGGATGTTTCTGCTGTTAATGCTTTGCCTCTCCACCCTCTTTTTTCTTTTTCTAGCTTAATAGTGGTAGCTGATACAATAATGGGCTACTGCACAATTTTACACCTAAGGTACACAGTCACATTTAGAACCTGACAGTGTTCTCTTTCTGGAATAGGAGCACTGCTTGCAGCCCACAACTCAAACAATTAGCTATAAAACAGAAAGCAGCTTCATAAAAAAAAAAAAAATTGTTCTCTGGCTTACAGATACATTTTAAGAATTTGTTAAAAGAAAGCAAAAGAAAAAAATCAAGCAGACAGGTGAACAAGCCTCAGAGTACTTAACCAGATCTTACAGGTTTTGAGAATATAAATAATTTAAATGAAAAGTCATTTGAGAATATATAATAGAAGAAAGGGCTCTGAGAACAGCAGAGGGAGCAGAATAGAAACGGTAATGTTACTATATGTATCCTCTTGCACTAAAAACAGCAACTGAAAGGAGGAATTTGAACTAAACTCTGTGAACATGTGTCCTTACAGCTCTTATTAATTGGTTGTTCTGTTCCTCTCCCAGTTTCTCTTGACTCTTTTCTGAGGGTTAAATTAATCCCTTGTGCAGCTGAGCTGAGGATAATGACATTGCCCCCAGGGTACGAACGTAGCCCTTGGGTTTGACCTACAGAAGGCTTAGCCTCTATTCTTCACTATGTTTTCAGGCAGTTTTGTTTATGGATTAATTAAAAGCACCCTCTCCGTTCCCCAGGCTTATACGCTCTCCTGCATAGAATAAAGGGGCTTCCAGTGCCTGACGTCTCTCAGCCTAGCCATGCCTATGCACAGACATAGTGGAAAACGCTGCTAATGAGGGGAGCTTAATGACCTTGATCATGTTTGTGAGCAGAAAGACTCATATTCTCATAGAGCCGATGTGGGCAACATTTATGATGTGAGGGACAGTTTGGATTCCTACAGGCTGTTGCTTGTGTTTCTGGAGCCATAAGTATTGCTTCCATTTGGCCAGTAAGGCAGAGCCTTGTTTGCTGGAGGTGAAAGCAAGGCATTAAGCTATGTGGTCATCTGGAATTTGATCTAGGGTACATAGACTGAAATGCTTGTTCCAGTTCCTAAGGATTAGATTTTTAAAAGGTTTCAAAACAGATGCCTTTCTCTTAACATTTAAATACATCACTGTCTGTGAATAATACCAGGTTTGGGTCCAAAATCTAGCTTTATCCAGTGTGAGAGACAGATTGGAATCTGGTCCAAAGTCACCCTGTTCTGAGTATTTTGACTGCAGTAACTTTCCTCTTTCTCTTCTTCTTTTGACACACTTTTCTACCTCACTTATCTTTTATTCCCACATCCTTCTTTCTATCACACCAGTATGTGAGTGCCACATAGTGGCCAAGCAGAGGCTGCTGTTTTGCAAGTGAGGCAAAGAGAGTGAGGGAAGTGGCCATCATAAGAGCAGAGCAAGAAAGCATTTGTCTCCTTTACCTCAGTGCCATGAAAACTAGCTGGAGGCAGCCAAATCTGCCTTGCCCCTCCCCTTTTTCTTCTTTAACCCTCTAAATGTCTGTGAATTGGGGTTTGAGTGGGATTTAAAATAGCCTATGTATATTAGTTTATTCCTTCACAAATCGGGAGACTTGGCGCATCTGTCTTAGCATAAGCATGTCATTTCAGTGTTCAGTAACAGCAGAGACAGACAGGTTTTTTTGTCACGGACAACAATGGATGGTTTCTGACAACTTGGAACCCTCCAGAGGTATTGAGAGCACCATTGTACTGAAATTTAAGAAAGGTTGAGTTTTCCTTATGGTCAAAACCAACCTGTGAACACCAAAAGAGAATTTACAGGGGGTGTTCAACACAACCAGTGATGTTTCTGATGGCCAGGCTGTGTGCTGGTCTTTCGCTGCTGTAAATGTCTGATTACTTGGGGACCATCTGTCAAGAGGGTATTTTCAGACAATGGAAAGAGTGGCGGCTTAAGAAAGACTTCTTTCAAGGTCTGTAGTTGTGTTGGATTTGTTTTGCACTGATTCCAGAGAATGCTGATTAATATAAATCATCTTGTATTGCGACACTTGAACAAGGCCTATAATCATGCCACTACTTCAGCTGTGTCTGATTGAGAAGTCCCCAGATTAAGCAGAGTACTTAGAGTGAGGAGTCCCCTCTTTGCCAGCTGGGAGGTTGAAACCAGCTGCATTCTGAAATTTGAAAGAAAGAAAGAATCTGTGAAGTGCTTTATAAAATAGTCTCTTCCTCATTACCCTAATCACATAAGTATGCTGAAGGCTGTAATCAGCTTTTTTTCCTTTTTTTCTTTTAAATCAGGCACAAGAAAGGAAAAGACTATTGAGCATTGAACTGAAAAGGATCACTTGGGTCATCCAGGTTGCATCCCTGGAGCTCAGTAATAGACATTAGAGCAGAGGAAACCATTAAACTTCTATTCCATCTGTCTTGTTGCATGCTTCAGGACACAACATTTCCCAATGCCCTTTAAGACATGTAGATCTACATGGAGAACTGAGTGGCCTGTATAATGTGCCATAATATAGATCAAGGGGACCGTTTATCTCAGGATTTCATTTCTTAAATGAAATAGTCTCATAAGTGAAAATCACATTTCTTAGATGAAGTTCCTAGGTAATGCAGAGGAAAGCAAAATTACCCAACATTTTCAGTTGCCCTACTGGACCTTGTTCTCCTAGCCCAAAGTGGCATTGGTTTAAACCCCCAGCGTGTGAGCGAGGCCCATCCGTGAGCATGAGAGCTACTAATACTTCCTGTAGCATTAGGTTCTCCTCTCTGCTCTCTTAGATGTAGTAGTTGCCAATCTTCAGTGCTGGGGAGTAAGGTAAAAGGAGAATGAATGCATGGAAGGATTAAATGATGTGTCCAAGGTCATACGAAGGCACCTGTGGCAGTCAAAAATTAGATCTATGTGACCTAAATATTAACAGAGTGCATAAATTAAAGGGATGACCTTTCAGTTGCTTTTTTGTATTTTAAGTGCGAAAAGATCCTTCAGGTAGTATCCAACTATGGTCCTTGCCAAGTTTTTAACTCACCTTTATTTAAGTAGTGCAAATTGGTAATATCATGCCATCTATACTTAAGCAGAATTGCTGGGTACCCACGAACATGTCAAACTCCAGTCTAGTACCTAAACTCAGCCTGTATTTTCTCATTACTATTTCCACGAAGTTTCTCTTCTTTTTAAGGAGTGTTCTTATTGCTGTGACCTCTATTGAAGCTTAACAAATGAGGCATGGCTTCACCAGCAAAGGCTTGGGATAGGGTCACTGTTTGCTTGTTGGTAGGATAGGACAAACATTTTTCTGATCAACATGGAACAATAGCACAGTGGTAGCTAGACCAGATCTGGCAAAGCACAACAGAAGCATTCGTATAGCAAATGTAATACTTGGTTAATAATGAAGTGGAATGAAAAGTACCATGCTCTGGCTATGGACTGATCTGAGTGCAGAAGAACTTTGAGCCCTAGAGGTCCCATAGTATGCTCCAGATGTGCATGTTAAGGAAAAGAAGAATTATGCCATTGTGGATATAGTGCACATACGACAGGAGCCTCTATCACCAGTAGATTGATCCTGTGAGATCCTGAGCATTATCAGCTCTCAACATTTTTGTTGTCAGTTGTAAAGAGTAGAAATGGACTCGTAGCGCAGGAGACAAGACCAGAAAATTCTACCCCCCCAAAAAATTTAAATATCTAGGAGCCTTTTGTTTTAGAGGAATATCTGTGTTAAAAATGTTACTTTTCATAATTGGGTATTTCTGCCTTGTATGTAACATCCCTGCTCTGCACACCAGATGAAAGTCACATCTGTGGCTCCATTTGTCTAACAACCAGTTTTCCTGCAGGCTCTCTAATACTTACCCTGGGGGGAGTTTGTAGACCTTATCTAAGAGGAGAAATTACTTTGTTGTGGTTTTGACATGCTCTTTAAACAGTATTAAAAAACCATCTGAAACCACATTATATAAAGAGGATCCTTTTTGTGAGTCTCAGTGGAAAAAACAAGAGTGAGAAATTTCCCTATTCCATTTTCTGGCTTTACTCTGTTTCCTAGCCAAGGGCTAGGAAGCTGTTTAAGTCATAGGGCTCGGTAATTAATATTAAAACAAACAAAAGCGAATCTAAAAGACTTCCTGCTGCTCTTCAGTGTCCTCATTCACCTGTTCCCCTCATCATTTAGATGGCTCCCAGACTGGCATGTATTTAAGCAATGTCCTACTTCCGTTGGTATTTGCTGTACAGATCACAGAATACATTCCTCATCTGACAGAATAATTTAATCCTTCTTCTTTAAACCACTTATTGAAAAATGCTTCTGCTGTTCCTGCTTTAAGCCCTGCCCTGCTTTCTCCAGCTCTGTACTGTGAGCTTGCAGGGTATGTGGGTTGCTAGCCAGTGATGTGGCAGAGTGCTGACCTACTGGGAGCTGATAGCTCGCTTAAAGTTGAACCCAAGGCGCTCGCAGGAGCTGGTTTTGAACCCTGAGCCTCTCAGTGACTTACGACAGCAGTTACGCTCTTGCATTAGTTGAAATGGAAAGTGATACAGATTTATGATGCTGGGTTTGATTGCCATTTTCAGTCGGACTTTATCTTTGATTATGGAAGAACTCTTATTTTCAGAAAATTGACCATCAAAAGCTCTGTGAGAATAGTCCTAGGGAGTGACAGCCTTTGAGTAGCCACTCCAAGGTACTGGTAGAAGCCAGTCCCACTACTTCACGCTGTCCTAGCAGTGCAATCTAGCCTCTGACTGAAGAAACTAGGACAGAAACCAGAGGTTAGTTCCTCCTCGTCTCCTTCGGGCATGCCTGTAGTTTGGTGATGTATATGTCAGCCTGCAAGGAGTCAGACTTGAGATCACCCATACATTTCATTCCTGACACTTAGCTGTGAAATTTGAGTTCACTTTTAATGGCAAGTACACTGAAATTTCACATTAAAACTTCTCCCCTGCTTGAAAATAATGGTTATGGTTACAACAGTAACAGCAGCAGCCAAATTTTCAAAAAGGAAACCTTTCTGTTGGTTTGGGGAGTGGGGATGATTGGTTTTTTGTAACATTAAATCTCAGCTTGGCCTTGGCAGGGAAATGCCATGCTGCTGCTGCTGGAACAAGACAGAGAAATGGGCTCTTTAGGTTTGACATGCCTTTAGCTTTCTGGCATTCTGGAGGATCCCCAAGGCCCCATGGAAACCAGATGCATTCCTGCTGCAACAATTAACGTAACCGACCCTTGCAGGAAGGAAACGTTTAGGGGGAGAAAAACGTTACAGTATTTTCTTTTGGAAAATTCCACTATTGACATGAAAACCAGCAGGGTAACAGCAAAGATGGATTGCAAATTTTGACAGCGCCGACAGGTAAATATTGGCTTTGTGCAAACAAGTTTCTATAAATAACACGTCTGCTCCAGAAACTCCACAGATGGCAGCAGGGCTGCCGGGGTATCGATTTACCCACTGTGCTCAGTGCAGAAAAGCACAGCTGTCAGCTTTGCTGTTCTTCTCCTTCTGAGTGTTGCTTCTGCTCCTGCTGAGAGCCGCATGCCTTGTTCACCATTTTTCTTTGGCAAATAGAGATGAAGATTAAAAGCCCAAAAGAAATAATTTGAAAGAAAACCTGCCAAAACAATGAAGAATGAATGAACAAGTGCAGAAAGTAACTACAGAGAAAGCTGTATATATGTATTCCGCACACCAAAAGTCAGAAAGAACCTGTCTCTCTTGCTCAGTCTGCATCAGCTAATTTAACAGCACTCACAAGAGTGGTTTATAGAGGTCCAGGAGACCACAGGGGGCTTGAAGGGCAAGGAAAGCTTATGAGGAAACAACAAAGAGTTTGTACGTCATGGGGAGTAACAGGCAGAGGTTAGAGTTGAGGAGTAAAACCTAGTGCTATCTTTTGGGAGGCATTACATGCAAATGGAGGTTCTGCCAAAAATCCCTAGCAGCTGGAGCTGACTTATAAATAAATGCCAGCCAAATGGGCAAATGCTTAAAATTGTCATGATTAGGTTTTTGGCTTGTATGACCCATTTGAGGGCACTCTAAATCTCAGGATTACGATTTTCAGACAGTAGAGTCAGCCAGTGCAACCACTGTCTCATTAACAAAAATGTTGATTTACAGGCATAATATCTGGAATGGCTTTTTAAAGGAATATCTTAGATAGATTTCATAATCTCAGTTCTGTAAAAATGTTTGCCTGTGGTGCAGATTCGCTCCAAGGGCTCATCAGTAGCAGAACTGTATATCTTCTGGGGCAGATAGAGCGTATGCCATTTGAAGGCATTTTTCTGCTGGGTTTCTGTGTAATTTCTGTGTAGTTACACAATCAACCCAAACAACAAAAGTTCCTCTGTCACCATTAGAGCTACATCTGCATTGGGAATTTTGTCCAGAATTACTGAGTGCAGTTTTTGGTTGTCGTTTTGTCTTGTGTGGTGGCTTTGGGCTTTTTTCTTTCATATGTTTTGGTTTGGGTTTGTGGGTTTTTTTTACAGTTAGCTTGCATAACTAAGGTGGAAAAAAATTAAGAAGTAGAGATCTGGATGAGTTGAAATAGTTGGTTATGTTGTGGGGGTTTGGGGTTTTTTTGTTTTTTAATTTATCTGTTCATTTTGTGGACTTTTCATTTTGGGTGGTGCAAGCTGGATTTCTGTTCTCCTCCTGCACTCGCGGTGAGCCCTTCAGGAATGCTGTCCTGTGGTTTTCAGAGTTCCTCCTGGTGCTTGTGGTTAATGGCACCTTTAAATACTTGCCTGGATGGAGTCCTAGATTGGTTCATTTGTCCTATTTCTGCCTGAGTTTTAAATGGTTGTGGGAAAAGACAATTCAATCAATGAAAAGTATAAATCAAGAGTTATGTGCTTACATAAAATTCAAACTTGATGCAATTCTGTCTCAATTTTGAAAAAAATGAGAGTTGCCAAATGAGGAAGGATCTTTCCTGAGAATCTTTTAAGGGAGAAGAACATGAAAAAACAGGGCTGTGAGAAGGACCATGCAAATACCTTAGAATTTTTTTGAGATAATTGGCATTACTTTGACTATTATTCAAAGTAATTACTATAGATAATTCTTAAGTAGTAGGGCATAAGAAGTTGTAAAGAGGAGACTTCTGTCTGAGTGACAGAATGTTACTGGGCTGAAGGAGCTAGATGCCAGCTATTTCTGGAAAGGCTGCATATCTATTGCCTTCATTTTTTTAAAGCATTTTTAAGTATTGAATAAGGAATCTCATGTATATCTTGTAGAAGAAATTACATTGCTCCATCCAAAGCTGTTCTTTTCCCATACTAAAATTCTGCCTTGATTTCCTGAAACAACAAGCAGAAAGAATCTTGGCTTCTGAATTGTAAGTCAATAAATTCACAGATACAAGGACAGGTCAACAAGCTTGCTTTGTGTGTGTGTGTGCGCGCGCGCGTGTGCACGTGCTGTTGCCCGCTGTGGTTGTAACTGAGCCCCACACAACTCATACTGACTCTAAGGTACCAGTGTCCTACTGCCATCCCTGTCAGCTTCTCCAGAGCTTTGTGAGTTTAGATGCTGCATTCTTCATCTTTCACAGCTAGATGCATGTAATGAGGTATGCAAAGTACAAACTGATGTGAATATGATGTGCTGAAGGTTTCAATGCTGAATACATTTCAAGCGTTTTGTTAGATTTTTCTCTGTCATGTTATATAAATATGTTGTTTTATATAAATACTTAATCTCAAGCTGTCCCTGACATGAGAGTCCACTCTCTGTTTTGAAATCTCATTTCTCATGTCACAGATATAGCACTAGAATAAAATACCAATTCGTGTCTGCTCAGAGAAGGAGGAGGGGGAAAAAAGGGCATCCTCTAAGAGTACAATACAATGTGATGTCAGTTGTCACTGCATTGTTACTAGTGATCTTGTACTTTAGTGACCTGTGAGCTACTGTTTCCTTTTGCTCTCATTTGAAGTACAGTTCATGACGTTTTCAATGTACTGTTATTGCAGTCTTTTTTTCTTAAACCTGACCTGGGGGAAGAGAGGGAAGAGTTATGTGTTCCAAGAAAGCAATATCAAAGTATTCCCAGCAGCCAGTCAAAACTTCAGCTGGTATTAATTCTAATAACTCTGTGGTTCATGATGTGGACTGTTTACATGGACTAACCACCCGCTTGTCTTAGGATATTCATGAATAGGATATTTATGAATAATTGCAGACTTCTCTGAGGTCTTTTTTTTTTTTTTTTTGTAGGCGAAGTGTTTTGTGTTTTCTAGTAGATGTTAGTCAACAATATAAAGCCAGTAGCGTCGGATGCAGTGTTATCGTAACAGCTATATCAGAGGTCATTTGGAATTACAACAGTAAGGTTGATAGGAGCCTCGGAAATGTTGGGCAAGAGCATTAAAGAAAATTAAAAGGTAGAAAGTGATCCTCTACACTGGATGTAGTTCCCTAAAGAGTCTCAAAAGCCTGTCTGCAATATATGTGCCTATGCTGGTGCAGAGCAGTTATTAGATTTTAAATTGTCATTGTTTGTTTCAGCATTATGTTTCTTTAAGTCACTAAAGTTGCTCCTAGTTTATGGTTGTGAGATCAGAATAACTAAAAGAGAAAAAAGTGGATAATTTTCATTGTGATTAATTTTAAGTCCAACTCTCACAATTAAAGGGAATGTCTAAATTGCCAATTAAAAAAACCCAAATATTATCCATTGATAATACAAGCAAGTATATTGCATGAATGAGCGTTTAAATTGCAGTGTGTACTGAGTCTACATGTATGTGTAGTAGTGTACATGTATTTACATACGTTACCAACAGACCTGTACATCCTCTGTCATATTTTCTTGGGACAATGAGTTTTCATATCTCTCTGTCAAAACATGTCACACATTACAGTAAGCTAATGTTTTCCTAGGTTAATCACTAATCTGCCTGTGTATCAGTAAATATGTTGCCATGGGCACTGTAATAGCAGAACTGAGAGATGAGCTTTCGCCTGGTTGGAGCTGAAAAATGCCTATTTTTACTTTCGATACCCACTTGCTCAGTCACAAATTAGAATAAGAGGATAAAGAAGCACATTCCACCGCCTCTTTAAAATTTAATTATAGAAACATTTTTCATCTGTACTTTCCAATAATGCAGATAATATTTACTATATGTTCATTACTTGTAGTGTTTGGACAAAGCTCTTCTGGTTTTTTTGTTGGGCCTCAACATTTCTTCACCAGATTGTTTTACAAAGTGCAGTCTCCTATATATGATCAGTAGGGAGAAATCACATCCCTTTCTTCACTCCAACATGAACAACACCCATTTTGGCTATTGGCGAGTCCCATTATTTAACATTTAATTCCTTCCCTAAGTACACCATCCTTCCAGAATGCTGCATAAGTTAGTCAATTGTGCACATTTAAATCCCAGACTGACTCTTGTCCCTTATTTGCTTTTTTGAAAGAAGGACAATTAAACGATGTAAAGGCAACATCATTATGGTTTATTTTGTTAGCATGTGCAGTGATGAGTCTTTGACCTACATTTCTGGTGTGTAATGTGCTCTTGCCCTATATCTAGATAGTGAATGACAGAAACATTGGTGTGGGTTGACTTCTTTTTTACATAGTTTTTGGTCTTTTTTTTATGCATAAGGGAAATACTGAGGTAGGAATCTTCAGTTGAATCCTGATAAAATCCGAAAGAAAAAACACTAAAGAAAAGATTTAGGCACAATGTCTGATACATAAAGTTATTTGGAAAGTACATAAAGGGCATATCTGGAGTCTGTTTTTAAGTCTTTGGGGTTTTTTTTATGTAATAGCTGCTCATGGACAAGATTATCCAACTAGAAGTTGCATCCTACAGTCTGTATCTGTTTCGAAAGGTGTGTTTATCAAATTCAAGCTGAGTTAACAAATCATCCTCAGAAGGTGACTTTCTCTGGATCCTCCAGAAAGTCAAGCTAAGTCTGTATGCGTGAGTCTTCAGCCTATTAGTGTTCTGAAGACACTGACCTGCAAGAAATGCATACGAAAACATAGGCACTGTGCTCCTTCGTGATGGGCTTGCTTTCCCTGACAGTTGTGCTATATTGGTGTGTTGAGGGAAGTGTACGTATGTAGCCTCTATTAATACTAATGGTCTTTACGGTTCAATAAGAGAATATAAGCCTGTAGGACTCAATGGCAGTTTGCCTCACTGTCAAAGCTACACATTTTCCCCCTTGCAAATTAATGCCAAGGTAAACAGATTTTTGAGAAAACTTATCTAAACTAAAATAAATTACTTGCTTCTGATCATTTTAAAGTAGTTTGTTACATGGTAGGTCTAGGCACTGTAAGCACAACATGGAAGAAAAAAAATTGTTGAAGATATTTAGTATTGAAACCAAAATGATACTGTAATTCCATTATTTCTTTGAAGGTGTGATGCCAGTAGTGATACAGAATTAAAAAATAAAAATTTAAACAGAGAGCCTTTCTGGAGGAGGAAATAGCAGTCTTCCTTTGTCCTTTAGCAGTCTGTTTTCAAATGGCTGTCCAAACAAGCTCGGAGGTTTTAATATTTCTAGAAACATCTGCTGTGTATAACTTACTCTAAATTGGCACATATATCAACAGTATGAAAAAAATGTTCACACCTCTGGGAAACTGAGCTAAAAGGTCACTTTTTCAACAAATTCATAAGCTGGCAAAAACAAACCTAGCTTTCCTTTGAATTTTTAATAGCATTCCTTTTTCTGTGTGAAGTCCAGAGAGCAATATTGCATAGTGTAAAGGCACCATCTGAACAATCCGGTGAGTGTTGCACACAGATTGGCATGCATTTGTTCATCTGCTTAGGTTTAGGTTTGTTTGAATTTGTGCGTCACAGATTTGATAGGTATGTTCAGCAGCTCTACTTATTTTTAATCCTGGGTCGTTTGTATGGTATTCAAAGGCTTTCAGGGAGGCTTATATTCTACAAGAGGAAAGTGGCTTCCGTTAAAGACTGAAAACATTAGGAAAAGCAGTGGGAAATACATGTTTGGATAGCAATATGGGTGGGGCCTCAGGAAAGGTTATTTAATAAAAATTTCAGGTGAGAGGCGGCTAATAGGAATTTTAGCATAACTGGAAACCAATATAAGTTATCACCCAAGTGTCAGAAAACATTTGTCCCTTTGTTCACAGGAAAATATGCAGCTCAGATATTTTTTTCAGTTCTAAGTATAATGTTTGCAAAATTCCTTGAACTGAAAATTATATAGCCATGTATAAGTCACAAAGACTTTTTCTTGTGCTGCAGTGTGGAGAGGTTAACAGGTGATCAGACATTTCATTCAGCTTTTCTTTTCTTCTTTGTTTCTACTACAGCCTTTGTCAAGGCATTGAGGTACCAATGCACAAATTTTTAGGACATCCTGAAAAACCTGCTGTGTTCAATAACCTCTCTGGATGGATGACTGTAATCAGTGTTCTCTGGCCACAATTTTATCTCTTGATCATACTCTTTCTGAGGCATGGGGGGAGGTCTTTCAGATTGGTCTTTCAGAAGCTAGGTCCAAGCTTCTAGAGGGCTTTAACTACCATTACCAGGATTTCAGATGGGTGAAACTTTAAATCAGGAGCTGAGCCAATTCAGCTGTTTCTTGTCTACGGGCTTCTTTGAGAAGCCAGGTGAATGGTGCCCAGCTTTAAAGTTCATTTCTTCCTGCTGCGGTCAGCAGACCTCACACTGGTGAATAGCAGAGATGCTCCTCCCCAGCCCCCCCACTTTTTTTATACTGCTGCTTTTTGAAGAACTAATTGGAAGTGGAGAAATCATTAGTCTCTGTTAGTTTTCTTGCTTGAACTTGCCATGCTTGGAATCTCAAGGCAAAGGTGTGTGGGATTTTCACAAAGACATACCTTAATTCTGTGTTGTTTGTAATTGCTTGAAGCCTAAGGGAGGTTTGCATGGAGGAAACTCTTCACAATATTTTTGAAAGGAAAAAATAAAGATTTTTGGTTTTATTTGAAGTTTAAATAACAGAGTCAGGGATAAAGCCAGCAGGCAGGTTAAATTATTTGATTTCAAATAATAATTCCAAGTACTGTTTCCAGTTCTGCTTCACCCATTTAAATTACTTTTGCCCAAGCTACTGAGAGTACTGTAATGGAAACGGGTTTATAATAGAAATAGTTGATAACATTTTGTTTTATTTTAAATACACCTCACAGTATGGTTCCTCATGTTCCTCTCTGGAGTGACTCACTTCCTATATACCAGGATATGTGATTTTTTTTTTTGAGGGATGAGTAAATAATGTGTTCAGGGTCCTCATGGCAGGGGGTTTAAATATTCTCTCACACAAATATGACCATGCATACAGACATGGACACGCACACTTTGTTTCCTCCTTACAAAGTAATTGTAAAAGTATTTAATTATTAAAATTTTAAAGGCAGCCATTTTTAGAATGTTTTTACCACATCTGGCTAAATCCCTGATTTTTCAGCCATAGTCTTTGATTAAAATTTAATAAGATTTGAAAGAATTAAATACTTACCAGAAATTATGTCCTAAACCACATAATCTCAAGTATCATGAGCTGATTGAATATTTATACAAATATACTTTTAAAGATTGATCACCTTGCTTTGGAAAATAATTATGAAAAACAAAATGTTAAAGTGATAATAGAAACTCAGCAGATGGAAACCTGTCAGAAGCTAAGTGGTAAAAATGTAGACTTGGAGGGTAGTTTATAACACTAAAGCAAAATTCAGTGTTTCCTACGTTTATACACTTCACTAAAGGTAGGCTTTTAAATGTGAATTCAGGCATTTGAATTAAAATTCTTTGATGGAACTAGGGTGGCCTAAAAGTGGTCAATTAGCTGCTCTGCATGTCTGGTAAACTGAGCCCTATTTTTTATATGGATTCCTAAAATGGACTGGGGAGCAGGGTCTTTGGCACTTGACAACAGTTGCCTCTGACCTATTTCTGTGCGCTGTGAGTTATCATAATTTTCATGCATGGAAAGAAACAGGTGAACACAGAGTTCAGTACTTAACAAAAGCTCATTACAACCAGTGAAAACTGGGTTGAGATGGAGCCTGTGCACATTTGTGCCAAATTAATTATTTAGTCGCTGTGATTTTCTACTGATTCAGTTAAATGGTTCCAGTTTCTACTCTGAACTTTTAAATGGCATACACTGATACTACAGATTCTTGTCCCATGTGGAAGGGTGTTAAATTACTGCTACAGATCCCCTTTATATCTGGATACCTTCCCCCTCGCTTATTTAACCTACTCATTATACCTCTTCTTCAGAAATATGGTAGCCAACCATTTAGTCTATGGGTAACCAAGGTGAATGATGAAATTTCTTTTCAATTACCTACAGCAAGGAGGTGCTTGAAATACTATAGTATCTGGTAGATAAGAAATCCCAGAATAAGATGACTCTCGAGATATGATCCCAAGATTGTTTTGAAGATATTTGTATTTTTGCAGGATACCTCGTGTGCAGTGGGATTCTTTTTTTTAGGGTTGCTTTCAAGTGAGAGTTTTTGTATTACACTTTTATAAGATGAGGAAATTTGTAGTACTGCGTCATGCTGCTGCACTCTGCTTTGGTTCTGGGTTTTCAAAGGGCTGGTAGGCTTCTGTGGGAGCCACTTTTATTGCAGAGGATGTGTCTCTTTTCTAGACCCCCCGAGTGCTGTTGGAGTCATTGTGGGAGCTAATCAGGTGCATAAACTTTGGTGTCCAGTGTTGAGTCCAGCTCCATAGGAAATCCACATCTGCACAGGGCTGGCAGGTGTGACATAGGTTCTGCAGGTGCTCCCAGTCCTTCCATGGTGGCAGCGAGAAGTCACAGGCAGATTATGTGAGTCCAGTAAACTCTTGAAAGCTAACCCCTTCTAACAGTATCTCCTGGATTGCTCAGCAGAAAAGATGAATGATGTATTTGGTGTATTTTCTCTGTAGAGATACGTACTCTTGGCAACCTGAGTATTTGTTTATGCTGTCCTTAGCACACCGAGTCTCCAGACTCGCCTGGCATTATCATCAACAAGATCATCTCTGGAGCACTATTACTACTGCTCCTATGATTATCCTGGAGGACAAATACAGGTTTATTCAATAGTAAACTCAAGAGATATCATAGATTGTTGTCTCCTGTAGTTATTCATAGAGTGACTTGCTAGCTGCCATATTCTTGAGGAAAAATAAAAGGTACAAAAATTAGATTAACAACCGACATGCTGACAACTAAAAGTTAACTGTAGGGAGTCTGACACTGCCAGGCTGCAGAAAATTAGCTGTCCACATCTAAGGTTGGAAGAAAACTTGCCTATAATTACGTAGAGCTTGATGAACTTTTCCATCAAGAATTGGCATAGGAGGCAGGTAACAGACTACACAGACTCCTTGGCACATGGCTTGCTCTATATGGTGACTTTATGAGGTGAGAAGTCATCTTGAATTAATGCTTTTCTGTGCTATTTATAAGTATGTTATGATGATTACTGCCTGAGTCATTCTTGCAGTAACATGCTTCTGTGGGTTCTAGATCATCTATTCTTAGCGGATTGCTCATACCCTTTAACGAAGCCTGGACCTCTTCTTTTACCTACAGAAAATAGTAGCATTTGTCCAGATCTGTAGGCTGACAGATTAATTTTTGGATGGTTCTTTCATCTGGCTGAGGAACAGGAAAATCTGGAAAATGTGATAATGTCATTTTCCATAATTTATTGAGGATTACTAGAAGCAATTGTATCAGAATCTAAATGCTTCTGGGAGATCACTGAAGTGCAACAGCCATCCACCACCTGTTTTCGAGTCCAAGGTGATAACAAGACATGGGTTTCCATATAGTAGTGGAACAATACGTACAAGTACTTGGAAAGTTCCTCATTCTGGTAAGTACCCATACCAACTAAGTGAACAGGCCATTGAAAAACAAGATTTAAAAAGGCCTCAAATAGCAACAGAATATGATAGCAATGAAAAATGCACCACTGCGCTTAAAACCACCCATTCTGTTGGTCAGGTATTTCATACATGCACTTTTCCTATAGTCTTATTTAGTGGTTATAAAACTTCAGGACTGTAGAATTTTGCTGTGATGTAGCACAATTACTTGATCTTAGCTAAATGTGTCCCTATTAAGTTGAATTTATGCTAATTCTGTCCCAGTTAAACAGCAGACAATGTTACTGGCTGCACTACTAAATTGCTTTCCTAGGAGACATCCCATTAAATAAGCAATGCACCCAAAGTGGAATATAATTAATTACATTTTTACATAAGCTTAGTACGTTGTACATCTGTAATCAGGATAGAATTATGTGTGCTGTGGATGACAAAAGACTTCTTGGGTCATGTTGTCCAGTCTTCAGTGAGCATGGAACTTAACGTGTGATTTGTCCAACTAATTTTTAAATAGCCTAGGCTATTTCTTCAATTTGTGTTAGAAGGTGATCTCACAGCCTGACCTTATTTTTCTAATATTTAGCTGAAATGTTGCTTTATCCTGTTTTCGTTTATATCCTTCCAGTTATTCTCCTCACAGACTGCTTATGTGCCAAAAGCATTTGGCCACCAATCCATTCAAATAAACTCCTTTAATTATCTGGATAGTCTCACTAAAACCAGAATTTTGTAAAATTTGCCCATTTTTTCATTATGGACTTTAGTTCCTTGTTCCAGGTTACATGTTCCCTCCATTCTGTGACAGCTCTTTATGCCAGCTGGATCCAAGAGGGTCATTGTCCTCTACTCTCATTTCAGGTATTGGCAGTACTCATTGGGAGGAGAAAAAGGAAGCAGAAGGTCTTTTACCAAAATGTGAAGGCTGCCCTCCAGCATGATGTATTAAGTCTGTGTTCAGTGACATTTGAAGTAGAGCAGCATCTCAAGTAACCTGGATGTGAAAAACTACTCCATTTCCCAGCAGGCTGATCTTGGTTATAATTCATGTAGTAATAGGGTGAATTGTAATGATGATGATGCTTTTAGGGACAAAGGTTTAGTTCCTCCAAAGTTCTGTTGATCTGGTTTTGTAAGTGAACAGCTTACAAATGTGTTCATACTTTTGAATGCAGGCTATACGGTTGTGGGGAACTACACAAAGCCAGTAAGTGTGGCTTAGCGATCAGACAGCTGCAGGGCAGAACTCCTCAAATTGGCAAATAAGGAGCATTTGCTAATCTGCTTCATATGCCAAAAGAGATGGACAGTGTGGAGCACTAGATTGGGTATCAGGCTATGTAAAGGACTTTGAAGAAGAGATTCATTGTCTGTGAAGAAAGCCACTTGTACCCTAGTCACTAAGAAAGAAACATAGCTATCAGCTATGGAACCAGCACTTGCTTTCCATTCATGCTGTCTGAAGAGGAGTCAAACAGCTATTCCCAGGCATCCTAGAACGGGGAGCACAATAGAAAGCCATCGTATGCAATCCATGTCATTTGTAAGCTTGATGCACAAAATCTTCTCAAGAGTAGCAAGAAACATAGTGATGCTTAGTCAGTTTCTGGAGTGTGACAGGAGGGACCTTCCCTAGTGAAACTGAAAGTAATACAAGTGTAGTAAGCAAGCATTCTTCAAGAAGATAAATAAATTAGAAAAGATTTCTTTGCGTTTCATCTTCCCTCCATACTGAATTTTAATCCTTCATAGCAATTTGGGAAGGTGACTATTTGAGAGGTGATTCACTGGAGGCAAAGCTGTACTCTAGTGACTGATGGGTGGCAGTGTGTGCTACAGTGAGTGTGGGCAAGAACGGTGGTTTAAGGGCTCTCCTCACCTGTTTGCCCAAATATGTACTTTTTTGATAGCTGATATTATGTAGTTTCCATATTTTCATAAACTGAAACCTGTTCTCTTTAATATTTGTAATGAGTTTATGGTCAGAACTAGCAGGACTCCACAGAATTCAGTCTTCTGAGTGGTTGAGCATTTGCTGGGCTCCATTTATGCTATGAGAAACAGCAGCTTCTGTAGTATTCCACGTGTAGAAGGAGAGGCATAATAGTCACGAGGTCAGGACCAAGGACTGTGCCTTAGCGGCAGTCCAGTCCAACTTGCGTGGAGCTGCTGTACAGCCTTGTGAGTTCTCTTTCCTCATAAGCATGTTCCACTTTATCGTTTGCCTTATCTAAACTACAAGTCTTTGCAGTGTGGAAGTACCTTCCTTGCCTACATAGTGATCAGCACATGTGGCAGCACACCACTGCATAAACAATAAGGTGATGGCTGGGAGGGTTCTCTCATTCTCATGTGTGCAGTCTAGATGGCAGAAACAGGATTGTGCAGTGGTGGGGCAGGAAGAGAAGTTGTGCACCATCTTCCTGGGAAGCTTGTGGAATAGACTTTGAGCTGTTTGATACAATACATGGGTGAAAATGTCAAGGAGTGAGTTACTTGGCAGCACAGTATGGCATTCTTTTTTAGATTCCACCAACTCCAGAAACAGTCTTGGAAAGCTCAAAGAGGAAGAACGGTTGAGGTTTTAGACAGTAGGTCTGATGTCTGAAGAGTGAAGATCATGTTGCAAAAGTAATAATAGAAAAAAGTAAAAAAAAAGACAACTAGAGTACATATGACAAGGGTAGATGCAGAGATAGCATATTTTAATGTGGCAGATTGGACATCATACCTACATTAGGGAATACAAATACATATGCACCTTTTTTGTTTCTGGGCATTTTAAGCATTTGACAAATGCTAGGAATTGGCCAGAGCCTTCATTGTTTTTATTGTTTTGTTAGTTGTCAGGGAAGGAAATCAGCATTCGTTCAAGCTCTGTCTAAAGAGAGCACCACAATTCAAGCACATCATTATGCCATCAAGCTCAGGACCTGCATTCTTCCGTATGCAATTTCAAATGTCCTCTGCCAGTCATGTTATTAACATTCTCTGACTTGGCTCACACCACCACTTAATGCATTTGCAGACAGGTAGAGAAAAATTGCAGCTAGCTCAATATTGGATCTTGAACTTCATTTTACAATCGTCCAAAACCCCAGCAACTAGCTAACCTGAGAAAACATACATTGCCACTTTTGTGGCAAAGACTAGGGAGAAAAATGTTGCAGGGCAGGCTTGGAGCAGACATAAGGAGCATGTGTGAGCCTCCATTACTCTGTCTCAACACCTTACATCCATGCAGATTGATCCAAGTGTTGGCAAAGAAGGAATTGCGTGGGAAGGAAGGCTGCCTAAGGCAGCATCTGTATCTTGAATATGTTCCCACAGTAATACCACGCTTTCAGCATGAATGCACTCCCACCTATGGCTAAGACTTAAAAGCATCTAAATTGGGCCCTGTAAATTATATGTGCATGTGTCTAGGTATGCATTAATTCTTTTCTGATGATCATTTCTATAATTTGTACTGTAGGCAAGTATCTTTATCTGGACGTATTTCCTACATTCAGAATAAAAATTAATGAGTTTCAGTAGCCAACAGTACAGCCTGGCATTAATTGTCTTTTTAAAAAAAACCTCTGCCGAGTAATCACTTTCAAGATGATTTCAGGTTAGTTATACTATTGCACATATGGTAAGGAAAGTGATATTATAAGTAAGGCCTGTTGCAGATATGTAGCCACAAAATGATGCTCCTTTTCTCATAGAAGATGAACTCTGTTCTTCTTGCAGGCAGCTATGGCTAGGGAGGAGGGAATTCTTCAGAGATTGCCTCATGTACAACTTAGGATGTGGAGCCAGCTGTAAGATACAATAGCTGTTGCCTTGACCTTGTCTAGTGGAGGACATATGAGTCCATATGTAGATGTATGTGGATGAGAGATGGATCTTAAACAGAGAAAGAGGGAATTTTGGTTAGAAGCATTAGACCTCTTCCTCAGTCCTTTAGCGAGAATGTGAAGT
Source organism: Haliaeetus leucocephalus (assembly GCF_000737465.1). Lineage (NCBI taxonomy): Eukaryota > Metazoa > Chordata > Aves > Accipitriformes > Accipitridae > Haliaeetus > Haliaeetus leucocephalus. Next base: position 2,234,117 of record NW_010972519.1, read on the forward strand.
TTGTTGTATTTTGTTCTAATTTCCCCAATTTTCATGCATTTTTGCCAATTTGCTTATGTTGATTACAGTTGCTGAAGGCCCGTTATAGGTTGTTAAGGGTTATTTCTAAAATCAAATGAATGGAGATATAAAGACTGATAAATTAGTCACCCTGAGAAATGGATTCCCTACCTCTCAGTGTCTGCCAGTCTTACCAGATGCTAGTCTGAGATGCTTTAGAGATCTGTAACTTACTGAGAGCAGTGCATGTGTAACAGCAGAATATAGTGACCTTTGCTGGGGAGGAGTTCAGACTAGTTGGTTGAATGGTCCCATCTGAACTGAAAGGTTCTGAATCTTGCATGTCAAATTACTAAGACTGAAGAAAGTGAAATGAGGTTATTGCAGCTGTTATAATACATTCAAAAAAAAAAGAAAATTAAGTAAAAAAAGGTTTAGTAGGCATTGCACTCTGTTTTGCTCAAACTAGAGATCAAAATCTGGACACTGTCCTGTAATAGAGATGGGCAATTGTCCTTTGACCACAGCACTCTGCAATATTGCCCATAGCTGGACAATAATGGTAACTGCAAAAGGAGATGCTCACCACATTCATCTGTCGGGAACAATCTCAGTTCAGATGAGGACAAGAAAAAAAGAACTCTTAAGACAAGCTATATTTGACACAGCATTCCTGTTAAAAGCATAAAGATAAAACAGTTCTGAGGCCTATTCCCTAGGGGTTTCCCTCAGCGTGGTTGCTCATAATGTAACAAAACCTCTGCAAAGTAGATCATGTACAGCTTTTAGCTCATCCAGATATAAGCTGGCCAAAACTTTGTTGGAAGAAATTAATGCCATTAATTGTACTCAATGGAGCTAAGCTTATTTACCCCAAAAGAGAGTTTTGCCAGATGTAATACAGCAGTTGCAGCAGAAAATGTTGGCAATTAGGGCAGTCCTGCTCTAAAATATGCTTTAAGATTGCACCACCTTACCCAGTGAATATCTATCTGTGCTGTGGGTACTTCACTGACGTGATTTTCCTTTACTTTTTACTCCTGTTTCTGTGCTTATGGGTGAGAAGACTGCACAATTCTGGTTTGTATATATTGTGTATAATTGCTAGTGAGCATCAGATTTTGGAGCTTCCAGCTCAGTAGCCAGTCTGCTTTACTCAGGAGAGATTTCAGAGCATAAAAGCAAGGGAATTGAGCAGAGCTAAGTATCCCTACCAGTGCCCACTGATATGTTTGGTAATATGACCTTTTAAAATATAGAGACTTCTGAGCTCCCTGTCACATTTACAAAGCCATGTTCGCAAGTTCCAGATTAGCTTTTATTTGAATGGAACTATTTTGCTATTGCAGATATTTCTATAAAATAAGCATGTCTACTAAACACCTGAGATGATAAATACTGTCATTGCTGGGCAAAAATCCATGTGTGCTACTGGTTATAGAAAGCATAACAGAACCTTTCACGGTGGTGGTTTGCGTTTCCTGTTTTACCAAACTGCTGGGAACTACCAAAAATAATACAACACGATATGCCTGAAATAGCATAATTTATTTCACTGCTCTGACACATTTGAGGTTGTACAGAAAGAACTGATCCGTGCATTCCTTTCCTACCTGAGGAACTCTTAACAGCTTTCTCACAGTAAAAATGGCTGTAAAACCTTTTTTGAATTAGAGTGCTCTGGATGTGTCTGGAAAATACCTCATTTTCATTTAAATGATAGTTGTGTGAAAGCTAATAGCAATTTAGTACTTCTTTTTTTAAAAAAAAAGCAAAGACAGAGGCACAGCAAACTGGCAGATGAACTTTGTAAAAGCCCACAGGATGGGTTCTGTATTGACAGAAATGAGCATCTCTATTCCCATCATCGGCTGTGAACAGCTATTTAGCAAGTTCCAAATCCTGATCAACCTCATCTTCCTCACTCCAAATAGTAAAAAACCACCAAACCCCTTTCATTTCTGAGCTGTGTGTGTACTGTGATCCTCTCTGCCCAGACCGGGGTTCTTTCTGTTATAGGGAGGATTGAGAAGGCTACTTCTTTTTGCTAATACTTTCTGAACACCCAGTGAAGAGCAAAAGACTGTTTCTCTTTTAACAGCAAATAATTACTTAGATTTCAACTAGAAGTCAAGCAGAATTCATAACAGCTTACTGTGATAGTTTTGTGTAGCAGAGCCTTGCAAGGGAGTATTCTGCAAACCAAATTAGCCAGTTGTCATGCTCCCCAGATCTCTTGCCAAAAAGTATGGGGAAAAACCTTTTCATTAGCTCTTCCCTGAGGACCTCTTCCTTGATTAGTCTTATCTGAACATCATATTTTAGAAAAAAAATCTATTTAGAAAGGGGCAAGAAGATACTATAAAATTCATAACTGGCTTTTGCATCCAAGGGGGAGCTCAATTCACAAGAGGCCAGTATGAACCCAGATGATGTAGTAGCAGCCAGAGTGCAGAAGGCATGGTGGGAGTCTTGATATCGATGAGGTTAATTTGTTATGTACTGTGGGACAAAAGGAGAAAAAAATCATGCTGACCTAGCTAAGGCAGTACTTACATGTATGTGTATTTGTGTGGCAGGGGACAGCAGTGGGAGGAAAGCTGAGGAGGAAGCAAGAATAAGTAAACCAAGATTGATTTATCGGCTCTGAATTGTTCATCTGTATTCCATTCTTCACTGTGCTGCAGAGGAGGAGAGCAGCTCTGGCACCGTGGTTGGGGAACAGAGCGAGAGGGGGAGGAAGGTGATATCTATCACAGGCACCAAAAGTATTTAATTTTCCAGAGGCTCTGATTAAACAAATGTTTCTGCTGCCTGGCAGCCCTTGCAGACATTTGTTGGGACAGAATTAATCAGGAGGTAATTTGTCTGCTGCAATGAGCAGCATGGCTTAGTGGCAGTCTTGATGGAGACTTTTTTTTCTGAGTTTCCTGGGAGTAGCCATATGTCCTGGTTTCAGCTGGGATAGAGTTAACTGTCTTCCTAGTAGCTGGTACAGTGCTATGTTTTGAGTTCAGTATGCGAAGAATGTTGATAACACTGATGTTTTCAGTTGTTGCTCAGTAGTGTTTAGACTGTAGTCAAGGATTTTTCAGCTTCTCATGCCCAGCCAGGGCACCTGACCCAAACTGGCCAACAGTGTATTCCATACCATGGGACGTCCCATCTAGTTTAGGAACTGGGAAGTGGGGGGCAGGGATTCGCCGCTCGGGGACTGGCTGGGTGTCGGTCGGCGGGTGGTGAGCAATTGCCCTGCGCATCATTTTTACATTTCAATCCTTTTATTACTACTGTTGTCATTTTACTAGTGTTTATCATTAGTCATTATCATTATTAGTTTCTTCTTTTCTGTTCTATTAAACCGTTCTTATCTCAACCCACGAGTTTTACTACTTCTCCCGATTTTCTCCCCCATCCCACTGGATGGGGGGAAGTGAGTGAGCGGCTGCGTGGTGCTTAGTTGCTGGCTGGGGTTAAACCACGACACCATATTTCCCAAACTTCCTTCTGTGCCCAAGGTAATGCCACCAGTTTTCCTAAGGATAGGGATTTGCTATTGATGGGCCCAAGTGGGGTAAATGACGGCCACAAATAATGATGTATGACCATTGTTAAGTTGATTATGGAGCCCTGGTAATTACGAGGGAGAAGGTCAAAAGGAGTGCCCTGTGGGACTGATCTAAGGACCGCTCTTGTGCGGAACTAAATGGTGCTGAACGGGGTTAGGCTCTGCCCCATGCATGAATGGGGAAACAATTTCACAGCTGATGCTGCCTCACAGAAATGGGAGCTGAAGGGGCCAAGAGAGAAATACCTTGCACTTAAGAATAGTGTGTGGTGTCTGGGCATGACTAAGGTAGGAGCTGAGTAACCAGCATAGACATACCAGTACTGTGTGCAGACAAGGTTGTCTGTGTTTCACCTGTTTGCCCAACTGAGGCTTACCTGTACTTTTAATCACCTTTAAACTGTAATTATCTCCTTTAGTGACCTTTTCAGATCACCCTTCTGCAACTACAAGAGCCTCAGTCACAACACAGCAGAGTGCAGATTGCCCCAGCAGTTGGGGGAACTCCAGCAGAGATGAGGATGGAAGCTGCTCTTCCATGTGCTATTTTCTGAACTTCCTAAGCACATGGAAAAGGAGTCATGTGAAATGATTACTGTTTCCTGCAAGGTATAAAACTGTCTATATTTATCGCTTTTTGTTCTCATGATATACAGTGGCCGAATGGGCCCCATAGCAGTGGTGCAGCTATAGGTGAGCAAGCAGATCAGCACTTAAGTTAGCTGAACTCTGCCCTTTTCCTTTCATCTCTTCTTTTCTTACATATTCTACATGATTCTACCTTGTACTGTTTGTGTGTTGTGGCTACAAAAGATAAGTGACAGTACAGCAAATAAGTGGTCTGTATGAGCTTGCAATGGCCCCACTGTCCAGGAGGGATGAAGGCACAGCTTAATTATGCAGGCCACTTATGGGAGTCATTATAAAATCTTAACACCACTCTGTGAAGGGCATGAGTATTATAAAAATCTTATTTCTGCAGTGAAATAGGAAGTTTAAAAATACATTCCTGCAACTAAAAGGCAATCTGCCTGATTAACCTTTAGTCCAAACGTCCAGGGCTCATGGGGAAAGAAAGATTAATTCTAACTGATGTAAAACAGCTACAAGAATGACTTAACATTCCTAATGGTGAAACTGTTGTCATTTTAACACCTTTTGACTCTGCATGACTTGAGGTAAGCACTGTCAGCCCTTAAAAGGTAGGAATCTCACTCTTGCAATGCCCTTGAGCTCCTTGTTTCCAGGCCTGTGGAGCTATGAGATAAGAGGGGACCTTAAAGCTCTGATATTCTGCTGTCTGGGAAACCTGCTACAAGCCCGAGACCGAGTCTTTGCCTCTCGGGATGGACTTAGGCTTGATGCCCAATTTTGTTTGTTTGGAGGTTTCACTCCTTTCTAGTGGAAATGAAAGAAAATATTATTGTTTATTGTTTCAGTAAAGATAATGGGAATATTGCTTACTCAATTGTCTTCATACAGTAAAACAGGAGTTGCTTGCTGCAGTACCTGTGGAATTGGGTTGGATGGATAAAGTCACAGAGATTTATGAGTAGGGGTCAAGTGATATCATCAAAGCCGATTCTTCTTGTGCCTCACACATAGCTATTGCCTTGGCTTCTCTAGGGCACAGCTACAAATACAGAGAGAAATGTGCTTGCACAGAACAGATTTTCCTCTCAGCTGTGCTTAGACACATTTGCATTGTACTCAGAAGTCTAATGTAAGAAGTGGTCTCAGCTGGCCAAATCTTTGAGGATCTCAGGAGTGGAAAAGCTTTCCCCCCTTCTTGCTTTTGATAAGATGGAAACTGGAAATTTTAACCTGTTCCTTCCAGTGAGTGAATTTAGTAAGTCTGAAAGAGATGTCTTTAGATATGCAGGTTTATCACCTCTTTGAAATGGAAAGCTGTCTGTTCTGTCTAGCATTCTGTTTTCTGTCCAGTGGAGCCTAAAAGTTGTTTTACTCCACCAAGGAAATGTAAAATGAAGGGGAAGATTCTGCAGAACGCTCTGTTGAGCTCATTTGGTAGGATAAGACATTTTGCAGTCCTTGGGAATGGAATGTTCTCTGTATACCAAAGAGAACCTCCTTTTCGGACAGGGGTTCCCCCAGCAGGGCATCCACGTGTGTATCAGAGGTGTTAGTGCTGCAGCCACGTTTGTTCTGTACAACCAATGTGTGCTCTGCGTGTTAGGTTTTGCACTTGAAAATAGGCTTCCTGATGTTTAGGAGGAAAAAAAATCACACATCTTTGTCACACCTACTTATGCTACAGTCATTCAGAATAGCAGCTTGCCTTTTCTGGTATTAAAGAAGGAGAAAAGAACAACAGGAAGGAGAATTACAGGAGCATCATTATTATATGTGTGCCATGTTTCAAGGGTGGCTCTTTGCTTGAGGATAAGCAAAGTTATCTCTGGAAAAACACAGTACCAAAGGAGGACAAGGCAAGTAAAAAGGGCTCAACAAACACAGCCAGCTTTAGATAACAGGTGATGTTAGGCTGGCCTGGGTAAGGGAGGGCTGCTTGTGGGAGCCCATCGTTAAAAGGCTCTGTCTTGGCCCACTGGCAGAGGTTGACCCTCACTGCTACCATACTCTGCTGCTCTGCAAGAAGTGCTTGCTGTCTGCGAGCGCATGGGTGTTTTTCCATTCCTTTGAGCCAGAGCCTCCGTTGCAATGGGGGACATGCAGCAATCCCTTCACTCCAGCTGACATCCATCCCTTTCACCCCTCAAGTCTTCAGCATCCTTGTGAACAGCAGAAAGTCCTTCTCCCTCTTTTCCCAGTTAGGGGAAGGTGTTGAGGGAATGGGGGAGGGGTGGGTGGGTGGGAGTGCAGTAGAGGCAGTTCGATTGGGCAGGTTGAGAATTGGCGGCAGGAGGAGGTTGACCCTAGGTTTTATCTCTGACTAAGGGGGAGTTGTTGTCAGGTGCCCCCTTAGAAATGCTGGCAGTCACAGCGCTGGGAAGAAATGTATGGAGGGCTCCCGGCCGGCTCTGCTGCTGCCTGCCCCATTCGGATGTAAATTATCTGGGGGCTGGCAGGGTGGGGGGGGGTTGCTACAGCTGCAGCACCCCAACCCTCGCAGACTTACTTCCTGAAGAGGCAGTGTGTCCTCATAATAATATTCCTCAGCAATAAAAATGCACATGTTCTATGTACTCGGAGCCAGAGATTAGTCTGACCCAGTAATACTCTCCATCAGCAGGCTTCTTAAATCAGACACGAAGAACGTAGAGGGAAAAGTATGTTAATTTACATCCTCTATATTCCCCACCATAGGCACATCACAATAGGGCTCCTGTTCCCTCTCGTCGCCTTCCCGAGCAAAGCAAGGTTCCTCCCACCTACCCACAGCCCTTCAGCGAGCGCGAGCGCAACTCCCACACGAGTCTCCTTGCCAGAGTTTCAGCTGCTGGTGCTGCTTCCATGTGCAGGCTGCTCTGGCTGCTGGGCTCAGAGGGTTGATTTTTAAACTGTTTGTTGAGATTCCCATACACAGCCCCCCCTCACTTAGCTGCATTTGGCTGTTGATTTGTCCTCCCTCCTCAGCACCTGAGTCCCAGTTTGCGGCGGCAAGTGGTACCTAAACACACAGGGAAGCTGAAAACAGAAGGAGCTTCTTGGTGGCATGAGAAGTTTGCAGGATCAGTGGCCTCTGTCTCCAGTCCCAGGAGCTACATCCACTTTCCTGCCAGGATGTCCTTTGGTGGTCCTCCCATACTCATCTAGTCTGAACTGACACCTGAGTGCTCCCTACTTCCTAAAATCTATTGGGAGCTGAGAGCATTTTAACTGCACAGGTTTGTATATCGTGGATATTTGCTGGGTATCACCCACCACTCTGGAGATGTTTCCTACCATAGGAAGTCTCTTATCCATACGCAGATTTTTCTAGGCTTTTCACTACTTGCCATAATTAATAATAAATAGGATATGCATGAAACTGTTGTCATTGGCAGCTCTCTGCTGACTGATGTATAAAACCCATTAGAAACCGATTATTTGGATTATTAATTTTTTTACAGGTCATCCTATATGTGATATTCTATTGCTAATTTGTTACTGATTCTCTAAGTAGCTGTAGTCTTCAAATAGGAAATATTCCTGATGCCTTCTTTTACTGATGATTCCTTGTTTGTGGTTTCTGTTATTTTAAGAAGTGGATCTGGAGGCACAAGCAGGAAAAGAAAAAGGAATAAAATGACAAATGGACCAAAAAGATTAAAATGACAAATAATATGTGGGCTGCAGTCTTCCAAAAATCCAAGAATAAATAAGGCTTCTTCTGAAGTGCTTTGAGGAGGATGTTGATGATAATTTTTTATCTATTTTTTTCAGTGAGATATCCAACTTCTTAGATAAAGTGCCCTAAAAACTAGCCCATGTTAACAAAGTCACATCAAAATAGATTTTACTGGACTATTTTTGTGAACGAGAGTTTGAGATAATGAAAAAAAAAATCATCCAAATGAATTGAAGAATATATCTACCTGTGGTAGATATATTATTGCCGTAACGATCCACATTGAAGCCTCTTGTGTGCTAGACCTAGACGTACCTGTAGAAAGGGTTGTATGCAATAGTCCCTGCTGATTGATGGTTTTTCAGCCACTGCCTGCTGTCTCTTGGAATATATTGACTTTTGAACAGAGCAGTTACCAGGTTCTTAAGTAGAGTCCGGTGTTCAGTGGGACTTCTCAGATGTTTCTATCTAGACATAAATACTTCTTTTCAGTCCTTTGATCTGTTTCTTTCTTCTCAAGTTTTATCTGACTTTGTGGAGAGGGGCAGAAGAGCTTAAATTTTGAGGATCCTGAATTGTTTCCCAGTCTCATTCAGCTCGATTACAGTAACACCATGGGTCAGTTTGGCCCCCTGTTTCCTCTTTCTGTTATCTTGGCTCGCTCCTCCATGGAAACCAGCCGTCCAGCACTCACTGCCCCTTGCCACTGGGCCCCTGGGCACTTTGCCCAGTTCACAGCTGCTGTGGGGAGCTGCTATTTTTCTCTCTCCTACTATAATAGCATCCTTATGAGGCTTTCCCCAGCCTGGCTCTCCTCTGCAATAGAAAGTTGCATGTTTCCGCACGTGGCTTATGCTGTGATATTTGGGTTCATTTAGTATGCGCCTGGGAGTGCATCTTAACTCTAGAAAGAAAAAAAAGGAAGGGGAAGAAAAAAAAAAAAAGAAAAATGGAAGGTCAGGTCAGGGAAATCCTAGTCTAGCAGGAGTCAGAAGAAAACAAAAACAAGTGGATTTGTATGGGAAAATTGCTTTGGCTGAACTGGCTGCGTGGCGGTGTCGGGCAGTGACAGTACAGGCATCTGCCTTCTGCTGGGCAGACTTGGGAGTGCTCAGAAAGCACTGGGAAATCTCAGTTTTTCAGTAGAAAGCCAGTGATAAGGGTAGTCTATTTGGAGAAAATGCCAGAGGTGGCTGACTGTTCTCAGCAATCTTTCGACTTGACACGTTCTTGATGCAAGAGAGTGTATGAGGGTTTCCAAAAGGGTCCGGTCTTTAAATATTGGGTGTATCTTATTTTACAGAAAATACCTGCTCTGTATTGGTGCCAGGTTCATCCAGGCTTCCAACCTTTATCCTATAAATCAGGCAGAATTTTATTCTAGATGTCTTTTACACAATCATTTCCAAGTTAGGCCATCATCACCTTTCTCTCCCTGAATCTTTATTACCTTCCCCTGACTTTACAGCCCAGGTAATACCAGCCCCCTCCCACCTGCTATGCCTTGCCTCTACCTAGTGGTTTCCCCTTGACTCTACCGCATTGTCCCTGGGAGTACTTAATACACAGAAACACAGGTTGCATCATTCCCACCAATCTTCCCCTTACAGGATTTTCCTCCCCCTTTCTGCCTGACTTCCAGTAGGATAAAATAGTAGAAGATTTTTACAGAAACTTTTGCTTTTATTGCCTCACATCCTCTTGCTCCACTGTTAATTGCACATTACAGCAGAATATTCAAAAGGAGGAATAGCATCCTCATACCTTTAGCCTCAGTTCTAGACTCCTTGTTACCAACATGTGAAACAGGTGTCTGGATACACTATGTCTGTGCCCCTGGACCATGTTCACTCTAGCATGACATCTCCCATTTGACTTCTTTCTGGACCTGAGCAAATTTACCAAAGCAAATCCTTTGTGTAGTCACGTACGAGGCAGTAGGGGAATTTCAGAATTAGTCTGATAGGTTTTTTTTGTTGACTGGTGCGATCTGGAGTGCACAGAATTCAACGCTAACCTTTCAAAGGAAAACAAATAGCTTGCATTTAATTCTAAATCTATCTCCTACCCCAAAACACAAAGTAAATAGTCATGGAGTTGTAAGAAAGGAGTCGTCTCCTGGCTGATTAGAAATGTAGATTAATGACAATATGGAAAGAAGTGCAGTGATTTATGACAGTGTGGAAAGAAGTGCAGTGATAGCATTCAAGTTACTAGAGAAAGGGTCTTTCATCACTGGAAGATTGTAAGCCTTTCTCCATCCATAACTCACTAGTTGGTTACTGGAAGTAACACTATTTTAAGACATTATTTACCCTCCTAGGCAGGGTTGATGTGTTTCTGGAGATGTGTGTGTTTCTGTGTATGTCATTGGTAGTTTCGAACTGGTAGTGAAAAGTAAATTTAAAGCCAAATACTGCAATCTTGTCTTCATCCTTCTGTGAGAAAATTTCCTGTGGCTGTTGATGTAATATGAGTAAAAGGAACAGGGGAAAAAAACAAAACTGAGAATGTGATATTGACGTAGTATTCACTGGAGGGAAAAAAAGTGTGATTTTTCAGGTGCTTCCTATACAGAAATGAAGGTGATGGAGCAATGGAACCAGTCTACACAGGTCTGATGGTCACTGATATGTCTTTATTTAAGATTTCAAATAGCTGTAGATGGCTTGCCCTGGGCTTGTGGAAGTGTATCCTGTTCCTGAAGCAAAGGATTGGGTAACCTAATTGGTTTGTTCCATTCCTAATTTCTCTGGCTAGCAGATCAGTTTTGTAATCAAAGTGAGGTGATTGAATGCATTTGAGTTGTTGATGTTAGTATTAGGTGTCAGATAAATCACTGCTATCTATCCTGGGGAGTAGTTTATTTTCCTGTACTGCGTATAGGTCCTCAAAAAGCTTGCCTTTGATCTGAGGGAGAAAAGATTGCTCCTTTGCAGCAATCAAAAATACAGGTCTCTGAAGCCATAAACCTCTCCACTGCAGTTTTTAGAATGAGGCATGGCAAAACATGTCATCTGTGCTTTTTCTTCTTCTAAGAATAGTCTAATTGAATTCTTTATATGCTTGGTTACATGCCACAAGTCAAGGGGAAAAACAATATGCATTGTTCTTATTTATATGACCATCACAGTAATGATACAACTACTTGAGGCAAAGATCTCATTGGACTAGACTGCACAAATTCAGAATTTTCCAAAGTTATTATTCAGTAATTTCAGAACAGTTTAAAATGGCAATGAAAACATTTTTTCCTTTTTCTTTTTCTTGGACATAGGCATTTTGTGTATGTTTGACAAGCAGATCTTGGTTTGTAATAGTCCTGACAGCACTTATTATGATCTGTGAAGTCAGTAATTTGTGAGCTCCAGTTTTACAGAATAATTTTTATAGCTAGCATCTAACAAGTCACGATAGATTTAATCTTTTCATTGCTTCATGTATTTTTGTGAATCATTCAGTTAATTCATGCAACTATTTTTATTCTTGTGGCACTGACTGGACTCTGATATCAATACAGCTATCACTTGAAACGGTTATTAATATGAGATGTGCTAAAAAAATGGTGTTGTGTAGACATGTTTTTCAGCTCACTGCTTTCTTCAGTGAGATGAATGTGAAAACAAGGGCTTACCTAAAAATTTGTACAGCTTATTTGTTACAAATTATGATGCATAATAACACATAGGTTCATTCAGAGGCATAGTACGTATGCACAACTGCCTTTTTCCATGGTTCCTAGATGCTCAACCCAATCATTTACCTTAACTGGAAGGATGTGCAAATAATGGAATTGAATGAAATAGTCCAACACCAGTGTACTGAACATTTGGTTTATGCATCTATCAGGAAAACTTAAGTGTGTAATTTAGTTCCCAAATTCAGAGAACTGAATCCAAAACCACATTTTCAGTCTTTCTGGTCATTTTTGTTAGGTAGAAAGTTTGAAAGTTTTGCTTTTATAATAAAATGAAATGTCAAAAAAAAAAAAAAGAAAGAAAAAAAAAAAAGTAGCATTGAAGTGGTGAATGCCATTTAACTAAAGTCCAGAAAAACAAAAGCTGAAGCTTCCAACTTCTACTTAGTGTTTTCTTTTCCTTTGTGTGAGTAACAGAAAAAATGTGAGGTGGTACTTTAAAAAACCAAATAAGGAATTGTACTGTTTGAGTGGTGGGCCAACTTTTGGACTTGCTGGAGAAACACGTAAGTATTAGCAAAGCTTGGCAAAATTACAGAGCTTTTGCATATACAGAGTTTAATCAAGATGAACATTTTTCATAGGCAAATCTCCTTCTCTGTGAAAAATGTACATGGGAAAAATAGAAATGTTTTGTTTCACAGATTCCTGAACAGACACACATTTTTGGGGTACTGTAAGAATGTTTAAATCAGCTAATTCCTAAATGATTTATTTTATTTCATAGAAGCTTTCAGTATTTCAACTTCTGTTCCATATCAGGAAAAAAGTAAACATCAAAACAGTTACTCAGGATGAAAAGTCTGTTTCATCAGGTGAAGTTCTTACTTTATTGAAGTAAACCCAGCTGTTATTGAGAAAAGCATGTGGTTCTGAAACTCCCTGAACCCACTCTTACTGTCTCTTTTTGCCTACAACCTCCATTGTGTCCAACCAGAGCAATACCTTACTGAGAGCCCACAATCCTGGGCAGTTAACCAACCCCCTAGGCACTCCCTATGTCTGATCTCAGGGGTTGTACATCTCTTTTATTAATATGCCTATCAGAATGAAGGAAATAACTAGGTGATAGAGCTGCAGAATTTGCTACTCAAAACAGGTGGAATTCACTATAGACGCAGTAGGTGGACTTTCAAGGTCTGTTTGGTTTAGGAGAAGAAAGTTATCAAAGAGAGCATGAAAGGGAGAGGTAGAGAAGCTGTCCCCATATTGCCTGGTGCTTTGTGCTAGCTGGTGTGTTTGTGGTTCACCTGGATGATTAGGGATCTCCATTTCTCTTGGTATTAAAAAGACACAAACCTGGTGCACTGGCTCCCCTTCCATTTAGAGGTGGAGCTGGAGACTCCCTGGAGTTGACTGGAGACAAGGAAAAGGACAATGCAAGCAGGGACAGTGGCAGGCTTGGACCATATGCAATTCCATGTGGCTGTTCATACCTCAGGCAGGACAGCCTTCAACACGGTGGTTTGCACTGGTAAAAGAGCGTGGAGATCTTTTCAGAAATGCAGCTTGTCACACCTTTATTTTGTTTTTATCTCAGCTAAAGGAGATGGGAAGATGTGAAGCTGTAATGCAAAGTGTTGTTCTTACATTTTTATCCATTTATCAGATGTATGGAGCAATGTTCCAGCCCCTTCTGTTCCCCTTTTCTTAAAAATTTACTCCCCCTCTTTTCCTGTTTTTCTGCCCATTCAAAGAGTCTTTTTTATTCATCATTAATACCCAGAACTTGAATTGTTTGATTTTTACACTTTCCTCTGGGAAAAAACACCTATTAGAATCTTGTCCTTGCTTTTCTTCCGTAGAACTAACTGTTTGCCAATATATTACAGTTAATTTTCCTTTAGTGTATGCCATTTAAAAAACTGTGTATTTTAAGGGAAGCAGCACCCAAATGTATGTTCCTAATCATGGGTAACTCTTGTATGATTTTCCTTTAGAATTCACAAGCGTGTTATTTGACATGTTAATTATTACATTGGTATATGACTAAGGATATAAATATCTCCTCATTTTTCCCCCTCCCTCGCTTAAAATTTTGTTTGAGAACATCAGTACATTTTACCTGTGAAAAGCCCTGGATTAAATGCCACCCACAAATGATTTTCTGCATGTTTTATTTTGCCAGAAGAGGTTGTCAGACATTGGGGGAAAACAATGTAATATTGGCTGACCTAAGACTTCAATCAACTAACAAGGAAGTTTACAAAAACTGTCATATTAACTCTGCACATCATTTTACTGGGGCAGAAACCCTTTGTCACACAGCACTTATTTCTTGCTTTGCTTACCTCAAGGCACAAAGCACAAACAGGAAAGAAATGTATTCCTTATTTCTGATGCAAATAGTATTCTGCAAATATTAAATATGCCGAAGAGGTTTCCTGTCTATCAGTCAGTCCTGTTTCAGCCCAGTATAACCCAAATATGTGGTATTTGACTTGTGTGTTTAGGTTAGCATTGTTTTGAATGGAACCCTTGGATCTGAGGGTAGCATCTGGTTTTAGCCCTGCAAGAAGCCAGTGGACTGCTTTCACATTGTCTTTTACCAAAATGGTTGAAGACATTATGCACAGTGTTTACATGTACTTTGATGGTGATTCTAAATCCACATGCATTTCAAGTTTGTAAAGGACTGCTGTTCACTTCCCTTTCTATTACTATCAATTTTACCCTCAACTTCCTCAGTCCAGTCCTTAAGGAAGGTTTCCCTTCAGTCAACTGCTTCCTGAGCCATAATTTTATAAATATATAATTTCCCCCAAATTTTGTCCTTCCTTTTACTATTTCCTTTTAACTGATCTTCTAACAAAATCTCATTTCTTCTTTTCCTTCAGCCTTCATTTTCCATTGAAATACAATGTCTCTCAGAGCCTCTCTTTTCTTCCTTAAAACTTTTCCACCCATTCATTTATTTTATTGCAAGTCATCAAACAGATGCCTTCCTCCACATGCTGATACTTCCTGCTGGAACCTCTGTTCCTGCTCTGGTCACTTTTCCATGTTTATAACACCCTTCCTACTAGCTGCCTTCCTTTTTGCTTTGTCTACTCCAGCCTCTTAACATTCATTGTCAAAATCATCTTCTTGCCCATCTCTTTAGCCATATTACACTTCAGTGGAATTTTTTGATAGCCTTTTCTCTTTTTCTCAATCAAGTTCAAGCTGCATTTTGCTCCCTGCCAAAGCCTCTTGACACTGTTCCTGGTTTTAATTGAGCAAATAAATAGTAATGTTAAAAAAGAACTGGAGGCCTCCTTGGTGCAGTGGTTCTCCGTTGGGATCTATGTGTCCAAGGGAAAAATAATCAGTGCAGCTAAGAGAATTCTGGGAGTTTCTTTGCAAAGTGCCAAGTCAAGCTGTGGCCACAGGCTCTTCCTGCAGAGGTGGCATAGCCCAGGGTTCTGTTATAACAGAGTGCAGCAATTAGTGGTCCATTTCCACTGAACACAATTTACAAAATGCTCACATCCAATAGTAGGACGAGCCAGGAATCTTCTGCAGGGATCTGAACTTTTTCATATCAGCTTCTTCAGATGTAGTCACTCCTCAGACCCCTTCCTTGCTTTTTCTCAGCCTCCCTTTCACACCTCGTTTCATGGTGCTCACCAATCTTTTGCTCATGGCCCTGGGGCTGTTATTCCTCCCTTCTTGCAATAAAGTAATGAATCCTCTATTCCGTCTCTCATAGTCTTGGATTAACAACAGTCTCAGCCCATCAGCTCCCAGGAACCATGTGTGATTTCAGTCTGGTTTCCCACACCTGTGATTCATTAGTCAAGGGAACATAAAAGCTGAAAAAAAAAATCAAGAACTTCTCTGAAATGTAAAACGATTGTGGGCCTCACTTCATATTCAGACTTTTCTTTCTTCACCACTCGACCTTCTGGATCTCAGGATCTAGTGCAAGGTCAGGCTCCTTCAGGTTCTCTTCCCTCTTTTCCTCACCAGAGGGCAGGCAATTTATTATTTGGGTCCTGAGGCTCTGAACAAGGTTTCACATTGAAGAGATCTATTACTACAGCATTTAAGCTTTCGGACACCTGCTATAGGCCTTTTAAACACCTTGTGTGGAACTCCTGTCACATCTCCTACCTCTCAGCTCCATTGTGACATCTGCTAGGTGTGTTCATTTTTTCATGCTAGGTATTCCTGCAAAATGATAGTCGCTGCTAAACTGGATAATCATATTGATACTGATACCACATGGCAACAGACTGCTCAGCTTGATCAAACCCACCGCAGTGTTTCAAGTCTCTTCTCTGCAGACTGAAAGATTTCTTGGTTGATACTGGAAAAATATAACCACAAGCAAAAAAGTTTAAAAAAAAAAAAGAAAAAAGAAAGCTAAAACCCCAGCAACACAAACTTTTTTTGCAATGGGTTTTAAATTCTGCAGAAAATGAAGAGATAAAATGTGTCAGAGCTTATACCTGCTAAATCCTCTGACAGCTGCTTTCTCATCCTGCTGCCTGAAAATGAATCAACTTAATTATTCCTGTGGCTATGTATATCCAGACGGCTTAGAGTTGCCTCTTTATCGCCAGCTACAGTAACTGTCCTTGTGTTCTGGAATAGTTAAGAAGATTGAAAACTGTGGGGTTTTTGTAATTCCAGAGTACACAGACAGTAATAGAAGAAATGGTCTGGAATTTTGGAGTCTCTCATCAATGGTTAGATTGTGCCAGGACTGAGTTTAAATTTGCTTGTGTAGGATGGCATGTTTGGATTAATATTCTAAAGTAATATGGAGTGGAAGCTTGGTACAGGCTGTCACTGAGAGACTAGTGTAGTGAATTCACAGACTGCAATACGTGGAGATGGCAGGGGGGAAACAGCATTAAATTATCTTGAAAGGACCTTGAAGTCTCTCAGGATGACTCTTCTGAGTACTCTGAAAATATAACCATTGATCTAGTTAAGACAATTTATCCTTTGGAACAGTCTAAAAAGTTGTCTTGAATTACCTGATGCACACATTAAACATGTAAAGTTTTCATTAAAGGAGTTGACAGGTGGCTTGTAAACTGAAGTCATTTCCTTTCCCTTCAGAATTAGATTTTCTTTATGGCCTCCTTTGTCAGTAAATGCTGTTCATTAAGAATGATTTGGCCATTTCATTCTTCAACCTTATTTTTGCCTGCTCTGTGAATTTAACTGAAGGAAGTCCCTTTTTGACCGAAATGATCAAACTCGATCTCAACCACCAGATGATGTTTTCTCCTTAATTTTTTACCCTATATAAATCAAGCTGCTTCTTTTGGAGAACATTTAGATAGGAAGGAAACTAGGTATGAATTCTTGACAACCAATTTGCAAAGAGATGTCTTTCCTCCAGTTTTCTGCTTGTTAATTTTTGAATGGTCATGTGGAAAAGCTAGTGAATGAAGCCTTAAAACTTCTCACATCTCAGATGCTTCGAGTCTGGTTGTAGAGGTGGTGTGTCTGGATATAGCTGCTCTTTTATCATATGCTGCAATGAGGTAGGGGAATCATGTCTTGCAGTACTTGCTAATGTTGAGCCAAATTAGGAGAGCACTGAGCTGAGCACATCATTGTAACGTGGGCTCAGAATTTATACCTAAGTCTTGTTTGTGCAGAAGTGGACTGTCAAGATTAATGGCAATCAGTCAGCATAACATACTGACACACACAACCCTGTGAGTTAGTCATGAAGCAGCAATCAGTGTAACGTGTGCCCCAAGATACTAGAGGTGCAACTTAGTGGCTTCTGTGATGGTCTCTGGATGTGTTCTTGCTGCTGTGAGAGGGTTGTTATATGTGAAAGGACATGCTTATTCAAGAGAAACACTGATACCGTGGGGAAATTATGAGAAGGGTTCATCTGTCTGGTGCTCCACAGATGGGTTATCCTGAACGTCCAGACCTTCAGACTGTTCTGGGGGAAGTTTCTGCGAAGATTGATGCTGTGAGTTCATAGAAAGAGTGTATCTGGTGAGTGGAAGGCTCAGACTTAAATTTCCAGAAGCTCGCAGGCCATGGTAGGTGTCTGAGATGGCAGCCTGTCTTCTCCAGTCAGTGCCAAGGATAAACTTTGCATTGGTATGGGGTAAGTAGAGTAGAGAGCTTTGTGCCTTCCGTAGTTACAAACAAGCCACTGAAATGTGGTCAGTGGGAAGGTTGCTGTAGAGTTTGGCGCTGATAAACTCCTCTTTCTGACATTGACAGCTTCTCTCTTTTTATTTTGTCCCCGTATAGAGCCCAAGTCTTCAGACCTCTGATCCATCCTGAGAGGAAGAGACTTTATTTGCATGGGCAAAAATTGTCATGGCAAGAGAGGGAAGGAAGAATAAAAGAGGGGGTAAATGTTGGAAAGGCAAAGTAGTCAGAATGTAATGTGACAGAGATGAGGCCAAATAAGCTAAACACAAAGCTAGACTAAAACAGCTTAACGAAAAATACATAATTTAATGTTATGATGATACTGACTGTAGAAATGTAAGGCACATTAGATGGATACAAAATATGGGGAATAAGCTCCTGTGATTAAATGAAAAAAAAGTATTCTTTTTTTTCCTACTGTTTTTCTCTTCATGTGTTCAGTGGATTTACCTGACTTAGTCGTAATGCAGAACTCGGGATTGTCTTACCATACAAGAGGTCGTCAGATAAAAAGCACATGATTTAAAGCAAATGTGCCCTCCGAAACAGTCATTTCTAAGTAAGAGTAACAAAGCATAATGTAATTAAAACAACTGTCTACAGGGTTTATGTACAATCACATTGAGTAGAGACTACCTTTAATTTCATTGTAAGGTCAGGCACATAGGGAGGAAGGGTTGATGCTGTCTCTCAGACAGCAGTAATCAACGGCTGGCAACTCAGCTTTGGAAATTGAACAGATTAAAAGTTCTTGGCAGTGATTCCCAAATGCTCAGGAGACTCAATGCAATCAGCAGCTTTGACATTTTGGCCAGCTAGTTAAATAGCGTTGGCTATAAACATTATGAGGCAAGTGATCACCCCCTTATGTGCTAGGCCCGGGGCATACGCTTCCTGCCTTCTGTCTTGGGAGCCTCTAAACCAATGACCTCTTTGATGATATCCTGTGAATAACTTTCCAGATCATAGTGAAGAAGAGGAATTTGCATTGTTTGCATGTTAACCGCAACAGTGAGTACCAGAGAAGGGAGACAAGGGTTCATACAGGATTTTGCAACTAAGCATAAATGACAGCTCCCTAAGTCTACTGAATTTGAACCTCCTTTGCATTGTTTAGCCAAGAATAAGTGCTGCTTCATATGGACGGTTCATAGATCAGACTGAAAAGAAAATCCGCATACATGCAACTCTCTAAAGTACAGTATTTGTTTATTTGTTTGTCCATTTATTTTATGGGAAAAACTACTCATAGAGGCGGTTTCCCCAGTGCAAGTGCCTGAATTTAGGAAACTAAATCTATATGTAAACAACAAAAAACAAGATCTGTACAGATATTTGCATGAATGCATGAAACTGGAATTGCGTGCATGCATAAGCAATTGCAGGACTACATTTGCTTGCAAATCCAGTTTAGTGCTGAAGAATTCAGGTGATATGGTAGTGATAGTTAATATAGCAGTGCAGTATGGTTAATTTAGCAGTTACACTATACCTGTTTCTTTGCAATTGCAGTAATTTGTTGTAATGGCCAGGGAATTTGATCCCATGAGCGGCAGTGGGCTTACACGTTTGAATTAAGCTACCTGGTTTTGCATACTTCTTTTGCATGATACCGCAGAAATGATGACTGCAGGCTGGATCTAAAACCACATGTAACAAAGTAGTCTGGCACAACTTCTCAGTGGGCCTGAGAAAGCAGAAGTGAAGCCAGCGGCTGAAAGTCACATTCTCTGTGAGGGTAAGAAATTAAGCCCAGTTCATTGGGAGCCTGGACAGTAACATTAGGATGTACCAATAGCTGAAGACATTTTCAGTGGGCAAGGTTAGTTTCCGGTCTCTCCCCTCTTCTCCATTCCTGGTAGTTAATAATAATTAGTCCTAATTAATAATATATAAATATATAAAATATAAATTAAAATTAATTAGCAGCAATAAATAGTCATTGTCAAGAAGGCAGAAAGAGGAAGACAGAAGATATTTTTAAACATCCAACTTGTCAATGGGATTGTCTACTTCATTTTTTCCCACTATTCCTTGGAGGACATTTCCTTCATTACATTTCCTAATCCCGTTTAGGTATTAAACCAAGACCCAGTGAAATCAGCAGGAGTATGCCACTTGCCTTGTTGGGCATGATCCATTGACCTTCAGGTGTTACAGTTGTTTGACCTTCTAGTTTGTCATTTCCAAGGTGTGACAGCACATTTCTTATTTGGATTGGTGCAGTCTAATGAGCACTCTCTGAATGCAGTCAGGGAGGCGTTAATCCCTCTAAGCCGTCAGATGGCAGTCAGGAGTTCATCTTTCAGATGGGGAAGTAGCCAATTCCCACTGGCAGACCAGCTAAGTAACTCTTCAGAGGGATTTAGCTGCACATGGCCACCATCTAAAACCAAATACTTCCGTATGAAATGAAGAGTATGCAAGTGTAGACTACAGAATTCAAAGTTGCTTTTTACCATCAATCTAAGTTTTAGAAGACTTCTTCAAATACATAGCAATGTACCTATTAGATTTGTAGGAGTGGATGGAGTGGAGCTCAGCTTTGCTGGCCCAGGTTTGCAAGATGTACCAAGAGTAGGATCTTAACTGCAAGGATGCATTCAAAGCAAGGCCCCAGCCAAGTGAACGTAGGTAGGCTGCCTCGTCCAGGGAGTTGCAAATGTGGCAAAGGCATTTGCTGCCCACCTGAGCCAACACCTTCGAGAGAAGCATCTTGCTCCTCTTGAAGTAGATCTCTGGGATGTAGTCCCTGTAGTAAGGAAGAAGATTATCTTCAGTTCTTTAATTGCTTAGTTTCACCTGCTGGACACAGCTAAAATGAGTGCTTAATTCACATCTGAGAATGAAGTTACATCTCAAGAAGCAAAAATAGAAAACATAGTGCAGAAAATGAGTTAGAAGACTGAGGCAACACATGTGAAGCAATGAAATATTCATGTGAAAAGAGAAATTTTCAGAATGATTAGGGAACCTCTGGGGGGCTGAGCTTCTGTTTTAAGATACATGGTGAAGGTGAAAGAATAAAGGAAAACTAACAGTGCAGAAAATGCTTTTGACCTCTGTTTGTGTAGCTGTTAATTTCTGTCACACCTGCTTTGATACCAGGGGGGTGTTACCATCTCTACTCTTTTTTAGCTCTTGGATTTGGGTGGGATGGGCCTTTCTAAGTCCAATAAACTGTTTTTTCAGCCAGCTTAAGCACAGCATCAGATAAATATTTCAAAGTGTGTGATTTGCACCAGCACCAAGGAAATGAGTGTGGAGAGACAGACAGTAATCTGTGATATATATTTATTTGAACTAGAGCCAAGCAATTCCCCTTAGTTAACTGTGTCTCAGCAGTTTTCTCCTGATAAAATAATTAATATGCAGATAGCTGTTGCCCAGCTATCCTTCACTCTCATTTTTTGGTTTGCATACTTTATGGCATTGCTTCAAAAGCAATCCAGTAATATCCTTGGCAAATTGATCTCTCTCCCCTGACTAATGGTCTCTTTTAGCAAGTTCTCTTTCCTTCAGTGTGTATGGCCATAATGTGCCTGCAGTGTAAGGCTCTCACAGAATCACAGCATGGTTGAGGTTGGCAGGGACCTCTGAGGGTCATCTGGTCCAGCCCCCCTGCTCAAGCAGGGCCACCTAGAGCCAGCTGCCCAGGACCATGTCCAGATGGCTTTTGAGTGTCTCCAAGGATGGAGGCTCCACAACCTCCCTGGTCACCCTCACAGTGAAAAACCGTTTTCTGATTTTCAGAGGGAACCTCCTGTGTTTCAGTGTGTGTTTCAGTGTGTGCCCATCACCTCTGGGCATAAGGAATAAGGGAAGTAACAGGCCACAGTTCGCAGCTTTGTGCCACTGCCTTCTGGTCAGGAGAGCAGCTCCAAGACCCAGCAGGAGAGCTGTAAGACCTGAAAAACTCTCTGCTGTCTCTCTTGTGAGCAGTTAGATGGGCCCCTGTAGCTTGTGCACTTCACCTGGATTGAGCTGGCAGAAGTCAGGATGTGCATCTGCGCTCTCAGTCTGCTCCTTAGGACTTCACAGCTTTTTCTGTTGTTACGAGTCTGGTGGTATATGTGTGCCTGTCCCCGACATGACGGGAGCCTCATCTCAGCTCAGAATGTGGAAGAGTCACTCTACGGCTGCCATGGGCACAAAAACTGCGGACAGAGCGGGACTTAAAATCCTGTAACCAGCAATTGTAATTTAGCTGTCTAGGGAGAGAGCAAAGCAATAAATGACACCCTCCCCACCAATGCCCCCCCAAAATAATTTTCTTGTTACAGAGCAGATGAGCTTTTGCTGTAAGCTGTGATGCCCTGTCAGAAGTTGGCTTATTATCTGGTTATGCTACTGAAAAATTGTCGTGAGACCACACAGTACTAATCATCTTCTATACCTAGAAACCTTACTGTGACCCACAGTAAGATTTGAAACAAAAACGCAGAAAGTGTTAACACAGGTTTTCTTTTTCTTTCCTTGTCAACTGCAGGTAATGCAGGTAGTGAAAGAACAGATAATGAGAGCGCTCACTACCAAGCCTAGCTCTCTGGATCAGTTCAAGAGCAAACTTCAGAATCTCAGTTACACAGAAATACTGAAAATACGCCAGTCTGAAAGAATGAACCAGGAAGATTTCCAGTCTCGTCCGATTCTGTAAGTACTGTCTTCTCTCCCCACTCGTTTTTGCATGGAAGGATTAACAAATGTGAATGACATTTGTCAGCTCTTCTGTGGCAACCCAAGGAGGAAAGCTGTCCAGGGAGCCATGCTCAAAAGCAGTAGTGCAGCATCTGCTTGAAGTGCATTGTGTTTTCTTCTGGTGGGAATCCTAACTTTTTCTTTGAGTTCGGTTGAACCAGATTGAGCAAATCCCTACAGAGTCTCGCATGGCTTATTTGTATGAAACAATGCTTTGACATTTCCTAGCTTCGCATGATTGTGAGTCTGGTTTTGGTGCTGGTAGTGGCTTTTTAAAAAAAGAAAAAAAAAACCACCACAACTTTGTCTTCTGTCCAAGGGCCTTTAAAAATTCCAGATGTTACTTCCCTGAGTGAGACAGGGAGAAGCCCGGAAGAGGAGGAGCCAATACACACTGGTTCCATGAAAGAGTGGTGTCGTGTGTATGACTCTTTGTGGTTTTATCTTTGGTGTTAATGGCAAGCAGTTACTTACATGTAAATGATAACATTCTGGTGGCTAGCCAATGGGATTCTCATTTCCTTGTTGTTTACTGCAAAGTATCAAATGCTGATATCGCCACCATAGCTCCTTCCTGTTTCTCAGAATACCCTTTGTTCTGTTACGTGAAAAATGGAGGCCATACTTGGCTCTGGACCATATCTGGGCTTGTGGCTGAACTGATGGCACAGGACAGATGCAGACTCCATGGTGCACAAATGATGTGCTGAGAATAACAGGAACCTTCTGAGATCAGCAGAGAAATGGTGAGGACTCCAGAAGCATCAGCTGAAATGTCATGGAATCCTGATCCTGTTTCAAGTGGAACAGCTCGTGATTTTCTGAGTCTCCTTTTCAAAGCAAATGTATAGAGAAGGGTTTGGACCAGAGCATTTCAGGATTCAGAGGCAGGATGTTCATTTTGATTTGTTTCTAAAGGATACAAATACCTAAGTACAAGCTCTGGGGACACATTCTTCCAGGGGCAGCAGGGCAACAGCGGAAGGATAAGTTAAGTAGAATTTACACACTTAAATTTTGATCATGCCAATGTGGATCAAAGGGGGAATGCTTCTTTTATATTTTCAGTGTATTAGAAGGTAGGACCTAGTGCCCAATTAGAACTGATGTCACTCATAGTAATGCATCAATTAAAAAACTACAAATGGTTCCAGTCAGTTTTGCATCATTACACTGCTCAGAAATCCCCTGCCAATCCCCTGCAATGTTTAGTGGTTCAAAGCCACACAGTACTGCTAAGCTTGTCACCAAAGCTGCTCGTTTTCCCTGCTTTCCCTATGAGTCAACTGTTGAAGTATGATCCAGGCCAACTGTTTATATTCTCTTGCACTATCACCTAGTCTGATGAAACTTGCCAGTGCCCTCTGCAAGCTCTTTATTTCCAGTCTCACTCTGGCTAGTTGCTGCCACAGTGCGGAGTCTTCTTCCCCATCATGGAATGAGTGAAACAGCCAACACAAATAGTTAAAAGCAACTGAAGTGTTACCAGAGTCTCATTTCAGATTCAGGACAAAGGCTATAAAGGCTAAGTAAATCGATAAGGTGTTTAAGCAATCACAACTGCATTTGCAGAGATTTAACTCTATGCATTTGCATTTTGATTGCACCCATGATCACTTATTCTTGACTGTGAAAAGAAACAGTTCTTTCATTTTCCCCTTTGATTCGATTCCCTGTACTGAACTCTCTCAAATTGCATAGATGGCACAATTGATAGAAGTACAGAATCATGGCCTCATTGTAGGGAAAGAGACTGTGAATGAAGAGAGCAATCGTGGCTGTGCTGTATATTTTAAAGCCTTGCAGATACGCTAAAAGAAATTGCGTGCAACGGTGAATGTAAAGTCGGCAGGCCTTGTTTAATTCTGCATGAGAATATGGCAATCAGATGATGTTTTTTCCTGCCTTGAACGTGACAGAAGTCTTTCTTCTGCTGTTCATTCTATAAATCACTGAAGTTTTAAGTTTTTAAGCTGCTGGATGAGAGAAGCTTCAGTTAAGTTGGATTTGAATGTAAGCTGGAAAGTTTTGCCTTAGATCCTCGTAACTACAACAGCCTTGTTTAGCACAGATTGTTTCTTTTATACGAGCATTGTTGCATCACATGAGATTAAGTTTTTTCAATTTCAGAACAGAATCCTTTTAAGATTCTAGGATCATTATTGATCATCCAAACTGCCATTCCACAACAAAATGATAAAGTATCACTGGTTCATTTTTAATAGCTGTAGAAGAAGGTGTCTAGGAATCCTGTGAGCCTGTAGAGGACCAGAGGTCTCCTTGACACGTTAAATGGCAACAGAGATGGGTTAATACTGGATAAAGATCTGAAGTCCAAGTGGAGGCTTGCTGTTTAAAGCAGAGTTGATGTCAGCTACGGAGCCATTGCTAAGTAACATCTGTGTGAAAATCTGCAACATACAGGGAAATAGAGGGAAGGATGTGAATGCTTTTTGGCTTTTATCTTACCGAGTTCTCTGCAGTGTTAGAAAGAGTCACTAACGCCTACTCTGAATGTGCAAAGTGATTAGGAGAGGGCATAGCTACAAGCCAGAAAGATAGAAGGTCAAAACACATGAAAGCAGTTCTGGGATAACTCTTCTGTTGTGTTGTAACGATTTAAATGTCTGTAATATGCCCCGTCCTGGAAGAAAAACAGCTACCAAGAAAGAGTCTTAACTATAAGCTGGAAGGGTAAAAGCTTGGGACGGATATAAGTGGTGCTGAAGAAAAACTAATACAATTTGAATAATTTAAAAAGAATTTCTAATCATTTCAGGTTTGCCGAATTCAGGTCTGTTATTTTAAAAGCAAGTAACTGATGTTCAGTATGGCCTATAGTGCCGAGAGCAGTGGGATCAGAAAATTAGCGATCATATATATTACTGTGTGGTTCCCTCAACCCTTCTGTCTTACTAGCCCACTAACTTTTGCCATTCTTACATGACAGGAACACAGTAGGGAACTAATAGCAATTTTTAAAGCTGCTGCCTCCTTAGACTTTCTGAGTTTGTTCTCTCTCTCTTTGCAAGGCACGAACTGTTAAGCCAATGTCATCTGAAAGACAATAAATAAAATTGTCACAAAACATGTTTGCATT
The DNA here is from genome assembly GCF_000737465.1 of Haliaeetus leucocephalus. Taxonomy (NCBI): domain Eukaryota; kingdom Metazoa; phylum Chordata; class Aves; order Accipitriformes; family Accipitridae; genus Haliaeetus; species Haliaeetus leucocephalus. The sequence continues at coordinate 2,259,555 of NW_010972519.1, forward strand.
TATGTTCTTCCTTTAGCTCATTGTTCCTGTTTGATTTTAAAATTAGTCAGGAGGACCTATTTCTTATACAGAGATATTTTTTTCCTAAGCCTCCTCTCTTTAGACACTGACCCTGAGGAACTGAACTCCCTTGCCTTCAGATGGCTTTCTGAAGGAAATATAAAGATTTAAAGCAGCACATCTTTTGTTTAACTGTGTGCCAGGGTTTGATTTTTCTGCTCCATTTCTCTCACCTTGAAATGGTGGAACTGAAACCTTGACAGTGAGGAGCACTACGTGGCAGGACCACCTTGCAAAAATGTATCTGGAGTCATGGTATCTGAAAAATAGCTGAAAACCATACAAGTCAGAGTAACCATGTGTTGGCATGAGCTGCTGAGGACAGTAAGTGCGGGTGACCATGGCAAAGGATGGGATGGACTTACAGGGTGTCACTAAAGTCCAAAGTCAGTGAAGACTGTTTCTCTGTGGAGTAATGAGTTGTCTCCACAACCTCTGTGTGTTCAAGTTTGGGGACTGTAAACCAGAAGAGAGTACTACCTCTGAGCTTCACGGTTATGAGAGCAAATATATGCATGTGTGTAGAGGGACTCCAGCACATCAGCAAAGAGGCGGAAGGTGTCCCTTCTTTCCTACCTCCCTTCCTCCTGTGCAAAGTCTGCCTTAGACAGTGAAGCACTTCAGAGAGGATTACCTGTTTATTTTTGGATTGTTAAAAATCCTTCTCTTCCTCTGGTTTCTAAAGGGCAGATGGGGCTTTAGAGGACAGAAGAGGGAATGCTGTAAGCGAACAGTCAGATGTTAAAGTGCTGGGTGATGCATTCATTTTTGTTTTTTAAGTAGTGTCTTACAACTATGATGCTATGATGTCTTTAACACCTATTTAATTATAACCATCCAATTTCTGAATTAAACTACCTACATATCAAACTACCTAAATATCAAACTGTTGTTTATACCAATCTTGAATGTTTGAAATCAGGCCAACTGGAGATTTAGTCTGCAGCCTGGACTGTTGAGTAATCCACACTGTATCTTAACACTGTTCTCCTCAGCCCCTCCTCCCAGCTTTTACCTGAGGAATGGGGAAGCTCATCAGCTCAGTAAAAGGCAAGACATTTATTCAAGCACAAAATTCTTCTACTCAGAGTATTTAACCATTCAGCATATTCATATCTTAGTTCCCAATGAGAAAACAACAGTGCTTGAAAATTTTCCTAAAGGACTAATAATATATTTCTAAAAGGTGGCCTCTTTCTATAGTTACAATGCTTTCTTGATTTTTGACCAGCTAGATTTTCACAGCTTGTAAATATGCAGTGGGTTATGCATCAAGAACCCAAACCATTTTGTTAATACCTGTGAGAAAGGTGGCAGTTTTGTTTAAAGGCCTGATCTTTCTAGAGAGGATTTCCAGTGATTTCAGTGGGGGTCTGGCAGATCAGAGGTATAGGAACCAAATGAATGTGGAAATCAGCAGAGACTGGGTTCCCTAAGTTTTCAAGAGGAGGGAAATTTTTGTTGTCTCTATGGGATACCACAGCTTTGCTTCCTTTTGATGACTATTGCTGGAACATACTGCCAGACAGAATGATTTTTGGTATTACCTAATTTGCACAGCAATGCAAAATTATGGTTCTGACACACTTCATATTTTATAAATCCTCTACACATTCAGTTATTTTTTAATCTTACTAGGCTTGCTGTCAAGTTGATGTTTAAACCTGTCTTTTATGTATTCTTAATGAACCTAAGTGAGGTTATAACTGATGAATTCAGACATCTGTGAATCCATGTGATGGTGTATGAAATCAAACTTCACATGCTATGTGCATACGTTTTCTGCCTAGTTCTTGACATGTTGAACTCGTATCAAAGTAGGATGTAGAAAATGGATTTTCTGAAGGTTATATAATATTATTTCTAAATGTGCTGCAGGTTTCTGCACTCCTGGGCAAAGGTGAAGTTTGATCCTTGAGCAATCCCTAGTCATGGGTTAGTCTTCCACAAAATTCTGATAATAATGGATGAATTGAATGGCGTGGAATTAAAGAGCAAGCATAGAGCACTGGTCATTATTTTAGCTCATTGGCATTGTTCACTGGTTTTCATCGTTGTTTTCATCGTTGTTTCAAAATGTGTTTTAGCCTTCTTGTGTTGTCCTAAATAATAGTGCTAGTAAAGTATACCGGCAGATGATTGTGCAACAAAAGGTGACAGACCCTCAAATAAGGTTCACAGTGCTCCTACGATGAAAGAGCATTATTTGCCACAGAAAAACCTTGTTGATGCATTATAGCAAGCGTTATTTTTAGATGAGTAAAGTAAGAAACAAATAAGTGACTTGCCTGAGTCATACGCTGATGTCGTAGCAGGGAGATGTCTACAACAGAGATATCCTGACTCCCATTCTTTGTTATAAGAAAAAGGGCTTTTTACTGGAGCAGACTATATTCTGACCTGGGCCTGTTGTGACTGCTGTCCCCTTCAAACTCCTTGCAGAAACGTCTTGTGAGACTCTGTCTCAGAGGAAGGAGGATGGTCTTTGATTGAATTTGACAAGTCCCTACTTTCTCTCTTCCCAAGGGAACTAAAAGAGAAGATTCAGCCTGAGATCTTAGAACTGATCAAGCAGCAACGTCTCAATCGACTTGTGGAGGGCACCTGCTTTAGGAAACTCAACAGTCGACGTCGACAAGGTACAGCTCAGACTGCCTAGTCTGGCTTTTTATTGTCACTTTTGTCTAAAAGTTGAGATGAGGAATACTACTTTTACTGGCAAGATCCTTGGTTGTAGTGCTGTCTTGACTGCTTTTACCAGGGGGCATCTGAAAGCATCTCCTAGTTACAGTTGTTGTACGATTTCCTGTGTTTTCCTGGAACTGCTTTTGGCTTCATCACACACATCATCTGGAACAAGTTTGACAAAAATCTCAAGCAGCAGTCTTGCACTCTGACCTGAGTATTTTGACTTCTGCCTGGGTGTCCAGGCTTCTTGTTCACCTCAAAACAAAATCTCTACCTCTGCAGGAATAGCACATGAAACTTGGTGTAGCCAGAATTTTAATATCTCAGACTTGGACCACCTTTATATATGTGATGAGCTCATTCTGCACCCCTCCCTCTAGTACTGCCCATGCTTGGGGTTTGTCTTATATTACCATATACATTAAATATATTATGGTGTTTAAATATACTTTTTAAAAGCACTTAGATCAGTAATTTGTGTACCTTCAGATGAACACTTGATTGACATGAGAAGATTATTTTCCCAATCCTATGAGTCATTGCTCAGCATTACGTTTACAGCTCATTTTATACAGTCAAACTCTCTATGGTTCTTTTCCCCTCAGAGAGGCACGCTTCTTTCTCTAGACAAAATAACGGGACCATAGTGTAAATTCAGCAGATTAATTACAAGCTGTATCCAAAAATTTCCCTTTAAAACCCTCATTTTGTGAGGATGCAGATTGCCATTTGTTTTCTGCTGTAAATACAATATAAGTTAGAAAGTTACAAAAGCTAAGAGTAAGAACTGACAAAGATCAATATTTGAGACCTTCAGATCAATTGGGGAAAACTGCTTTCTTCACAGAGATTAGTATTCCTGCAATGCCTCCTTCCTTAGAAACAAGGAGGCAATTTTCCTTAATGTACGGAGGTTATTTTGGAAAATTTCAAAGCCTTTATGAAAGGGTTGAGTTGCAGAAAAATGTGTTGCAGCTTTATATCCTGTCAAGCCTACAGACACCTATGAAGCCCACTGCACAGAGTTTAGGGGAAGAGCATTAATATTCCACTGTGACTTTCTGTACAGATTTCATAGGGAAGCATGATACATGTTTTCCCTTCAGCAGCATATTCACGGAGTGAAAGTAGCTGAAGTCATGCGTAGTTTGTTTGGCTGTCAGTAGTGAGGGTTGTTTATTTTATTCTTCTCAGAACCTTAATCCGAATGACTGAAATTCTAGGGAAGGAGCAGGGTTTGTGGCAAACATTCTTCTTTTGGCAGATCTCCAAGAGGAAGAGAGACGTTATTTTATCTTAAACTGTTGTTAGTTCATGATTTATAGGATCAAAAGCTTTAAGGGATATAAACTGGTTCAAATTATATGAGTGGAGTTGAAGTTAAAAAAAATCTTTAATAAAAAAAAAAATCAACCTAATCTTCTGGTCCACAGTTGAGAAGGTTTCTATGTATCATGCCTTGGAGTGAATTGTATAGGCCACCAGATTAATTGGTTTGATGTCATATTTATAAAGGGCCAAAAAAGTTCACAATTCTTTGGAAACAAATAAAACGTGCGACCATGCCTCAAAGAACTTGACCTTCTCTAAAATACATTGGGTTTTGTCAGATACAGGCCCATTTAGAAGGGCATGTTTCCATATCCCCTGAAGAGTTGTGTGTGCTTTACCTTAGACTCCCTGTATTCCCTGAAACAGAAGTGTCAGTTATACCCTGGGAGGGAGGGAGAAGACACAACCGTTGCAGAAGATAATGATGCATGAGGCCACCAGGACTAAACTCAGTAAGCTCTAACGCTGTGCAATCTAATGAAGAAGCAAAGCATGGTTTGTAAACACAAGTACGTTTGGTGTATAAGCCATTCAGTTGGGATCCTTTTTTAGGTATGTACAGTGCCTGGCACAGTCCAAATAGTAAATAGTGGCAGCTGGCACAAAGCAGAAGCAGCTGTCTTGAAATCAGCCTTTATCCTTCAGGGTCTCCTGTACCCCAGGCAGAGCAAGCTTTAAGAGCAGGGCTGTCATGATGTCAAGAGCTAGGAGGTGAAGTAAAGTGAATGGAGGACCAGAGGTTTAGCTAGTGGTACTAAACATTGGGACAGTCAAGCTTTCAGACAATTCCTGTGAATGTCCTGATAAAAATAGTACAAGTCCCAAATTCCTGAGTTTGTCTTCTGTTAGCCTTACCCCACCTCCCCATTTCCTCTCCCCCAACCCACCTCTGTGTACGTGTGCCCTGTGCTAGCTGGAGGTTCAGGACCCCCATCACCTGCCCGGTGCTCCAACTGAATTCACTTGCCACAGAGCATTACCAAGGCCCTCGAAGGGCTGTGGTCCATCCAGGTTGATATGGAGCTGAAACAGGAATGGGGAGTGCTGTGAGGCATCACGATTTGCCTGTTATGTGGCAACCTACTTGTAAGAGTAGTAAGATCAGGTAGGAGTTTTACTTTTGTATGTATACTGCCTGTTTTACCTTTCCTATGATTCTTTTTTTCCCTTGAGACAATCCTGGAAAAAATGTCACAAATCTGCAGATTGTACAAGAAGAACCTGAACGTGCCCTATACAGGAGAAGCTGAAAGCATTAAATTGCCCATTTGAAAAATAATTAACAGGCATTATTTCCCGATAAAGACTCCAGAGCAAACTTCTGTTAAGACTGTTGTTTGAACATGTGGTAGAACACACATGGTTAGTCACAGTAAGTTGAAAAAAATTGCTTAAAAAAAAATGAGCAGGGAGTTTACAGAGCCTCTTACAGCCCTTTGCGAAGAGGTGAAATACATGCATACATACTTGGCATTGGAAAGCCTGTAATCCAACAGGTGATTCATTGAGGGAGATGCTGAAGATAAAGCTGTGAGGTGTCTGTAGTCAGATCTCTGCCTTTTGTGTTTTGGCACAGGATTATCCTATCAGCAGGATCTCTCTGTAGCCAAAATTCAGAAATAACATTGTTGTCCCAGCAGGATCCTTAGCACTTTCAAAGAATATATGGCCTTTCCCTTTCAAGGTTTCGTAGGAGAACTGCAGCACTAAATCCTGTTTTTATTAAGCTTTCCTAATCAGTTGGAAATGAAACAGTAAATCCCCACTTTGTTCCTTGACCGTGGACATCAGCTGGCAGATAGACCTCTTCAGCTTTCTCCTTCCTTAGTTAATTCTGAAAAGAAAGGGGAGAAGACTGAAATGAAAGCCTGCAAAGCACTTTACAACCCCAAAAGTTATTATTTCCAGTAGAGCTAAGTAGCAGATAAAGGCATGTTATTGAGGATAATAGATACTTCTGATGCTGTCATCCAGTACATTTGTAGTTTATGTTGTTGGGTGCACTCTTGGAAATAAATTCCTCTTTTAGCTTTATAAAGATTATAGAGGAATTGTGTGTTACTGAAGTGGGTTTGCAGCCAAAGATGAGGTTTCTTGAACAGTAATTTTTGGAAGGGAAGGAAAGCCTGGTGATACACACCATTAAATTAAAAACACAAGGCACCCTGGAAGTAAGCTGGAAAGAGACAGCTTAAATTAAAACAAAAAATCAAGTGAAGACAGGTTTTCCATCTCTTGCTAGGATAACTAACTCGAACTCCTGAACAAGAATCCACGCTTTTTTCTGCCAAGCCTCTTTGCTTTGCTACTCCATCCCACCCTCTGCAGTCCCATAAAAAATATTATTCTGTGAGTGCGTGACTTGCTGAGAGAAATTGGTTAACCAAATATGCCTCCAGCATTGCCACAGGTCAATTATTTGCCAGTCATTTGCAAGGCTTGCTGGCTTTCATCTAAGCAGTTAAGACCAGTTAGAATGAAAATGTGTCACTACAGTTGTATTAGAAAAAGGCAACACAATGAAAGAAAAAGGGTGAGTCCACGTACGTATATCTAAAATCTACACAAATACATATGTTTTCACTGATTTATTTAAAAGTGTGTTCCTGTTGCTAAATCCATGAGGAAGATTTTCTTTAAACAAAAAATTGCTTTAGTGATCTGGAATATATCTTGGGATAAAATGTATACTCTCAGACTTTTGTCCGTGCATATCTGAGCTATTTTCTCCCCAGATTCTAACTGTAGAGCACTTCTGTAGTAACCACAGCACTTCTTTACCTAGGATAGCATTGTTAAGGGCATATGAGTCATTGGCCATTAAAGCACTTGGAAACACACTATGTGAATGGCCAAGCACTGCGTAGCCCATCAGCAAAATGTTCTGTGCCCTACTCTTTGGTTACAGTTTTGAATATTACTCTCCTAAGCAAATTGTAGCTGATTTTGTTATTTGGGATTTTTTTTCTTTTTAACCTCATCTATAATCTTAAACAATGTGCCACAATATATTAAACCCACTGGCTGCCCTAGCAATTATCTGAAAATCACAACAATTTGTTTGAAACCTTTTCAGGTTAAAAACCAGAATGATTAATTCTGTTTCCCAGAGAAGAATCACACCTTAATTTGATTGCATCAGTGGTCAGTGAGCTAAAAGACATAAGGACTCACTGGAAAGTATAAGTGATGTAGTGTCCAAAAACTGCTATGAAATCACAAGCCCGCATCGTCTCTAAAGACTGTGGTTAGCGACAGCTGTCCCTAAGCTGAGGAGGAGTTTTAGAGAGCAGGTGTAGTAACACTGGATACAAAATGAGAGTTGTAGCTCATAGAAGGGACTTAGGCTTTGGGGCGAATTCATGAGACTGGGCCTATGTATTGGTTTTTTGCCCGCATTCTCCACCAAAAAGACTGTGATGGGTTGACCCTGTCTGGATGCCAGGTGCCCACCAAAGCTGTTCTATCACTCCCCCATCCTCAGCTGGACAGGGGAGAGAAAAAATATAACAAAAATCTTGCGGGTTGAGATAAGGACAGGAGAGATCATTCACCAATTACCGTCACGGGCAAAACAGACTCAGTTTGGGGAAAATTAACTCAATTTATTACAAATCAACCAGAGTAAGGTAATGAGAAATAAAACCATATCTCAGAACACCTTCCCTCCACCCCTTCCTTCTTCCTGGGCACAACTTCACACCCGGATTTCTCCACCAAGCCCCCCCAGCAGCGCAGGGGGACGGGGATGGGGTTTACGGTCATCACACGTTATTTTCTGCCGCTTCAACCCTCCTCAGGGGGAGGGCTCATCACACTCTTCCCCTGCTCCAGCATGGGGTCCCACCCACAGGAGACAGTCCTCCACGAACTTCTCCAACATGGGCCATTCCCACGGGCTGCAGTTCTTCACAAACTGCTCCAGCATGGGTCCTTTCCATGGCGTGCACTCCTTCAGGAGCACAATGCTCCAGCGTGGGTCCCCCACGGGGTCACAAGTCCTGCCAGAAAACCTGCTCCGTGGGCTCCTCTCTCCACAGATCCGCAGGTCCTGCCAGGAGCCTGCTCCAGCCCGGGGTTCCCACGGGGTCACAGCCTCCTTCGGCAACCCACCTGCTCTGGCGTGGGGTCCTCCATGCACTGCAGGTGGATATCTGCTCCACCGTGGACCTCCATGGGCTGCAGAGGGACAGCCTGCCTCACCATGGTCTTCCCCACGGGCTGCAGGGGAATCTCTGCTCCGGCGCCTGGAGCATCTCCTCCCCCTCCTTCTTCACTGACCTTGGTGTCTGCAGGGTTGTTTCTCTTACATGTTCTCACTCCTCACTCCAGTGGCTATTTCTCCCCGTCTCAACTTTTTTTCCTTCTTAAAAATGTTATCACAGAGGCGTTACCACTATCGCTGATTGGCTCGGCCTTGGCCGGTGGTGGGTCCATCTTAGAGCCGGCTGGGATGGGCTCTCTCTCTCGAACACGGGAAGCTTCCAGCAGCTTCTTACAGAAGTCACCCCTGTAACCCCCCCCGCTACCAAAACCTTGCCACACAAAACCAATACAGCCTAAAACCAAAACAAACTCCATTCCTTCCTGAACTGACAGTTGCCCCACTCCAGCTGTGCACATACACACAGACAGATCTGCTAGCTGTTCAGTACAGGGTCTATTGAGAAATGCCTGCCCCATCTTTAAAGCCTCTTGTGGCACTTAAACTCTGCGGACTTGGGTTTAAGAGCTCTGGAGGGTTTGGACAGTAGTTTTTCTTTGTTTTATAAGCACTACTTTCTAATCATGGTAGAAAAGAGCTTTTTCTTCTGTGTATTTTTTTTATCAATTTATTGCTGAAAGTAAATGCTGGCCACTTCCCATGTGCTGTTCTGTAATTAAAATTTCTTCACCCTTTTTGTCAGTGGACACAGTTTCATATAATTTTTATTTTGACTGCAGCATTATTTTATGCATTACTTTTCTAATAAAATTGTGTTCAGCACCTGCACTATGGTAAAATAACATGCCTCCTGTTTAAAATTGTTCCCCTCCAAGGCACTGAGATCTCACATAAGTGGGATATTGTCTGATAAACTGTAACATCATGTGCAGCTGAAAAAAACCACCCCAGCTGGTAAGGCAGAAGTGGTTGTGGAAGCAAGGGTTACTTCCCATCACTCATGTCCTGATGGCCCTCCTTAGCCTGGCTGGTGCAGTCATTTAGTGGCTGCGGCTGAGGGAACCTCATTAGTTCCATTTGTAGGTTTCATTTAAGGGTTTTCCTCTTGACGGCAAGGCTGTGGCACAATGGCAGTTATTAGTAAGCCCACAGGAGAATTGTGCCGGACATGCCTCTAGATACTGTCTATGGCTATTAGTTCTTTCATTAACCTTGGATTATGGGGAATTGCTGTAAAAGGCTCCACAAGCCTTCAGAGCCAGGGTTTCTCCCCATAAAACCACTCCTTCCTAAAAATGAAGTAAGACATTTTCACTGAGGGGTTTTTCCCTCTTTTATTGTTGGAGCAGGGCATTGTAACAGGACCAGGGTTACCAAAACACTATAACCCCTAGGAGGCTGAAGAGCCAAACTTTTTCAAACCCTTGCTAACACCACCAGCCCCATTTGTGCTAAATTGAAAGGAATTTGTGGTATTTTTTTTTCAGTTACACCATCTTCCTGGCCAGGTCATTGAGAAGGTAGTGAGACCATGTTGGCTTTTATTAGAAAGAATTATTTTTTTAATTTTAGAGTTGGAAAGGTATATTCCTTTGTATAGCCTAATAAACAATGAAGTTGCAGTTAAAGCTAGACATGAAAGCCTCCTGCTACAGTTATTAGAGGCTTTTCTTTAGGTGGGCAAGGCGCATGATGGTCTACCATCAGATTTAACAGGGTATATTTTTTAAGCACCAGGTTTTGATATGGTTCTGGTAGAGTTCCCTGTAAAAGGTACAAATCTAGAAAAGTTCCACATGCATCCTTCTGAAACACACAAACTGTCCAAAGAGTTGACTGTGTGTGTGCTCTTCAGGTGAGAGTCTACTGAATGAGGGTTCCTGCTTGCTCTAGTTTCAAATCCCTACAAAAGCTTTGCAAGTGAGTTTTTCCTCTTGACCCTGTACTGTGCAACATTGTATGTACTGCTTACAGTCCAAGGATGCTTATATTTCAGCAGCTCGTTTTGTATGCATCACAAAATCATAATCTCAGGATCTCTACCATAAATCTTTCAGTATTGCGCTTGCCTGTGAAGTAGATAACCAGAATCTCTCCCATTGCCGTTTTGAGCCTTTGCCAGTGGTTTGCAAGATCTTTCGAAACCTTTCTGTAGAAGGGTCTGCACACTCAGAAAGTGGTTTGAAGTGTGTGGGTTTTTTCCCCAAAAACATTTTACCCACCATGACAAAGAAATTTAAAAGGGCATGCGGAAGCCCACTTTTGCCATTCAGAGCTGAATTGCCTTTCTCTGTGTTTTATTGCATTTTGTTTTGAATGGCTGGCCAAGGGACCGGAGAGTGTCCTTTAGAAAGGAGTTGGGTCGATGAAGCCAGTATTTTACTAACAGAGCCAAGAAGTCCTTCCTTTGCTAACATCCCAAACGAGCTCACATATGCTGACTCTGGTGGTTTTACAGCTCCTCCGACGTTTTATCCGAACTGTGGCTCCATTCACTCCCAGAGACTGCAGCACTGCGGGGCTGTGTCAATGCTAGCATTTCCTCTAAATTGTCCCTTAGGCTGCTGCTTGGCATAGCATCAGCGCTGCCAGCAGCAAGAGAAGCACAGAGCCAGAGAAGCTGTCCGTCCCCCCTGCCCCACCCCCTGGCACTTTAACATCTAGCCTTGCTCTGAGCTTTTGGAGATTGGTAGCTTGGATGTAACAAGATTGTATTTTTGACAGCTTAACATTATGTGATCTATTTATTAAATAGAAAGTGCTCTGACAAGAAAGGCTAACCTTGTTCTTGCCATTTCAGAAGGGGAGTTGGCAAGCACCACCCTTGCACGCTAGGCAGTGTGGTGGCCTGGCTCTGCAAAGCTGATGTTCTTTGTGGGAGCAGATTTTAAGAAAAAATGTTAGGGGAATTATATCCTGCAAAGCAGGAGTTGGCAGGAGATGTAAATATACATCTACTAGGAAGGGCTAGAATGTAAACTAGAGTGTGACTTGGGTGGTCACACGTATATTTGTGACCATGCAAAGCACTGAGTTATCAGCAGGACAAGGGAGTTAATGTCTGCTTTTTAAATCTTTGCATGTTTGTTATGTCCAGTCCCTCCATAAATATGGGGGTGTTCTCCCATGTCTATAAAAAGACATGAGTCATAATCTTCATAAAGTATGGGATATTTCAAATGTATCAGGTTTTGGGTGTCCCACACAAGACAGCTGGCAGGGCTTAATTTTCACATAGTGGGTGCTAAAAATGAAGCTTTTCTGGGTACATTAAAGTTATCCACTTGAAGCAGTGGTTACTTTGCCAGTCTTCTGTCCATGAGGGTATATAATATCATGTAAAACTAAGTCAATTGTTTCTTGCTAGTATTTATTTTTGGAGCCAGTGACTAAGTCAATTAAAAAATGGTAGATTAATGCCAGCTTCATTGAATCAAATAAAACTACTGAGCTCTACTTTCCATAGACCCACACATTCCTCTTTCTGAAAGAAAAAAGGCAGTCCTTCCTTGTAGTGCCTCATTTAAGTAAGCTTTCTCCTATGCTGATGAAGACATGTTAGTGACCTTGTTTAATGCGTTTACTTTAACAGACAAATTTTGGTATTGTCGACTTTCACCTAATCACAAGGTCTTGCACTACGGAGACTTGGAAGAAAGTCCCCAGGGAGAAGTACCCCATGATTCCTTGCAAGATAAATGTAAGTCATGCACAAAGATTGTGCTACTTTTGCTTCTTTTATGCTAGTTCTTCTTTATAACTTGTAGTAGGTTTCTCTTAATGCAGGACATTATCAACAGCTCTGCTTACGGAGATAGAGAGCAGAGGACATTTCCACCTGCATTCAAACACTGCTCTCCTTGTTTTGGCAAGTGTGTATTAGGACTGAGGTCAGCTCTCCAATGAGTTTATAATTCCATTCAGCTTGGAAATGTCATGCCTTTCATGGGGAGGAGCACAGTTTATTTTCATTGCTCATCTAACTGCAGATGTAAAATAAAAATACTTGGGTATATTCAGAAGCAATTCCTGTCCACAGAGACAGATGTTTCTTCTGTGGCAAACAGTCTAGTGACTGGAGGAGAAATCCATGACAGGCAGAGGTCTTTTTCATTATCGTGAGGAGCAGACTTAAAGATGACACATTGCTGTGAACAGTATTGAGAGGACCTCACCGTTACTGTGTACCCAACTGGGAGAGGACATGCCTCTGTGACAACTCCTACCAGGGGATTTGTCAGGATTTTTTTTATGGATAAAAGTAATTTTGGAGCCCTTCAGAAAGATTGTACTGTCATGATAATTTCTCCTCCGTCCTTCAACACGAGTTGTAGAGGTTTAATCTGCAGTCCTGGGAAAGTTTTTATAGTAACAGAAATAATGACCAAAGTAGTTCTGTCACCAGAAAGTGACTTCAAGCATTGAATAAGGAATAATTTCTTTTTGTTCTTTTCTGAACCTCCATTAGTAATAAATGCCATTCTTTGCATTGCCAAATTAGACACGCTTGTACAAGTATTTCAGTTGGTAGCTCCACTTCTGTCGTGGAATGGCAGAAAGACTATTTTTTCAGAAGTTGGAAGTTTTCCAGCCTGAAAATTGAGAAAGGAGAAAACCAGTGATTTAAACTCTCCTGCATATTAGTAAAACAAATATATGTTTCTCTTTTCTGCTCCCCCAACCTGTCCCCAAACAGCACCTTTTAAAATTTCTAAGTGCTCCCAGATGCAGTCTGGGAGGGAAGGAGGAAGAGTCTGTCTGATGCTGGAGCCCTGGCAGTTCACAGTGACGTTCCCTTGTTTTCATTACCTTACAGATTGCCTCAAGGATGTTTCACGCTCTTACTGCAGTCTTGTCAGAGTGTAGGACAGGGGCTCACATTGCTGCATTGGCACTGGAAGACGCTATGTTTCTGGATGAGGCTTAGAGAAATAGCCCTTGAATGTTGCAGTAGCATCAGAATGACAGAAGAATAATGAAGGTCACACATGACCTGGAGGCACTGTTACGAGACCAGCAGTTCCCAGATTTGTCTGCTTTGAGCATGCTTCCATACTCAAACCCTTGACCCTGACTGCAAGCTTCATCTTGCATTTGCGTTTTCCATAGGCTCTTGAGCCTACTTGGAAATGTCAGGATCCCATGGGGACAGAAGGCTCCTACTTCAGAAACCACTGGGCCAGAACCCACATCTTCCCTGTGTGTGCGTGCCTGCTGGCAGTGCAGATACTGATGCAGTTTGAGAAAGATATGGTTATTTCATCAGTATCTCAGGTTTTCAGGCTATGAAGGATACTAGATTTATCACAGTGCCACCCACAGTAGAGATTAATTAAACAGAGTTGAGAATATTGCAAGATACAAGATTATAAAGTGGCACAATTGTTTGAAATGTGTCAGGCCAAACTGGCTTGGGAATTTTACAGAACATTTTCCAGAAATCTTCTGGTGTTCTTTGGATAGAGTTACATCGAATTTTGAACTATTAAGGTCTGAATATGATGACCAGATTGTCAGCATTTGGGAGCAGGTCAACAGATGAAAGAGAATAGGCGGGTGAGAAAATGGAGGATCAAGAGAAGCATCATAGGGCATTTTGTGTACTCCCTGTGAAGCTTGAATAACTAGTGTCTCTCTCCAAAAATACATGGCAGGGGGTTTAACCTTTTCACTTCTGTGAATGTCATCCCTCTCTTCAGGCTGGCAGAGTTAACAAGCTGTGCAGACTCAGAAAACAGCTGCATTCTTTCTCAGGGCTTTATCTGTTGTGAGCACATCACATCTGTGCTCACACCCTCCAGCATCTTGTAGTCAGCTTCTGATACCATCTGAAGTCTTTGATTCTATTTTTCCAAAGCAAGGAATAAGCCAAGTTCCAGATAAATAAAGATCAGGATGTCACATCAGTCTGTGATTTCCCATAGTAACTGCATTCAAGATTACAGAGATCAAGCATATGAAACCTGGAGAAAAGCCTTCTTGGTTGAGAGATCTAACTTGAGAAAACCCTGCCTTATGCAAAAAGAGAAATTATTTTTCTGGGCATCGTCAGCAAATGGCAGGAGCTCTTTCTTCTTAAGAAGATCTTTCTACCATAGTTGCAGTCAAATATCTCCTTTGCTTCCCAGCTTGTCCTAACTTTCTTGCTCTCCCTTCTCAAAAATAGTATCTCTTCTTGACCAAAAAGTAGGATAGTATCAGAGACATAAATAGTCAGCAGGGCCACAGCATGAAATGCTGAGACTAAAGGCAGGAGAGGTTGAGTAGTGAAGGGCCAAATAACTTCCATTTCTTTTAGTTTTCCATGCAAAGAAGGTCCTTTAAAAATGTCTATCATATCCCATGCTATCCATTTGACCATAGTGCTGAAGTAATCTGTAATAAAATACATAGTGTTGCTGTACCCAGTAGAAGAGAAAATGCATTTCTCCTCTCCAGTATTTCCATTAGAGTTTGTAAAGAACTGGGCAGTAACGGATTTTCATATTATTATGCTGTTCTATATCGATGATGCTTTTCCGCAGACCATACTGTATTGTGGTGCATACAGATTCTCCATAATGTAATTCCCATTAGGAAATTGACTTCCACTTGAAACTCAGAGAAATTTATCTTTAAGTTTTAGTGACCTCACCCTGTGAGTGAATCTGAGTGGCAGCAGCTTCCAATATTTTTTTTTACCCTTTTTTTTTTTTCAGTGATTTCTGATCACTTCACATTTTAAAGCAATTGGAATGAATCGTTATAAGCCTTAGTAGTCCTTATTCCTGTTAGTACCAGCAAGCAACTAAACTGCTGATGGGAGTGAAATAAAAAACTATTTGAAAAATTCATACAGGCATTAACAGAAGGACAACAGCTTCAAGTGAGGTAGGGTCCAACTTGCCCAGCATCCTCTCTCCAGCAGAGACTTTACCTGGATGCCTGGGAAAGAGCAACAACAGGGCAGGCATATTACTTTAGTAAGGCAGAAAACAATATATGTTGTCTAGATACATGAGTAGGCACAAAAAGTGTCCAGACACAGGTACCCATCTATAAGAAACACTCTTACCCAAAGTAGTCTCAACAGGCAGGAAAAAGCATACTCAGATTTTTATCCGGATGCCTGAAATTTTTTCAAGACTTACTGATTCCCCTTCTAGTCATTTTCTTTCTTACAACAGGCTAGAAATGGCGAAGGAGGTGGCAATTTTAACACGTTAGTCTTGCTTCTTTTTTAAACTCTGTGGCTTTTACACACCTTGGTTATAACTTAATTTTCTGGGTTTTGCTTTTATTTCTTTTTAATGCAGTGCCAGTGGCAGATATAAAAGCTGTTGTGACTGGGAAAGACTGCCCTCACATGAAGGAGAAAGGAGCTCTTAAACAAAACAAGGTATGGTTCTCAAACTGTTATGAACACATACCCTGCAGAATACAAAGCTTGTCAACTCAGCCTTCCCTGAAGTAATACAGGTATTTTTATTCCAGCCTGCCACTTTTCTGTGTATGCACACACACTTTGTTTTCACATCAGACCAGTTGAGTTAAATTATTGGGACAGCCTACCCACCTTTGCTCAGATTTCATGGCAGATGTGCATTGTGATATGCCCAGAGCACATTAGGATAGTCTTTAGTAGTGATGTCTTCTGCCGATAAAGCTAAGGAGTTTTGACTGCTGCTATAGAGCAGACTAGCAATGACTGTTGGTACCTACTCGTATATTGTCTCTGATAAATAACTAGTTTGTTCCAGATGTATCCTGTGATGAGCTCATGTTCAGTGAGCACTGGCACAGGCCAAAATTGCAGTTAATGTCCAGCTGATGATACCTTCAGGTCCAGTCAGGTAGAAAAACAACTGCCAATGAAAGAATGTAAGGTAAATGCTGGGCAATTAATGAGGTGTGTAAGGATGTGTTCAGCTGTGCATTTGGGAAAAAATGGGTAGGAGATAATGGTCATCTTAAATTAGATTTATGCTACCTTTCAGAGTTTCAGATCAAGAACGGTAAACTAACGGTAGGACTCAAATTGTACAGTGCCAGAATCTTGCCATTTTTGTTAGTAAGAATTGCCACCACAGCAAGAAGAAATTGAGTTATTAGCAAAGTCTGACATCTTTAGTGGTGAAGGTCTTCATACCATATTGTATGAGGTACATTCATAAGTTTTCTATCAGGTCATGCTGTCTGACCTTATGAGAAGGAGTGAGACTCTAATGATGTTCAGTCTGACCTAAAGCCACACGCTGAGGTCTAGGAACCAGAACAGAGGATTTGAATCAGAATTTCTAGTTACCTGAAACTGAGAAATTAGGGGTCCAACAAGAAAGAAATTTTGATGGACAAAATAGTGAAGTTCAACACTTTAAAAATAAGATGCGTGCATTTAGTGTTCAAATAAATACTGGAAAAAACAGTTCTGATGGGAACCATAGAAAATGAAAAGGCACTGTCAAAACTACATTACATAACTGTTGCAGCTCCATAGCTGCAACTTTTCTTTCCTTAACTATACACAGAGCATCTCAAGTGTTCTTTGCATCTGTTTCTCATACACACGAGTTGCTTTAAGTCTATCAGGATACAGTCATCTCCTTTCAGCATTGGCTTTACATGGTCGGAAATTAAAAAATCAAGCCAAGCCAAGAAAAAAAATCCCAGGAGTATTTTTCCTTGTTGACTATCTAAATCAAGGCACTAACACACACGCATGCACACAATAGATTGCATACAAATCCTCCCTCGTGTTACAGCTGAACCATTAACAGCATTTGGCTGGGGCATTTATATGATGCATATAAAGTATTTTTAGTGTTTCCTTGTCTTAGCACTCATATGTCCACACAAAAAGGAAAGATAGGAAGACGGAAAGCAGTGGGTGGCAGTGATGGAAATGTGTCATCTTTATGGAGCAGTAACGTCTAGATAGTATTTAATGCTAAATAGCAATGCTGCAGACAGTTTGTCCTCAGCTGTCAGCATCACCCCGTATCCTCAGCTCAAATTGCTTTGGACTGGCATAAAACTTCTGGCTGAGAATGTGAAGATCAGGAGTTGATATGTGGCATGGCTGTATCCATGGCTGGAGCATTCCATTTGTGACCCAGGCAATAATATTGATGTTTTTATTATTTCTGCTGTGGTGTGGGGGTTTTGATGGTTTGTTCTTTTTTGCCCTTCCTCGATTCCTTGTTTCTTCCCCTGGGAATCATAGAATGTGTGAGATTAGTTGTCATCCCAATCAAACTGTCATGCGCAATATTGCAACTACATAACTGACATCATAGGAATAACATATCATTGTTTGCGGAGTACCAAGTTAATGTGGACAATGAAATGAAAATTTAAAAAAAAAAAAAAGCGCCAGACACAAAATGCAATTTTGCCGAGTTTGGTGTATGAAACCTTTCACTTCCTGAAATTTCACAATCGGTGCTACATTTTTTAAGAGGCCTTTTCATCCTGTGCTTTCTTTGTACATATATAATGACCTCCTTGATGTTTATTCATTGGCAGAAAAGAAAATTGAATGGCAGAATGTCACTGCTATGAACATAGCTGGAATTGGCAGAATGTCCATAACAAAGGCTTCAGCATCTCTTCATTTGCCGTCACATGGCCGTTATTCTTCCAGCGGGACCATTTAGAAATAAATAAGAGTTAAACTGAATTGGAATTTGCATGCATATGAAGCTGGAACAACTTGATAGGACCAGACCTGAATCCATTGTTGGTCATCTTGCTTGTGTTTTTAAATTAGGTTTAATTTTAAAGCCCTCATTTCTGACTCTCAGGTAATATTAATGAATTTCAAGGAAATTAAATATATTAGATTTTGCAGCCTTCAAAACAAAGCATGAGAGAAGAATTTGGAAAAAAAACATTGCCATGTATTTCAAAGTGTATTCCAATCACTCTTTATTTCCTGATGTGGCAGGCTTCAGGCTTGGTGCCTTTTTATCAGCAGAAATGGTTCTGCTCACTTCCCTGTTGAATGCAGCTTCCTTCCTCTTTTATTTCATGTTGGTTGAACAAGTTCCCTGCCACTGCATGTATATAGATAGTTCTCTGGGGGGGATCTTCTGGCTCTGGCAAGCAAACTTAACATGGCTATAGTCTCAGCCTTCAGCAAAGACATGGGCGTTTTAAGGCTGTTGACAACAGAGTAGGCAGAGAGTAGTGAGGTCATTCTGGCTGCATGGGATCACTCAGCTGTAGGCACCTAAAATGCCTGTTCACCAAAAATAGCTTGTCTCTGGCCCACATGAGGAGCCAGTGGAAACTGGGGGAGAGACAAGCTCTGGGCATGGGAGAGCAAGCGTCCCCTCATACCACCTGCAACAACTTTCCCCGCAGAGTTGAAACCAAGGAGTGGGAAGTGCCCAGCCACCCGGTGCAAAGTCTCTTGTTCCCTGTTTTCAGTGAAGCTCAAAAGAGGTACATCGTGGGTCTCAATGCTGGTACCTTTGGCAAGCATCTAGGGAAGGGCAGAGGTCTGACATGTGCAAGGGTGGAAAGAGGGAAGGGAGCAAGTTCAGCAGATTGAGGTGGGGGAGGAGGAAAGTGAAACAAAGAGGGAAGGAGCAGGTTGGAAAGAATGGGAGAGAAAAAAGAGCAGAGAGAAACTGGTGGAAAAGGCTGGATGACTTTGAGAAAGGTTGAGAAGTAGGACAGAAAAGGGAGGAGAAAACCACAGATGGCTGATAGAGACTGACCAGTTCTCCTTTAGGAATTGCCAGTTCCTCAAAATCACCTGTCACTGATGGGAATGGAACAAAACCAGGTGGGGGTCCCTGACAAGTCAGCCAGCTCGACCACTGAGACCACCATCAGCGTGGAGGGCCAGTTGGCAACTCCAGCTCCTTAGGCTTCCTTTTTCTTTGACAGTTTGCTGTGCATGAGGTGACACAGACGCTGGCACCTGGAAGCTGTAATTCCTGAGCCTTTAGTCTCCGGCGCAGCCAGCGAAGAAGCTGAACTGGAGCCAGGGCTGCCAAACTCCCACTTTCCCTCATAAAGGGAAGCTCACTGCCCTAAATGTAGCCCTTTCTCATTCTCTGCCTGACTGGGAGTGACCAAGCCCATGGCTCCCTGGCATATTCCTCTTTCAGACAGGGTTTTTCTCTCCTTTTCCTTTCTTTGAGATAAACAAAAACTTCAATCGCTTGGAATTTCCCAAAGGACAAATATACCGGGGCCAGGCCTATGGGATTGTTGTTGACCTTCATGAAATTCAGGAACATCATAGCAGAGCAGTACAAGCCCTTTTTTCAGTGATAAATTTTATTTTCACAACCTCAGTAGCATGACTTGGCATGTTCTGTCGGTATTTTATAACACTCCATGAGATGATAACGCCATGTTTGTGTGGGCAGAGGTAAATTTGTTTCTGTAATAGGGGACATCACTCTTAATAAGGTGTGGCTGAGAGACGTGCCTAAAACACAGAAAGGCTATGCAAGCCATGAGCCGTTTGTTTGCTGAGTACACCAGCACTATTAGTATCTGCAGCTTCTGTGGGGATTTAACACAGACTTGTCTCTCATGGCCTGGCAATGCAGCAAGTTGGACCCAATAACTAAATTCAAAGCAACCAAGAGCATTTCCCATGAGGAGTCTGATCTCTGATCATCCAAGATTATCCCTAAGGATTGCAAGTTTTGTGATTCAGACTCTGCTCTTAATCACACAAGTTCAAAAATGAAACAACCCTTACTGAAATCCAAAGACCTATGTCTGTTTCAGACCTGGAGATCAGGGGCAGAAATCTAGAGCAACGTATATGCTGTAGTCAATTCTTCCATTTTAAAACTTGGTGTAGCAAATTTAAGAAGCCATGCTCTTGTCGCTGCTGGCAGTGTAGGGACTGTTGTCAGCTGAGAGTCAGCAAAAGTGATCAGTATTAAAGGGCTCAGGAAGCCAAGAGGCGAAAAGAACAGGACATATCATACAGATCATAGTTACGCGTCAGCACCCTCCTCTGTAGCTAGGTCTTTTTTCCACAGAGTTATATCCATATTAGCTAGCCTACAGGTTATGAAATCCTTGTAATGGCACTTGTAGTGATGCGTGCAGTAACCATGATACCACAACATCTTTACATGCTCACTGCTGGCCATTGGAAGTTCGTTATTTATTCAGATCGGTTGGGTTTCCCTGTAGGAACCCAGGTCCAATTGACTTTTAGAGGAGGTCAGTGCTTGATGAATTCACTTTGGCACCTTTGAAATTCCAGCTTCAGCACTGAGGGGGAAAAAGATGTCATTTTTTTCTTTCCTGAGATTCATTTGGGTCTTAAAGTAACCCAGATAGTTCAACTTGACTGAGGCCACTGATTCTGGTTCAGGTAGAAAAAAAATGACAGAAGTCTCTTGAGAATGAATAATTTAATAGATTTCCAGCAGTGAAAAGAGTGTAAGTATATACCAGGAGATTAACTGTCCTGGCAAGATTTTTGACACAGGGAATCAAACCTTGCAGAACTTTGCAAATTTAATCTATACAAATTGAAAAAACTGTGGGTCTTCGTGAAGAGTTTGTTGCAAGTGTACTATTACGCATTATATTGATTTTAGTCCTCACCGCTGCCTAGCTCAAATTTAAACTCAAATGCTAAAGTAATCCATGACCAAGTGAGCTACAGTCAGCATTGACAGGGGTGAGTTTGTTTTGACTGAAGCATCTGTGGTGGGGTTCTTGCTGTGCCAGGGTGTTGCAAGGGTCTGGTACTGCAGCAGCTTTAGCCAGGCAGGAGAGTACCGTAACCTATTTTTCCACTTGTTTGGGGGAATAACTCATAGGAAAGAAAGACAGACCTGAATGTGAGTCCCTCTGTCATGCAGCATTAATATATGTGTCTTTATATTGTTCCAGGAGGTGCTAGAGCTTGCTTTCTCTATATTGTATGACTCGAGTGGCCAGTTGAATTTCATTGCTCCCGACAAGCATGAGGTAAGTCAAGTTCAAAGTACAGAAACTTCTTTGGAGCTCTCTTAGTTGCTTTATAGCAGCAATCAGCTTTATAAGAACCTCAGAATGGTCATCCTGGCACAGAGTGCAGGTTCGTCTAAACCTGTGTCATGTCTCACAACAAACCGAAAGCAGAGGGATCAGTATGGGAGCAAGACCTTCTGCAATTTTTATGCATATCCTGAGCCACAGAAGGAACACGTTTTGTATTTGTACATCATACAGCACATGGGGGTCCAAGTTCAAGATCAGTATTTCTAAGCCCTACTGAAATACGAATTCTTAAGTCAGAGAAAGAAGAGAACTTGGGCAGACCTCACAGTTTCCACAGACCTTGCTCACCGTTTCCTGGTGTAGTAAAGGTTTCTCCTGGTCTGGTCTACCCAGGAGGGTTTTTGCTGTGTGTTCATTTCAGTGAACTTCAGTTCAACACTGAAGATTTGTACAGCCAAGCTCTTAAAGAATCACTGCCATCCTTAGCTCATCTTGATGATGCCAACATAATGAGGGGAGGTGATACCATTGTTAGGTGTCAACTTCAGCCAAAGACGTGTGTTCTCCAGAATAACGTATCCACTTATTCTTAGTTTCCCATGGCTTAAGACCATTCATGAGAGGTGATTATAGAAGGTCCTCTCTATTGCATATCCATAGGGGGTTGCTTTGCAATGGGTCTCACTTGTATGAAGACAGTGTAAATACCAATAGCAAAGCAGAATGACAGCCTCCTCCCTGCTTCCTTGTCTTGCTTGAAAACACCAGGAAATAAACAACATTGTTGCCTTTTGGAAGGCAATGGAACTAATTTACCTAATAATGTGGAAGCATTGGATGTCTTTCTCTCAAAGAATTTCCAAGTAAAGATTTAGGAGAATGCACTATATTAAAAATTAAAGAAGGAATAAAGTTTTTCCTTCTTATTTCTAAAGCAACAAGAGTTGGTGTTCCATTTGCACGCTTATTTTGTGGTATCACGTTTGGTCTCAGTTCAGGACACTGTGTTAAGATGATGAAACATAGAAGATTGCATTAAGCTGCGTTATACTGTACTGTTATTAAAGTGCATGACATTGCATTACAAGTGAAGTGTATTTAGTTACACAGCTTCAACATTTGCAATTCTGGATTAAAACCTTCAAATAAATGTTAATTTTAGGAGAGGAAATTAAGTTATGCTCATTTGGGTTTTCCTGGGGATTAATATTTGAGTGTCATTTTCAAGTATGTTCATTCCAGAGGAGTATTTGCAGGTCAGTTTTGATCTGAGAGAAAGTAGCAATAGGATCCCAGGCATAATGTGCCATCAGAGCTGTAGGTCTAAGCATGATTGTCTTCATCCTCTGAACTGAACATATGTTAGATGCTTTCTGATACAAGTTCTCCAGAAACTGAAGTCTAATCTGTTTCAGCTCATAAAAGCAAATGGGCATGAAAATCGACAAATATTTCAGCCACTTGTATCTCATATATGGCCTATGGCTACAAGTGTATTTTAATGATCTAAATGTTCAAAACCTGCTACTGCACCCCACTGAAGGGCAGTAGCATTGTGAGGTGCACTAACCCAATTGCTCATGATTGTGTTAACATACCTATTATCCTTATTTGGCTTATTGATCTTGTGCAGCTTCTTCGAAACAAGATGAGTATGTTCAAAAAAATGGCCAGAGGCAGCAGTACCTGCTGCTACTTCACAGTTTCCAAATGAATGTTTTCAAAAGGGCATTTCACTTCCTCTGTACTTTTCCATGGCCTATGGAAGAGTGAGTTATAATTAAAGCAAAAAGTACAAGTGTTCAGAGGAAGCACCCACAAGGAAAGGCAAGTAGCATGTTATGAAGCCATGACTCTTCATCAAAGTAACTGGGGTGCTTGTCAGTAGAAGTGCTAGTTTAGCAGTGTTGTCAGCTTGGGAGATTTTGGTGGATTACATCTCAAGAGTTGGAAAGCTTTATGTGAAGCACCAGGAATTATGTTAGTACATGACAATTTCAGATCAGACTTTCAGGGTTTTTTCAAGTACTTCTGCAGTCCTCCTGATTGTAGAGTGAGGTTTGAATGTGGGAAGTAAGTGTGTCCTAAAAAGAAAAATTGAATTAGGATCACAGGATGATTCAGGTTGTAAGGGACCTTGGGGATGTCCCCGGTTCGACGTCCTGCTCAAAACAGGTCAGTGATGAATGAGCCCAGACCAGGTTGCTCAGGGCTGCATCCAGATGGATGGAGCCTGCACAACCTTTCTGGTTATCTGGTTCCACTGACTTGACTCCCAAGGTATTTCTTTACTAAAGTCTCATTACTGAGCCAATATCGTTGAGATTTGGACCTCATTCCTGCACACTTAAGTTTGGCAATATCCTTAGCCATCTATTGGAGCTTACTGCTAGCCAGAGGATTCAGCACCATGAGATCACTCACTCATATTTGTTTTTCATTTAAATACTAATAGCTGGTTTCAGCTACATAGCAAAAAGGTGGATTAATCTTATCCTTGATTTTTGACAGAGAAACTGATGAGGGAGGCTATAATTAGGTTTCATTGGAGTTTTATGAAAATCTGTAGTAAATTAATTTTTCAGTGGCTCTTAGTCTGGTTTGCATATTAAAAAGAAAAAAGCTTCTGAATGAATGCTTCTGTTTTTCCACCATCTCATTAGGATTTCTGTCTGCTCAAAATGTACAGGAGTTTAATTACATACACTTGCCAATATGGCGATTAGAGAGGAAGCCCCTTTTCCAGGCCATTGCACTCATCTGAATTGTGGCCAGAATTTAGTTTCTGTGGGCCCTGAATGAGTTATACCTGGAAGAGGAGAGAACTGCAGCTCTGCTTTCTGGCTCGCTGGGATTCCTCCCCAGAGAAAGCGCTGGCCATACTTACTGAGCAGGTGATGGACAATTTACACCAGGGGCTGCATCTGTTGAATGGATGCTCTGCGCTTCTGTAACCTGAGCAGAGCCTTTTGCCTTTCTCTTCCTTTCCTCATAGTGAATTCTGGGAAAGCTTTCCCAGAGAAAGATTTCAGGTCTATCATAAAAAATTATAGTTGTTCAAAAATAATTACATTTCTAGGACAGATTCTTTCTTTTCTTGATGTTCTGTGTACAGTCCAAAAAAATTGCATGCTTTAGAAGTCTTCAGTGACACGCTTTGACAGCCTAGAATAGGCAGGCTAAGTTGTTTGTTTAGTACTTGTTAGCAGGAAAGCCTGAACCCTGAAGTCTATTCTATATAGCTAATCTCATATTGAAGCTGCAGCTTGGCTTACCGACACTCTGGGTGAAATCCTAACTCTGCTACTGTTTTGTTACTGACTTAAATGGGTCAGATTTGACTTTGAATATTCAAGTGTGTTAACCATCCTATTTTAAAAATATGCCCTTTTTCTGGATGAAGACATACCCCAAGAGGGGGTTTTCTCTCTCTTCCTTAAAAATAATCCTCAGTTCTGCTGTAGGATGAAGTCAACCGTGGCTATCTTTAAACTCGGCTGTATCATGTAGCAAACGGTCAGCTAAATTTAAAATCCATTTTTTGGCATGAAATCTAGCAGAAGTATTTGTAAGATAAAAATGCAGTTAGAGTTGATTTAATTTTCTCCTGCAAACTAGAACACAAGTTCATGATTGAAATCTTTATTTTTAGATGTTATCGTTTGGGTACTTCTGTTCATAGTTGAATAAATGGCTTGTAGTAATAAATGGAAGTGACTTATTTGATAGAAGTTGACTCTAGATCACCAATCTCCCTTGGGTTTGTTGCTTATTTAAAATGGTTATTCAACCCATGTTTATCACAAGCTGTCAGCTGTTGGGAAAGATGGCATCTCCTATTAGGAAAAAGCTAACGGTAAGGAAGAGGTTTTAGTTCAGCATTTGCAGCATTTAGAATTACACCAGGTAGCTTGGCATTTAATTTTCATGAAGGACACAGCATTGACTGACTGTGTAGTTTTCAGAATATGTCATTTCGTGTACAATAGTGGTACTGTAGGCATAGATATGTGAGAGCCTATCTTTGTGTAGGTCAATTGATACCACTTAATCTATTGGAAAGCAAACCACGATAAAGCTAGATAGTTGGTACAGGATTTCTTACACAAAGAGTCAAGAAGGATTTGGGGGGGATTCAGTTCACCTAACTTAACTGTCTTGGAATTAAAAGTTTGGTGTAAGATAATCAGGCTTTTTCTGTAAGTACTGGGGAAAGAGAAAGAAAGAGAGGGGAAGAAGGAGATATCTCCAGAGGTTCATTGTCCTAAGTTAGGTATTGTTTTTTCTCCTATAACTATTGATGAACATGCAACAAGAAGTTTGGAGGAGATAGCAAATTGTCCAACTACTAAATACTGTCATTTCTTCCCATTTTTAGGGAAATGTTTTTCCATTTTCTGAGCAGCTCAGTGGAACATGCATTCTTCATGATACGAGCTAATAAAACAAATCAACCTCATTTTAGGTCTCTCTGTAAGTCCCTGTGGGGGCAATAACCGTAGAGGACCACACCAGACAAGCAGTGTGCATACAGAAAGTCTGTTAATGATAGTTTTTATCTTTTTCCTGTGCAGTATTGTGTATGGACCGATGGGCTGAACGCCCTCCTTGGGAAGGATATGTTGAGTGATCTAACACGGAATGACTTAGACACGCTGCTCAGCATGGAGATAAAGCTACGCCTCCTTGACTTGGAAAACATACAGATCCCAGATGCTCCCCCACCTATCCCAAAGGAGCCCAGCAACTACGACTTTGTTTATGACTGTAACTGAGGCTGCCACTGAAACTTGCTTCAAAACTGGAAATATTATAACTGGAGAGATATTAAAAAAAAAAAAGAGTGTGAGGAAAAAAAGAAACCCACGTGTGCACCTTGGATTTTGGCTTTGGGGAGGGGTGTTGAAACACTTGCATTCCTCCCTGTTCACTGCATCCCTTCTTTCCCCATTCCCATCCTCCCCATTGCTCATCCAAATCCACATTGCTTTAATTAACTTGTACTTGCAGGCCGTGGGCCTTGCTTAAGGCAAAGACTGCCACTAAGAAGCACCCTCCCGAGGACTTTTTTTACATTTTTAATACTGGAATAGACATTCTTAACTAAAGGACGTTGTTATCAAACTGCATGCCTGTGAAACCCACTTGGCAGGGCAGAGGCTTTAACTGGAAGGAGGAGGGAGGTAGGGAGCAGAAGCAGCTACTGTAAGCAGAAAATTACCCCAGACATTCCCAAGAATCTGCTCACAACTGAATCCAATGTGATGACGAAAATCGTTAACTGCTTCCCAGTGCTTGCACCATTCGTCACTGTCATTATTCTTTCCACTGTCATCTTGACTCTTGCCACCAGCCTTCACCCAACTGATCGGCTCCCAGAATGGAAAGTCTGCAGGTTTTTGCTGTACCATATGCTGCAATGCTGCAACAGCTTTTAACTTCTTTTCCTCCCAGCTCTTAAATAGCCCCACACTAGCAGATCACTCACACAAACTGTGTATGAAGCCACTAGTGTGTCCCATCCCTATAGCATTCCCTAAGCCTCAGTTGCCTCTAAAATTGGCTTGTTGCTATTCAAAGTGATTTTTATTTTCTTGGTCCAAAGTTCAACAGTAATTTCCACAAATTAATTACAACTGCCAAACATCCAGGTTTACATTGTTGTCATTGCTACAGTGTTGGAAATTTGCAAGGGATTTTTTTCGTACGGGTTCTAATTTTTTTATTTTATTTTGCCAAACAAATATATTTAATGAAAACTAATTTCATTGTGAGTACTTTTGGGGGACAATATTTTTACTTAATTTCCATTTGGAACATTTGCCCCGAAGGGAAAAAATAATATTTCCCTTCAACTTCACTGTTGAATAAAAATCTGAGTTGTGATGATTCTTGGAACTTTGGTTTTTTTCTGAAGTTGTCTTTTATTCTTTATGGTTCCTAGCAATTCTGAAGTCTTTGGTACAAAGAGGAGAGGGAAAGGTGGAACCTTTTTTATCTGTATCTGATTTAATTTACTTATTTGTTTGTTTGTGGTGACAAGGATGAGCTGCATCCAGAGATCTCCATTGCCATGGGTACATGAGCCTTTCTGTGAGAAGGACCCTTTGTGAAATCCAAAAATCACAGCATACTGATGTGCTCGTGGTCAGTTTAAGGCTGCTGTCTTTACCATGTTTGCTGGAGTAACTGACTTCCTGTATTTCCATTTCCTCCATTGAGAGTGTTTCTGGCTGCAGCAGACTGGTACTGGGGAAGTTTGGGCTTTGCAGGATGGATTCCCTCCCTCCTCATGTTCTTCTAGGTATTTCACTAAGTTCAGTATCCCTTACTCCAAAAGTGCTGGGTCTAGATCTCAAGGAACCCACCAGCCCTTTCCCTCCCACCGCACATGCTGAAGTTCCTCTCCTACTCAGACCCAGCTGAAAAAGACTGCAAAGGGCTTTTATCAGGGCTTGTGCTAGTGAGGGACCTAGAGGGTGGTTCCAGTTTAGACAGATGCAGAAGACCTCAACTGAGGTGAACTTTACTCCATCCAGCTGGCTCTGGGGCAAACATCCTGACTGATCTCACACCAGGTGAGGAGAGAAATGACATCCTGCGGGTGCAACAAAAAGGAGGATGAGGAGAATGTTGTATCAATTCAAGCATCAGGGTCCTAAGGAAGGTGCCTTCCTGAGGCTGTGTTTGCAGTATTTTATGAATGCCTTGATCTAACAGGAGACTTAAGTTGGTTTAGGTGGTAATGGATGGTAAAGTAAGGAAAAAAAAGCCTCTGAGTTAAACGCTGGAGTAGGAAGTTAGAGGGGACTCTGGCCTGAGAGAAGATTCAGTCTGAGTGAGAACAGGGATGTGTAACATGAGGTGTGGGAGTTTCAGATGTTTTATTCTCCGGAGCCTTGTCAGACTGTAGGAAAGGTAGTCATGGTCAGGAATGAGTGGAAGCAAAGGCACTACCTGCCACAGGGGATTTTGGAGGAGTCCTGGGGGTGGAGGATGGAGGTAGGAACACATTTCTTTACAAGACAGTGATGCTGCCTCTTGTCTGTGTGAAGACAAGACTCGGAGCACAATAGAGAATCTGAGTTGTTTTTTTAATCTTCCTGACCCAGCTGGATGGCTTGGCTGTGCATAACCTTTGCTTTTTATTTACAGACTGCAGAGCTTGTGCTTCAGATGGGTATTGCTCGTTGTCAAAAGAAACACCTTTCGCTCCTAACTGGTAAGAGCCAAACACTGCCGGCTCAGTGGCAATCCGATGCCCTGATCTTAGCAGGTGACGATCCAAAAGGAGCAAACAAAAACCCTCCTCCGGGGGAAAACTTGAGCAGGAGAGAAAGGTTAAGACTTGCCTCCCCCACTGAGGTGAGTGCCCCAGTTTGCACCCCAGGAGCCCAGGGGAGGTGGTGGGAGAAGAGCTGCTCACACAGCCCGCTGTTTTTACCAACACCTTGTGCCCATCCGCATTACACCGAGGCACATCGACACCACTTGTGCACCGTGGGGCGCTGGCAGCTGGCTCTGTCCTTACACCCCTCTGGTCTCCTGCAAGCAGGCAACATAGCCCAGCGGCCTGCCTCCCACCCCAGGACTCTGCAGGGTGGACACAGCCTGACTGGGGTGAGGGGCCAGGTCTGGGGCAGGCTGGATGCTGTGGCACTGCCACATGGCTCTATCTCACCTCCTCCTGCAGCCCTGCCGTACAGAAGCCCCATCTCCTCATGTGGTCCAGCTCTTTATATGGGTTATGCATCATGTGGGATGGTCACATGAGCAGGTATGCTAAATTTGTCTCCCCCAACGTGTCCCACCCTGCTACAAGAAAGAAGAGGCTCGAGAGACGCGTTGGCATAATGGCCCATGCAGCTATTTTAAAAGTGCTCCCACAGCAACGTGAAGGGCTGTGATGCAAACAAGAATCCTGCCTTCAGTTTCTAGAGCTGTCATACAGGCTCACTTCACCATTACAAAATTAAAAAAAAAAAGTTTAATGATGAACAAGTATCCCGCTGCTTCCCATTCATTTAAAAAAAAAGAGAATGAAAATGGCAAATTCATTTGCTCACGCTGTTGTGTGTTCCGGAAAAGCTTTTAAGGCTTCACATTTAAGGAGCCACAGCAGGAAAAAAAATTGCTGTTGAAGATTCTTGTATAATTTCAAAACATTAAGTGGGTAATTGCTTGTAAAAGCCATAAAGGAGAGAGAGAACAACAAAAAAAAACCAGTGTAATTTTAGTTCCTGTTTTTGAAATGACTTTGCTTTTGAAAGTGAATATTTTCTTTTACCAGAAAACTTAAATCAAGAAAAATATGTATCTTCTAAAGTCAACTGCTTGTCCTGCTTGTAAAGGACAAGGAGAAGAGCAGCAGTGCTAAGTAATCCTACACAAAAGCAATCTATGTGTCAAAGAGCTTGCACTCTCTGGTCTTTCATTACTGCTTTTCAGAAGCAATTCCGTTTTCAATATGGAGAACTCTTTTATTAAACCTTACAACTTGCAAGAAAAAATAACATTCTCTTGCAAAGAGGCAGGTAAGTGATGACTGTTTTGGGTTGCAAAATGACCATGCAAGATCCTGATCACTTTATTTGAGAAATCTTCTCATGTCTTCATGCCCTACCCAGGATTGCATTTTACTTGCCCAGGGTGCTTTTCAGCAACATTTCTCTCCTGTCAGTTGTCCCAAGTAATGCAGGCATGTCACATGTGTATCGGAATGTGAAGGCTCATATGGAAATCTGGTGGGATCCACTGCCCAGAACAAATCCCTGTCTTCTCTGGCAGGTGGCTGAGGCGCGAGGGAGCCCTGTGTGCCCACAGCAGCTGTGTAGCCCACCAGCTGTGATCACACAGGCTCTGGCCACTGAACAGCTCTTAAAAGAGGGAGGGATGAAAGGGAGGAGAAATGAAACCCCCTCCAGGCAGGGGAAGATGGAGAGAGAGGGGCATGGGCATGAAATGCCCAAATGCCGGTCTGCTTTTTGGTTTATCATTGCATTGGAGTGCAGTGATCAGAGGGTGGCTCTAATGCATCCAGCTGTGGTGGTGCAAGCTGTTAACCCTGAGCAATAACCAGCACTGGAAGATGTTGGGAGTAGGAGGACACTCTTGTACTGTCATATTCCCCCCTTTCTCTCTTTTGTTGCTGCTGCTGCACTGAGAAGTAAATGCCAGTAGCTTCCCTGTCATGTAAAAGTCGTACATCTAAGATGCGTAGTAAGATGAATGTAAGATTTTACCCCATTCTTGTTTCATTCTTGAGAGTCTAAAAAAAAAAAAAAAAGGAAAAAATCTAGCCCTTACTGACCTTGGGATATCTTAGCTGTCAGAAGCAAGCCTGGAATACTAAGCATCTGACATAAGAAAAGAGCCCTTCCCCTTACAGCAGCATCAAGGAGCTGGAAGTGAAAAGGATTTTCCTTCATTCCCTGTTGGAATGGAATGTGTTGATGATAACTTCCTTCTCCAAGTGATAGAGTAGTCAGTGAGGAGAGGTGCTATGCTAGACCTTGTTCTCACCAACAAGGAGGGGCTGGTGGGGAATGTGAAGCTCAAGGACCACCTCTTCCAAGCTCAGGAGTGATGCATCCCAACAAAGAGGAAGTCGGGCAAAAACACCAGGAGGCCCGCATGGATGAACAAGAAGCTCCTGGACAAACTCAAACACAAAAAGGAAGCCTCCAGAGGGTGGAAGCAAGGACAGGTAGCCTGGGAGGAATACAGAGAAATTGTTTGAGCAGCCAGGAATCAGGTTAGGAAAGCTAAAGCCCTTGATCGAATTAAAACTGACCAGGGATGTCAAGGGCAACAAAAAAAAAGCTTCTATAGGTGCATCGGTGATAAAAAGAAGACTAGGGAATATGTGGGCCCTCTCTGGAAGGAAACGGGAGACCTGGTTACCCGGCATATGGAGAAGGCTGAGGTACTCAACAACTTTTTTGCCTCAGTCTTCACTGGCAAGTGCTCCAGCCACACTGCCCAAGTCGCAGAAGGCAAAGGCAGGGACTGGGAGAATGAAGAGCCACCCACTGTAGGGGAAGATCTGGTGCAAGACCATCTAAGGAACCTGAAGGTGCACAAGTCCATGGGACCTGACGAGATGCATCTGCGGGTCCTGAGGGACCTGGCGGATGAAGTGGCTAAGCCGCTATCTGTCATATTTGAGAAGTCGTGGCAGGTTGGGGAAGTTCCTACTGACTGGAAAAGAGGAAACATAACCCCCATTTTTAAAAAGGGAAAAAAGGAAGACCTGGGGAACTACAGGCCAGTCAGTCTCCCCTCTGTCCCCAGCAAGATCATGGAGCAGATCCTCCTGGAAACTATGCTAAGGCACATGGAAAATAGGGAGGTGATTGGCAAAAGCCAACATGCCTTCACTAAGGGCAAATTGTGCTTGACAAATCTGGTGGCCTTCTAGAACAGGGTTACAGTGTTGGTGGATAAGGGAAGAACAGCTGACACCAGCTACCTGGACTTGTGCAAAGCCTGTGACACTGCCCCACATGACATCCTTGTCTCTAAATTGGAGAGACATAGATTTGATGGATGGACCACTCAGTGGATAAGGAATTGGCTGGCTGGTTGCACTCAAAGAGTTGCGGTTAACAGCTCAATGCGGTCAACACTAGGTCAATGTCCTAGTGACAAGTGGGGTTCCTCAGGGGTCGATATTGGGACCAGCGCTGTTTAACATCTTTGTTGGCAACATGGACAGTGGGATTGAGTGCACCCTCAGCAAATTTGCTGATGACACCAAGCTGAGTGGTGTGGTTGACACACTGGAGGGAAGGGATGCTGTCCAGAGGGACCTTGACAGCCTTGAGAGGTGGGCCTTTGTGAACTTCATGAAGTTCAACAAGGCCAAATGCAAGGTCCTGCACATGTGTCGGGGCAATCCCAAGCACAAATACAGGCTGGGCAGAGAATGGACTGAGAGCAGCCCCGAGGAGAAGGACTTGGGGGTGTTGGTTGACAAGAAGCTCAACATGACCTGGCAATGTACGTTTGCAGCCCAGAAAGCCAACCGCATCCTGGGCTGCATAAAAAGGATCGTGGCCAGCAGGTCGAGGGAGGGGTTTCTCCCCCTCTGCTCCACTCTTGTGAGACCCCACCTGGAGTACTGTGTTCAGCTCTGGGGCTCCCAGCATGAGAAGGACATGGACTTGTTGGAGCGAGTCCAGAGGAGGGCCACGAAGATGATCAGAGGACTGGAGCACCTCTCCTATGAAGAAAGGCTGAGAGAGTTGGGGTTGTGCAGCCTGGAGAAGAGAAGGCTCTGGGGACACCCTATAGCAGCCTTCCAGTACTTAAAGGGGGCCTACAGGAAAGCTGGAGAAGGACTTTTTACAAGGACATGTAGCGATGGGACAAGGGGTAATGGCTTTAAACTGGAAGAGGGTAGATTTAGATTAGATGTAAGGAGGAAGTTCTTCACTGTGAGGGTGGTGAGGCACTGGAACAGGTTGCCCAGAGAAGTTGTGGATGCCCCATCCCTGGAAGTGTTCAAGGCCAGGTTTGATGGAGCTTTGAGCAACCTGCTCTAGTGGAAGGTGTTGGAACTAGATGATCTTTCAGGTCCCTTCCAACCCAAACCATTCTATGATTCTATCCTATGATTCGGACAGTTACACAGCCTCCATGTGCTGAGGGTAAAATCCCTGAAAACTCTGGAAGACATTCGTAGGACAAAGTTTTTGTCACTTACCACTGGCTGGGCTGTCATTGCCTTCCCCAGAGCTTGCTAAATCAGGATGAGACTCGCTCAGTGCTCCCTCCCTCTCTAGATGATAATTATATTTGAATATTAAACAGCCACATAGCTTACGTAAGTTTCCTGATTAACAAAGCACTTACCCACATAGCAAAAGAGGCTTGATTTCAGTTTTATAAACAGGCACCTAAATTTAGGTGGGTGCTTGTGGACCTAGCTGGATCAGGGCCTCTGTAAGCAGAAAGGCCCTTTACCTGTTACTGAATTTTTGCAACATCCTTGGAGGCAATGCAGGTAATGACTTCTCTGTCTGATGTGTAATTGGATTGGGTACCACTGATTACTTCAGGAGACTGAAAAAGATGCCGCCTGATTATTGAACATCACTCCAGCTGCTTCATGCATATTTGGGACTTACACAGAGGTAAAAGGATTGAAATGGGAACCCTTTCTATATGAAATCAGGCTGAAATTTGAGAGTGGTGTCAAAAGCACGTTTGTTAGGGCAGGACCAGGTGTAAAATGGATGTTGGAAGAACCATGAATTTTTATAGCAAGGTGATTTCAAAGTGCTGATTCAGGGAATGCCGTCCTGTGGCAGCCTCATGAGGGCAAGGTTAAAAAGAACTGGAGACAGTTTTAAACTTGTTTAGTAATACATATTTACATTTTATTTTTACTTCTAGTTGGGAGGCCTTGAAGGTCTCTGAAGAGCAGAGCTGGTCTGGTGATGCTTAGCTTGCAGGGACACACATAGGGCAAAGGAAACATTTCATTAGCCATCTTTCTCCAGGTAGAGAGGTTGCTATTGGAAGTAGAAGAGTTTTCTGAGCTGATGTGGCTTTTCAACAGAGAATTTCTCAGCTTTACCATAGCCACCTCACTGGACGTGCTGTGCAGAGAACAGTAGCTGTTGTGGTTTTATACTGTCTTGGAAGAGCCAAACAAGCCTCTTCATGTTGGGAGGCTCACTCAAACCCTCTCTCATCCTATTTGCCTCTTATTTATAGACCATTTACTATAAGACATGACCTATGGGACAGTCACAAAGCTGGGGGACCCAGTGCTGCCTGTTCCAAACAGGATGCTGCCTTTGAGTTTCAGCCCGGGGAGGGTATGGCCACAAGACAGCAGTGCATGTAGAGGGTGGGAGGGAAAAGAGACACCTAATATAATTGTGCCAAGAGATGCCGCCAAGGACAGGCTTTCTTTCCTGTGATGCTTAAGGATGTGTCTTGAATGACTTTATTTCAGTTGTCATTAGAGGATTTTGCAGCCTGATTGAGCACCACAGTTAAACTCTCCCTTGATGAAACCTTGTGAGTCTAATTTTAATCTTGTAGGCAACATGGTGTTCAGCCTAAACTGATTATGTTTTGGGACTCCTCTGGGTTGTGAGGGGGAAGGAGGCTGGTTGGCTTTTGTTTAATAAGAAGCAGCATTTTTTTACGAGGTGTGTCTGTATCCTCTCAGTTTCTCTTGAAATGCCTCAGATTTAATAACTCCTTCCCACCCACCTCCCCCAAGGGACGAAGGCACCCTGGAGATCTTTGCTGTCCCACCAGCAGGCCACACGCAGGTGGGAGGCTGAGCCTGTGGGACTTCATTCCCTGCCAGTTAGCAGGGAGTTTGTTGTGTTGGGGTAGTTTTTGAAGAAGTCAGGAAAAGTAATGTAGGAATCTGCCAGGCTTCAAAAAAATAAGTTTTCCTTAAATGCTTAAAATGAGGACACTGAGGATGCGGACACAGTACGTTGTGCAAAGCTGCTGACTGCTTGCATCTTTCCCAGAGGAAAATGGCTCATCCACAGGGTTTTCCCAGGGCAGACCTCCCCCCCTTTCCCCCCAACAGCAGAAGCCTGGTGCATTTGAAAAGCTTGGAGCTGTGAGCAGGGGAACATGTGACAGGTTTCCCTGCCAGGAGTATGACATTTTAAAAGTGCCAGTAGGATTACTTTGGCTGTTTTTCACCCGCACTGGTCCCTCTGCACGTGTTGCTTGACTCATGATACCCTCTGTCAGTCTCTGACCTTTCTCAAAGCCCTGGGTTCCCCCTTTCTTTCCCCAGCCAAGAGTGGGTGCACTGATATCTTACACCTATCCACCATTTCACCGATCACAAATAGCTTATGCGCAACTCAACCAAGCCAGTTTTCATGTAAACCTCCATCTTGCGCTTGATTCTCTCATTTCCAGTACAATTTGAGGTCCATTGAAAACTAAGGCATTAAAATGGGCTGGCTTGTGGATGGCTTCTCCAGCATCCATGAAGGTTGTTTTCAGCCCAAGCTTTTCCTTCAATGAAGCCCTTTACCGAGTCCTCCACACTGAGATCTTCATCAAACTGTAAGAGTTTACCATTTCCAAGCCTCCAACTTCTCATCACATCTGACAGCTCACAGGTGGATGCACGCACACAAACACATGCACGCATACACAGGATACAAGTGCCTCATCTCCATTCCCCCAGAAAACCAGACTGAAAACAGCACTTTTACAGCTGGGCAATGTCAGATGCTCCAGTGGGCAGCATCATGATGAGAAGGGATGGAGGAAATCAGAGCTGGGAGCATCCTGACAGAGGCTGGCAGGTTAGTGGGACTGCATGGGAGGGGATGTAGGGAGGGGAGGTTGGGGCAACACAAACCTCACCATCAAAAATACCTTACACCTGTAACCATGCTCAGACACAAAGATGAAGTAAGGGTAACATCTAAGAGCAGGTGACAACACAAAATTGCTGAGCTGTGCATCGGGGACCGGGAAAAAAGTATTGTGCAAGACAAAGCAGCCTTTCTAAGGCCTTATTTTAGATTTTTTTTTTTTTTTTTAATGATGGCTATTATGCCTTGTGGAAGTGCCCCATTGGCATGGGTATGCACCAGCACTGTGTTTTCATCACCTTGAATCTGCTGCAAGAAGCAGCACAGGGAGGGGACCACTGCTGTGACCCTGAGCTGGCCAGGAAAGGGGTGGTGGAACAATCTCCCATCAGCAAATGCTGATGAAGGAAAATCAACGTGCAAACAAAATCTGTGAATTTAGCTGAATCATTGATTTAGGAAGGGAAACTGAGAAGTTAAAGTGGCTGAAACTTGCTGCTCAGACAGCTTTTGGACTACCATAGGTCATGGTTCTCCTTCTGTAAAGAATTAGTATTTCAGGGCTTCTTTTTAGTTCTAAGATCTAAAGTGCCATAGAAAGTTGTAGCTGAAAGAAAATGTTTTTTTTTTTTTTTTTTTTTTCCCCACTTTCTATTAGAAATTGTGTGGCTCCCCCCGCCCTCCCCAGAAAAGAAGCCAAATTGCAGCAGTCTGGATACCATCCCCCCTGATCAGAAATTCTGCCCCAGAACCTCCATCACCAAACTTGCATTGCCTGAGGAAAACCATCCTGCCTGCCTGTATAGCAGACTTGCAGTAAAAAGGTACACATAACAAGTCTACCAGCAGTAACTCATGCAGAATGGATTGCAGTAGTTTCACCCAAATACATTTCTGACAAGCTGATTTGACGAAAAAAGCAGTCCAAGCCCCCAGCTTTTGCTGCATATGAAGGGCTGGCTGCAGCCATGAATTAAAATTGTGCTCATGGGGAAAAAGAAAAAGGAAAGCAAGCAGCAATTCCTTTCATTGGTTTGGTTCAGTTTTAATCAAATCTGAGTCACTTTTAATTTCCCTGACTTCAGGAGGTTTCTCAGCGATGGGCTTCTGAAGACAGGTTCCTGAATTAAGCTAATTAGTCAAGTGACTGGCAAGTATTCCTTCAGATCACCCTGACTGGAAAAAAAGGAAAGGGCTGTGGATTTAATAACTTTGTTCATGCAGAGCAAAGAAATTAAGCACTGCCGGCAGCAGCACGGTGGTCAGCCTGGACCTGAGCACTAGCTCACGCTCGACAGCCCTGCAAGGCGTCCTGTCTACCCCAGGACTGGCATCAAGCGCCTGCCGTGCCAGGAGAGCCCTCGCCAGCAGGCACTTGCTGCCTATGATTTTCTAGTGCTTTCCAGAGTGTAGTTTCCCAGATGTTTATACAACAAGGAGCAAGCCCATCAAGCAGGCAGGAGGTGTGGGGGGTGGAATTGCATCCTTCTTGCTTTTTGATGAGGCTTGATAGACCCTTGATGCTGAGTTTTGGAGGGACCGAGCAGGGTACCAGTACAGCCGCACTGCAGGGCCTTTTAAAACTGATCCCCCCTGAGCAGAGGCACTGACAGATGATTTAGCACACTGCCTTGCTGGAGGGTTGCTCCAGAGGAGGCAGTTTGAGTGGCTGCACCATCTGTCCACTGTGCTAATTCCTCCATGCGGGCTGAAAAAAGTGGCTTTGCCTTGTGGGAGCCATCCTGAGGCACCCGATGGTTCCCCACTCGTGCTGCTTGAGTGGAACTGCTGTCTAGGAAAGTCATCTTTGGGGGAGCAAGTGGTTCCTGCTGCCATCAGCATCCCCGCAGTATGTGAGACTCGCACTGCTCGTGCCAGGTCCGGGAGCCCAAAGGTGGCTCCTTTGGGCCCTGGCGTTGCTGGATGGGGCTGAAGCTGCGCTTCACGGGCTGTAAAGGGAGGGAAGGCATGTCCATAACTGCCTCGTTGGCCAAGTTCCTGATGGAAATTAGTACCTTAGTGCTTCTGAGACTGTCTTGTCTTGCTAATGTCATATCAGAGCACCCAAGATGCTGTAGGAGCATGATTTTATACCATGTATTGGAAAAGAAAAAAATTACAACACAGAGATGAGAACTCATAGATGCTCCCCATTTGTTAATGGACTCGTAATTCTCTTGCTGACACACTAGCGCATTAAAAAGGCTTTTTCCAGGCTCTTGAATGTGTTAGTGAAGGCCCATTTCCATCAGCCTTCTTTACACTTTCCCAGCTTCTGAAGCCTGCTGATGCAGGCTTCTGTGGGCAGCCATCCCTGTCTCCCAGCCAGTTTGGTAATGCACCATGTCTTCTTCCAGCACACCCTGAACAGTAAATGCAAAGATAACCCCCCATTTTGCACTTGGACAAAGCCATAGCCCTGTGGCAGCGTTGTCTAACATGAGCCAGAAGTGCAGCACCAGGTATCATTTGGTCTAGCATGTATTCAGATGCCCACAGCCCAGCTGAAGACATTAAATGTTGTTTCCCTTACTGATGTGGTGAGGGTTTGAGCCAGGCTGTAATTTACTCCTGAAATATCCTGGAATGAAAAAGAGAAGTTAATCGTTTGGGAAGACAGGTATGCTTATCTTCAAGAAAGGAACTGCATTAGTAAAGTAACAGAGGATTTGATTCTACTGTTGCAATGAAGATCATAAATATTCATCTCTGAAAGACAGACATGGATGTGAGGATGATAAAACAGGTGTGCAAGACCGGAGTGACAGGTGCTGAATAACTCATGAGAAGGATCCTGGGATTTAGTGATGGCATCAGGAAATTTAATGTCTTGCATGAACTGTTCCCTGCAAAAAGAGAGAATAACATCTGTTCTGTCCCGGCAATTCCCCCTGGTATGAGCACAAAGAATAGCTCCCAGCAGTCTGTCACACTTGGGACAAATGCAGGATTAATAGTGTTTCGTGTTGGCCTGTACTCTACCTGCCTCATTGTGGTCTGAACCTCCAGGGGATGGGAAGGTCTTATTAATTAATTCTCTTAATTCAAGAACCTGTAACTGATTTATATGCAGTCTAGGGCCTGATCCTGCAGGGCATGAGCTAACTTTGGCGAGGCGCACAGCTTTCCAAATCCCCAGCAGAGAGGAGCTACTGGATCTTGTGCTGCAAAATAAGCAGCAAGGGTATTTGGGAAACCTATATTTCACAAAAAATGTTTTTGTTTTTTTTCCCAGTGCAGGTCATACATGGCATTTGATGCTCATCAGTGCTGCAGATTCAGCTCAGCCAAAATTCGCCTTCTAGGGACGGCTGCCCGTTTGGTTTCATCCATGGGTAACAGCACATTTTAGGACTGATATGCCAGCACAGTCTGGAAGAAGATGGGAGAAAACAGTATTAGAAGGAGCAGGGGATTTTACTGCTCAAGGATGGAAAGGATGAAGCATCCTTCTCACCAGAGGAGGCAGAGATGTGGCCTTTCAGCAAGGGCTTGAGCTGGTCCCCGCCATCTGCTCTTTCAGCTCGTCGTGCCCTGTCCCCAGACTTGCTGCAGTGACCAGTCTGCTTCTAACTCAGGAAACAATTCATCCAGGGACGGTCCTACCAAGTGCGTGCCCACTACATGGACAGGAGCTGATGCCATGGTCTCATTCCTCTCTCTCAGGCAGTACCCCTGTGCTGGGTCACACCTGGGAAGCTGAGAAGCCAAGCATTGGAAATGCAAGTGGGCCCAACAGCTGAGGTTTGGCGGTCCCTGCCCTCCCAGGACGGCAAGACCGGTAGGTGTGATGGATAGGCCATTCAGTGGGTCACAGCACCTTTCCCACTCGTGGCTGAATCACCAGAGAAGTAAAGTTCCCAAACAATTGGGCAATATTTTAAAATGAAAGGTAACAATAAGCCCTTGTCTTGCTGAGATTGCAGCTCCCGGGCTTGTTCTGCTGATTAACCTCTCTGCTGCTGGCGGGGATGAACCCACATCCAGGCAGGGTCCCTCCACCCCTGCATGCCCAGCTTCCCTGCAGGGATGGCTGCATCCTGCCTCTTCCACCCTGGGGCACGATCCCACCTGGGCAGCTCACGAGTAAGCCCAGCAAACCTTGGCAAAGACATTTGCCGGAGGAGCCAATCCCATACTGCCCGGTGCCCTGATCCAGATCCACACACCTCTGCCATGACCACAGTGCTCTGGGATGGATAGCAAAGTGCCCATTGCATCCCTCAGGGCAGTGCCTGAAGTAAATAAACACATTTATTTATGTTTGTCTATTTAGCTTGTGAGATAGAAGTAGAAACAGCCATAAAAATGACATTTACTTATTAGCACCGATATTAACTTTTAAAATTGAGCAAGACCAATCCTGTAAAGTCCCTCAAATTGAAGGCTTGCTCCTTGAAAAGCACAATAAGGCGTTTCATTTCAAGATTAATCATCCTTTTGAATACATATTGAATCTTTCCTTCCCTTTATATTGCAGAGATGCCAAAAAACCCTGAAAGCCCTTGAATTAACTATTGCAGATAGATAGATAAACTAACAGATAACATCTTTTTTCTTTAGTCAACAGGAAAAAGAATTTGCTTCCTTTTTTTTCTTTCCCTGTAAATGTGACAGAAGAAATGACTTTCCAGGTAGAAGCCTTTTCTCCCAGGATGTATCCAGTGTGGACGCATGTATGCGTATGTGTGGAGTCTTTCCTTCATTGAAAATAGAGAGTAATTCTGCCTGTCTCACTGCCCTTCTCTACATGCTTTCAGTATTTTTATTTATGTTACAGCAGTGTTGCTCTGTGATATGTCGCAAGTGTCCCAAACAGAAGTGAGCAGCTTTAAGGATTAATGAAAGCCTTAGCTACCTGTGGACAGAGAAAATGAAACATTAGGGCAAATGTATAAGAGGCTTCTGTTGGAGGGCTTATCTTCTCTCTCCAAAATACCTTAGGAGTAAGCTACGATGCGAGGGGAAGCTCTGAACATGGGTGCTCCCAGATGGTCAGTGCGGAGAGGCAGTCACCACCACCGGAAAGGCTGAGGACCCACCAGTCATGCCCTGAAGACCAAAAGTTACTGTCTGAGTGACCACACTATGCCAAGGGGAGCAAAGTCCACAGCAAAGGTTAGAATGGAAAGAATCCATAACTTATCTACTTTATAAGCAGTGGCAATTAGCAGGTCAGATTTTAGTGACTGAGGTCTTGGGTTGGGGTATTCCAGCAATTTAGTCTTTTAAAATTTGCCAAACTTCGGGAGTGGGGGGCGGAGTATGGCTGGAAATTTTGCTGGCTATCTTCCCTATTGCAAATCCAAACCAGCAATTCAAACAGCCCGTATTCACAGTGTGTTCTGCTTTTTCTTGCTGAGAGGAAGGGAATGATTCATTTTCACCTGGGTACCGTAACCTCCCACCATCAGGTAAGTTTTCCTGTCATATCAGTGTATTTTCCTGTGGCCTACTTGCTCACCAGCTGCACTGGGGGGAGTGAAATCCATGTCGAGAGAGCCTGAACGGCAGATCAACAGCAGTCTGTAGGAGATGTGCCAAACAGCCCGCACCTCTAGGGCAAGGGAGTACACCTCTGACTTTGTCTCCTGATGCTCTCCTGAGAGCTACAGCTCAACATGGAGGAGCTGTTGTGGTCCAGAGCATCCTCCCTCTTGCATCCTGAGTAGAAATGTTCAGCATCCTCTGCAGAAAACAAGCCTACCGTGCTAGGGGAGCCCTTTAGTGAGGTGGATCCTCCTCAGGGATGCAGGGGAGAACCAAGGATGCCATCCCAGCAAGTAGGGCCTTGGGACCCCATGGAGCAGCTGGTATTCTTGGCAGGAGCAGGATTGGGTCACTTCTCTGAAAATACAAGCAGTCACCTGATAAATATAGGCAGACAGTTTTAGATAAAAGTTACGGCTTACCTTCATCTGTGGTGACTGTAGTTATTTTTGCTAGTCATCAAAAGACACTGCTGGATGTAGGATTAAAGCAAAGGAATGATGTAGACACATGAATTATGAATTTTGCATCATGAATTATTGCCTAAAATAGTGTGATGCACCAAATACACCTAGGGCAAGTGTTCTCTAGTTTTGAAGGTCTAGAAATTACACCAGCTTCAGAGAAAAGAAGTAGTTTCTTTGTATATCCTAAAAAAAAATTGGGCAACTTTCCTTTACCTATTTGGCATCCAATGGTTCCTAATCTCTCTGTACAACTTTTGCCACAGCGATGCTTCTGGGTTTTGGCTGCTCATCTTGAAAGGCTTCACTGGGATTTGATTTTCAGAACATCAGTGCTGAACATTTCCCAAAACCCATCTGTCAGGAGGGGATCAGAGAACCAAACACTGAGACATCCAAACCCAGATGGTCACTTTTGGGCAGGAACATGACTCTGTATCTTTCCTACCTCTTCTCACTTCCTCATCACTAAGTGCCCAGGAACTTGCAACATGGGATCATTAAAATTTCTTAACCAGCTTTCATGATTTCCACATCAGAGCTTTGGGGCAGGAGACTTCCCTTCCAGAGGACTCTCAAGGCAGGAATTTGGCTACAGAGGACTACAGAGGGTGAAAAGGGGAAAAGCTTGGGTAGAAGAAAAACACTGGTGAGACCTAGATACCCAGATCACTGGATAGTTGCATAAATAACTTTATTTATTGTGGCTAGGGCTCCCAGGCTTATACTCCCAGTGTTAACCACAGCCACGCTGATGGGACATCTGCCTATACACCGTGCTCCACTTCTGCTACAAAAGAAACTTTGGTGTACTGCCTGCCCAGCTCCTAATATGAAATGAAATTCCTTATCTTGCACATTATCTTTTATCTGGACTTTTACTAACACCACTATCGCTGTATCACTCGGAGGCAAGATT
Source organism: Haliaeetus leucocephalus (assembly GCF_000737465.1). Classification (NCBI taxonomy): domain Eukaryota; kingdom Metazoa; phylum Chordata; class Aves; order Accipitriformes; family Accipitridae; genus Haliaeetus; species Haliaeetus leucocephalus. Next base: position 2,301,939 of record NW_010972519.1, read on the forward strand.
ATTCAGACTCCCCGCTGGGAATCTGCAGCATCACTGCTGCACAGAAAGAAGCGCACTGATAGACTGCAAATAGAGATGTTTCTGATATGCATGGAATAGATTTGGGCATGCCCGGCTATATAATTCTTATCATTTCTGCTTACTGGAAAACATTTCTTGGAGTCTGATAGCTGCTAGAAGTGGCTGCTGGTTTAGTTCAATTCAGGGCCCGGAGATCTCCAGTACATACCTGTTTTCTTCCTTGGCTTTATGTGATGGGAATTTAGTGAAGAGTGACAGACTTGCCGCTGGGGTGTCTGTCACTTTGTTTGGTCCCCAAAATGCATTTCCACTTCCAGAAGTGATGGAGAGGCTCCCTTTCCTTTGGGTGGTGAAGTCTGGAGGGTGAAAGTCACTCAGTCCCCATTTTGTTATCTTCTGGGCATAGAGTTACACTCAGGTATTCTCATTATGAGAAATTATTCCAATGAGGGAAAGGAGTTTTATTTGAGGTTATTTAATACCCTCAAGCTTTGTTGTTAATTTATGACGGTTGCTTTGAATATACATAAATGCTGAGTCTAAATGATGAATGGTGGTGAACAAGTAACCGAGAGACAAAATCCACAAATACTCCAGTGTTAATTTGTTTTCTAAGCCAGGAAGATGGGGGAGATACTACTTCTGTGTCACGTTTCAGTAAAACCCAGGGTAACATTCTTGAGTCCTCCTCTCTTTACTTATCAGCTGGTTGTACAGCATTCACCCTACATTATTTAGGTTAAGAAAAGAGAATCCGTGCTGTGGTATCCAGCAGCTTTATTAAAAACTAAAAAGAAAAAAGGGTCAGGAAAGCCTGAACCATACTTTTTTGTGGTTGTGGACATATCTTTGCAGAAAAAGGAGGTGGATCCAGCATCAGCAGGCTTGGAGCACTTAACAGTGGGAGATTGATTTGCAAGGCAGAAGATTGCCTGCTTATTTTGTCTGAACAATTTAGTTGACTCAACTTTGCTAATGCATATGCCTATATCCCTCGTATTTAATAAACCTTGTACTGAGCATATATCAGGGTTCAAAAAGGATTCAGTAACTCATTGAAAGATATTACAGCTCTTTTTTATGCATCCAGAGCAAGAGCAGAAAGATGTTGGAAAGGTATTATAAGAGAATGAACATTTATCTGAAATGCTATTTATATTTCATTGAATTGGCTGAAAAGGACCACAGAAGGCCAATAATGAGCAAGGGACTCAGGCAGGCAGGCAGCCATCCCACCACACACAAAGGACGGTGTCTTGATGGATGATTTAATGACTCCAATATGTGCGGAGGGGCCAGAGACCAGGTGGAAATACTCTGCATTCAGGGCACAGCTTGAGTGGGGAAAAAATGTGATGCGATGCCCGCTTTCTCCCTTGCTTACAGTTTGATGGTCAGTGTGCCACTGGTTTTGATTCTCACAGGGCTGTTGCTCATTGTGAAGGCAGGAGTCATGCCTGCCTTCTCCAGGACCAAGTCTCTTCTGGGATGAATTAACTCGTCAGATTTGCATCGAGCCCCAGCCGCTCACCTCACCACATCCCTCAGAAGGAGCCTGAACAAGTGCTGTTGTGTTTAACTGAGTGTTTTCCCTAGTACCCTAATTTCTGGAATGGGCCAGAAAAAAAGAAAATACAGCTCTGAGTCTGATGCTGGGAAGAGATAAATATGGGGGATGGCCAGCCAGGGTAAGGAAGCAGAAAGAAGGAAGAAAGGTTTTCTGAATGCAGAGCTGTTTTGGAGAGGCACATTCCTGCTTTATGGTGAGGTGACTAGGAATGGTGGTAATTAAAACCAGCTGCCTGTGTCATCTTCTCGTATATATGCAAGACTAAACCATCAATGTCAGACTTCAGCATAATATCTGCTGGAAGTGAAAAGACAGACAAGTGCAAATAAGGACTCCATGAATTTTCAGTGACAGATCCAAAAGAGCAAGTGTTAAGGGCTGACCTCATGCCTCAGTTTGGCTTGTCTGTATAAAACCAGATTATCATTGAGGTCAGTGCAATCTTTACTGACTGTAACCTCAATCTCAGCTTGTTTTAGTTAGTGGATATATAGTCCTCCAAGTGCTTTGAGTACTTTCATGCAGCTGACTTCCCCACAGAGCATGAAAACTCTGTACATGGCTGGCTGACCAGTGACTTGCTTAATTAATATTTGAAAAATCAGCTTGTGCTGCCTTTGCATATTCATCTGTGGATGATGGATGCTATCCCTGCAGGACCATTTTGCTGATGGAAACTGTCCAGCTCACCTGCAGGTCTTTTATTATGGAAGCAAATCAGTGAAACATCCCTTTGAAAAGAGGAAAAAAAAACCCCACCCTATTATTGAACTGTGAAGTGCCATCAACAGTACATATGTTGTGCAGGTCCTGCTTCTGAGCACAGAAGTCTTGGTATGAGCCTCAAACAATATGTTTAAATAATCTTGTGAACTTTGGTATGTGCTAAAAAAATGACTCCAATGACATTTACCACTGTTCCCTAACCCAGCCACTGAGAATAATTATCTTTTATTGGCACATGTTCTGTGTTGGGATCAAGAGGCTGTCGAGCTGCTTTTTTTTTTTTTTTTGCATTACTGAAGAAAGATCAAATGGAACAAACGTAATCAAACATTTATTTTTCTTCTCCTTTGATGTCATGGCGCTCCCCTTGTAAACACTTATAACCTGACAGCATCTGGGGCAAGCTTTTCGTCCTCTGCCATAGCTTCAATCAGTGCTAAACCAGGAGCCTAACAGGGGGCTGACAAAAACCCAATGCAATAGCTCTGCAGGGATCGATGCAGTAGACCAGATTTTGGCTTGCCTAGCAGGCTACTAGCTATTTATGGCAAGGCAATAATAGGAGAAAAATGCCATCACGCTGAGTTGGTAATGCTTGGCTCTTACTTCTTCAGGATTTAAATGAGTACCTAAACTACAGGGCAGCGCAGAGTCCGTCCCAGGCTTCCTGACTTGTATTTACAGCTGGGTCTGAGTGACTCTGTTATCTAAGGGCTCTAACTAAGCCTTTCTAATTAGTCCTTTCTCAGTAATATTGCCACACCCTCTTGCTCCTTAATTGCCAGAGTTGTTTCTTTTGTCTAGATAATAGCAAGAATTAGGTCTTCTTTAGATCTGAAAAGGCCCACAATTGTGCCCACACAACTCAAAGTGCAAAATTTATGTTGGTAAGGTTACTTCTGAATTTATAGTGTCACCTACACATAGTAAGAACACAACAGCCAGGTTTGTTTTTCTGCACTAAAACTGATCAGCTAAGGAAATGTACTGCATCGCCAGTAATGCAGCTGTATTTTTCATGGGTTCCCTATTTGAAAGCCTTTAGAGTCTTGTTCCCACATTTTGTTATACCCCAAACTCAAGTAAGTCATGTCAGTGATTTACATTTCCAAGAGCGCAGATATCAACAGCTCTTGCAAGCTGGGACAGTTAATTTCATTAAAGGTTGCAGAATAAAGGATAATCATCTCAGCTACAGCTTGCCAATAGCTTGGAACAAATTTTCAGATATGAGTGTAGGAAAATATTGGTTTAAATGCTTTCCCTGCAGCTTTGAATGACAATGAGGTAGAGAGAGAGTCTGAAATAGATGCATAACTTGAACTGAAAGCAGCAACTGATAAGGAAACTGGGGCAGAGGGAATGACTCAGTTGGCTGTGGTGCAGTAGCAAATCCACATGGGGCTTTGGAAATGTTCATCCATGCCAGCAATAATGCACCAACCGCAGAGATGATTATGACAGAGAAATTCAGAGAGCCGTAATGAAAAATAACCAATGCAATGAACCAGTGGGAACTTCAGAGTCAAAGGGCACAAAGGACGACGTTTTGAAAATAAAAGAAAGAAAAGCAACTGAGAGGATCTTTGATCTAAAGGCTTCTTCCTGCAGGTTTTATCTCTCCAGACACAAAAATACAAGGCTTATGTCTATTCCCTTAAGAACTGAACAACATGTCAAAGAGGGGGGGAGAGGGAGAGAAGGAGAGAAGGCCTTCCAAGATAACATTAAATTATCATAAAAATGCATGCAGGAATGTGACAGAGAGAAAAAAAATTGCATATATCTTAAAAATTAATATGTAACAGAAATCTAACCAAATAGTTAAAAAAAAAAAAAGTGCAGTGACTTGGACAGAATAGGATAGGATAGATAAATACACACTGCCAGCTGATCTCCTTTCATAAGATGACTATTCCATAGTTCAAGGGAGTGTCTCCCTTTGTCAACCAAGTGGTCCCTAATCCTGACAGAGAACATATCGATGCTTACATGTCCTGTTCTGGGACTTCATTCAAATATTTTCCATTCTTTTTAATTTTCGAGAGCTTTTTTCAAGGTATTTACTATATACATAAACAGGTCTTTAGGGACCCATTAGAGAAAGCAGTATTGAGAATAACTCCATCCTCACATCTTGTTTCACACTTCTAGTGGCAATCACATGAAAGTGCCCCTTTTGGGGAAAGGGTGACTCTTAAATTGTGTTTAAGCCTTTATTCAGAAAATCAGAAACCATAACTCAGTTCCATTGCATCTCTATCAGGGGCAGTAAAGGTGGGGGCTGAAACCTTACCTTTCCACTATCTTATTTGTCACCACCACCCAAGCCAATGTACATTAGGTGTCAGGAACTAATACAGAAGTACAGGAAATAGAGGAGTGTTGTGGCTCCTTCAGACCCCAGCAAACACACTCCTCCTCCTGGGATCAGTCACGGGGATTGTATCTCTTCACTAGCTATGCACATGCCCTGCTGCCATCTGCTCTGCCTTTGTGGAAATTCAGGTTAGGTTCTGCTTGGCTTCGTCTGCTTTGCCTCAGGTTTTTGGCAGCCACGCATGTATGCAAGTTTCTCTTGGCTCTGCCTCAACTGAGAGAGGCTTGAGGGTGTGGCTGGAGAGCTTGAGTTGGGAGTTAATGAATAGGGCACGTCATGGTACATTAGCCCCTGCAGCCCACTCTGGTGACCCCCAACCAAAGCCCTCTCTTACACGGTGTGTCCCCCATGCATTGCACTTTCTATTGACCTGCATGTGGGAGTAAGATAACTGGCATTTAGCTCTGTGGACCCTCGCATGCGGTAAAACTCCCCAAGAAACATAAACTGGAAGGATGTAATAATCTCTTGCATCAAGCAGGGTGAGATGAGCAAGCTCCTCAGTGTGTCCTGACATCCTGAGAGCAAATTGCAGAGGGCTGCAGGACTTTTCCTTCAGAACAGCATTTTACCAAAACCCTACAGAGAATTCAATGTACATCCCCCTCCTCTGTGTGCTGAATGGGGGGAGCTGCAGGCCCCCCATTTCCTTGGTAGGAAGTAGCAGTTTGTGTGGGGAGGTATATATGATGTATATGTGCACTTTTTTTATTTATGTATTTATTATCCCTAGTCCAAATTCAGCCTTGAAAAACTTCAATTGACCCTGCATCTTCTGTCTAGCAGTGTGTGAATGACCTGTCTGGCTGCGGAGCTGGGTCATTGCCAGAGCACTGAGGGTTTCCCATCTGCAAGAGGTGAGTCCTCACCACACCTCTGGCTCTACACAGTCCTCCCCCCCTCTTCAGAAGTGACACATGGAGGCCCAGAGAGAGAGAAAAATGTTGTTTGCATTCTCAACTCTATTCAGGTGTGTAATGCTGCAGGCAGATACTTTGTAGGGTTTCCAGGAGCATCTCTGCAGAGTTCATTCCTGCAGCCCACCTGGCTCTTGTGGTCCCCCAAGGCAAGTGTGAGGGCCCTGGGACACCCATGGGCTATAACAGCCCTCAGCAGCCCCATGCAGGACCTCCACCCAAGCACCGTGCCCAGGGGCCCAGGAGCCCCACTGGCAGCTCAGCCCTGAGCACCCACTGGAGCTACACTCTCCTGCCTCCCAGCTGGACCTGGTGCAAGCCCACGTTGCAAACACATTGAAAAAACAAGAGAGCTTGGGAGACAAAGATGCTTGCAAGCTGTACGGTGACCCTGCCAGACCTTTTTGGGCAGGGGACATCCCAGGCATCACCCCTGTGCCCTGGTGCTTTGCATAGGGCAGAGCTCTGGTCTCCCCTTGCTCCTGCTGCCGCACTCTTTATTTCCAGGTAGGCAGCACGTCCTGAGTCACCCTTGTCCCAGGTCTGCTTCCCTGGCTTAGATATTGTACACAAGCCTAATGGAAGCATTTATGATCAAATCCCTTTGGGACAGATCTAACGTGGTTTTTTACCTCCCATTAAGATCATTCATGCACTTACTAAGATTAAGAGACAAAGTCATGTGCTCCTGCTCCTTCGCTGCTGTACCAAGATGGCTTCAGGTCTTACTGTCTTAGGGACTTGGAAGTAATATAAAATCTACTTGGCAAAAGGCAGGGCTTGCTGTCTGATTTGAGTGGGAAGGAGAAAGATTTAACACCAGGCGGGGTCACCTTCCCAGCTGGCCTCTGAATCTATGCATGTAAATCCCTCATTTGCCTGACCAGACTGCATATTGTAAAAGCTTTGGGGTTTTTCTTTAATTGGTTTAAGAGCTTGGCTAACACATAAGGTATAGCGAAAACCAGCTCTGTGTTACACATGATTCTGTGTTATCTTGCCACTCTTTCCACAACTTGAAATGAAAGAAAATAACACAACCAATTACGGGCTAGAGCTGTGTGCTTCGCAGGTTTACATGCCTGGGAGCAGCTTGGGATCTATCTATATACTTTATAAGTGCCGTTGTTTAGATTTGTATTTTGCTATAGATATAAAGCGGAAACCATTGCAAAGACGTCTCTGCTAGGAAGATTTTTCTTGCCTATTATTAGAACTCTGCTTTTGCAGCAAGTGCTCATGAGCCAATATGCAGAGTTTTAAAGGACTTCAAAGTGTCATTGGGAACCAAGTGATATGTGTGTTAAAAAGGGTTTAATGGAGCTGCAGTCACTGTAGCACAGTGTCTTTTTATAGCAAGTTTTTACAGCGTTAAGAAAAACATCCTGCAGATTTCAGTAGGGTTGGCATATGGATAAGGTACTTTGCACTATGATTTTTGTTTATCTGCTATTAAAAAAAAAAAGAAAACCAGCATTGCTAGCTATAGGGAGAATGATAAGCAGGAACAGGTCTGTAAAACTCAGGCAACAGCTATTACCTCTATTTTGTTGTTTGGTTTTTTTTCTTTTTTAGAAGAAGAGCATACATTTGGAAGCCAATGGCTTGATTTAGAGAATGGAGATATGGAATGATTTGTATTCACATTGAAGCATTTAACAGTTTTTTTTTTGTTGTTTGGGTTTTTTTTTTCCCCAGAGCCACTGGATTATATTATCATTATCACAAGGCAAATCCTGCTTATCAAAGCTGAGGCAAACTATCCGGGACTGTCTTTAAAAATGTCATAGGTCAGGCTCTCTGTGTGGTCATGTTGGTTCATCTGCAGGAATGTCTGATGATTTGGCAGGGAATCACTGATTTTAATATAGTCTCTATTTTTCCTTTTACAAAACCATTTATGAGTCTCCTTTAATTATGCCCAGGAAGCATGTAGGGATGCCAGATGAGGCAGGCTCCTCATTGTCCTTTAGCAACCCATGTCAACAGCCTGCCCACTTCTGAAAAAGCCAGGCAAGGAGTGGAAAGGAAAGACGAGTACCCATGGCCCGCTGAGGCGGTAAGAGACTTGCCCAGGGTTATACAAAAAGGCAGAAGCAGAGGTAGGACGTAGCTTTGGCCCTCCAGTGCCTCAGTCCTACATCGTATCCTCATAGCCATCCTTGCATCCGCAGTGTCTGGGATTTAGTTGTTTGGACTTGTTCCACCTCTAAAGTGACGTCATTTATACATGATTTATTCTTTGCTTTTGCTTCAGGCTGGGGAACGACTGGTTTCTGCCTTATCTGGGGGAATAAAAAAAAAAAAAAGAGACAGGGAGACCTTTCGTTGTTGTGACTGCCAAAGCAGGAAAAGCTCAGGATTTTTCAAGCTGTGTGGGCAGCTGGGGGCTGCAAACCAATGCACTCAAAGCTGATGAGAACAGGGGTTCAGCTCCCACTGCTCTTATGCCAGCAGCTACCGCCTGTCCCCCCCAGGCTCGACCCCAGCAGAACTAAAGCCCTGGCAAAACCTCGGCATGGGAGCCCCATCCCTCCCACCCCAGCAGCTCCAGCCCGAGCAGCGTCTTTCTTTTATTTTTCACGCCCGGTCCTCCCGAACGGAAACCCTGGTCAAAAATCTTGCAGAAGCAGCCAGAGATACGTATTTTTTCTTGTCAGTGGTGGAGGGCAGAGGAGTGACAGCGGGGATGGGGGGGAGGAAGGGTTTGTGGAGCTGGTTTTTTTTTTCCTTTCTGCAACACTAGTTGTTCAGGGGAGTGTCTTGCGTTATTAACGCTGAGTGGCTCCGGCAACTACTGTGGTTTAAGGTTGTTAGTCATCCGCTGCTACTGCAGGAGACACGGGAGCACTGAGCCAGAGCTGTTCACACAACCCTCGTGGTCCTCCCAGGCCAGCAGGTTGGGAAGAGCTGCAAATGGGGCAGTGGGGTTGCGTGGGGGTGTGGAGAGCAACCCGGGGCCTTGGGGGCATCCTCCCAGCCCAGTCATGGGGTGCCCACATGTACGGGACTCACCGGCTTGTGGTGGGTGGCTGCAGAACCACCCCAAATGGCCTGAAGAGGGGCTGAGGGGTGTGCAAAGGGCAGGGGCCAGGAGAGCACCTGTGATGCGCGAGTGCGGGATCCCCTGTGCACTCCGTAAGAGGGCAGAGGTGTGTGTCCCCGCCTGGGAAGTAGTCCCTGCATTACATATAGATACATAGGTGCACAAGTCTCCTTTCACCTCAAGCTGCTAATAAGACAAGGATGCAGGATGCTCCCTGAGCATTAAAGGAATTCAGGTCCATGTGCACCCTTCCCACCTGATTTCTTCCTTTTTTTTCCTTCCTTAGGATGAGGGGATCTAGGCAAACATTCTTTAATTTATTCTGCATCCTCTGGCTCCCGATTCTGCTGAAGGCTGCCTCTTCCCCCCCTCTCCCCCGTGGAAACGACCCATCGGCCGCATCGCTCTCCTCCGGGCTGTACAAAGGACACACCTGCGTCGGTATGTATTCAGGTTTTGTTTGCCTGCTGGACTAGTTCATTTGTTACTCCACCGGTGAGCTGAGAATTGCTATGCACATCATAAATCACTCCTTTATCTATTTCAACAGCTGTACTGCAAAATACTCATAGTCTTTGGCAAAATAATCACTGAAGATTTTGCAAGGCCAGCATGGAGTCTGGAGTTATTTTATGATTTTGTTTTTGAGTGGCTGCTTCCCAAAGTTCATGTTTTTGCTCTGCGGGGAATAGCATCTGAAAAGCTGGCTTTAACGTCTGGAACCTGAAAACAAGGTGTTATGGGGGTCCTAGTATTTGTTAGGGTTCACGATGCATTTTGCTTAGCTGCAGGAAGGCATGGTTTCCCTTGGACTCGCCCAGGGTGTCCTCATTGATTTCATTGCCTGGGAAACTATTCTTAAGAATAGGCGGTCCGTACTTGGGCCAGGGAGCTTTGTGGTCTGGATGGTCATCTCTGGAAATAGCCAAAGGCTGTTTCCTCACATTTCCTTTCCTTTTCGCGAGTGCACGCATCTGCATGACCTTTACTACAGTGGGGTGACTGTGTTTTGCCAACCCCCCTCTCGTGTGACTTTGGTGACTGATCTCCACAGAAGCTATAGCTGGGGGTATCCTATTGCCTCAGCTGACTAAGCGATTCCCAAAGCAAGACCAGTAACACCGAAGTCAACGTGATCTGTGGGTATCTCTGCACCAGAAATGCCCTTGGCGTGAGACTCTGTGTACCTAGAGAGATGCTGTAGCTTTTATTTTTTATGTGAGCAAATGTTAAATGATGGATATGCTTTATGCATTATGATCCAACATTTTATTTTGTATTCTTTCAGTTTTTCAGGGCACTGGGCACTTTTGTGCTGTAAACATAAACCCTGTCACGGTTCTCCATCCTTCAGAAGGAAATACTTCCTTTCAGCCCAAAATTATTTTCACTGTGGCTCAAGGAACACAATTAGCAATAATAATCCTAAGCTTGATAAAAACAGGGTTTTGCCTCACTTCTGAGCCATCCACAGTGCCCCTATAGATTTTGGCAGGCAGGGTGAACTGAAAGTGGAGCGAAGTCAGGGTGGTGAGGCTTGCGCAGCCACTGCCAGGGTTCCACCACCACCCAGAAAATGAAAGCGAGTCGTGAAAAACAGAAACGTCTGTCAGGGACTGGCCTTATTTCGGCCAGCAGCCACACAAGCAGTGACTGAGCAGCTGCAAGAGTGAGAGAGAAGTGGTGGTTTTTAATGGTGAGATCTTTAGGCAGCTACGTTTTTGATGGAACGGGAAAGGCAGTGAGCGTGCTCGCCTGTACGATTTTTACACTGGTGTTTTTTAAATGTCAGGTGTGAGCATTATCTGCCTTTTCCATCCTATTGACCCAGCAAGGGTCTAAGTTCCTAAAGTGACTGCACATTGCATTGAAGTCACCTTGCACATGATAAATTGTGCTTTTTTTTTCCCCTCCTGAAGGGAGGAAAGCTGTGCCAGCACCGTTGCATTTCCCCGGCGTGTTTGTTCAGTGGGAAGACTCCAAAAAACCTGCCTCCCATGCCAGTTGCTCTCTCTGAGGTGTCCTTTCAGCTAAAAGCATCCACATGAGGTCAGCTCAGGACCAAAACAGACCTTCTGCACCTCTGTAAACCACAAGCTGCAAATGAAGCATGCAGAGCATTAAAACTGCACGGGCCGGGCCTGGCAGGGAGGGCTAGTGACTGCACGCAGGCAGGCCTGCTAGCCCAGACCTGGGGTTTCACTGATTAGCTGCTCTCTTGACTAACTCTTGAAAACACTGACAAGCCATCTGTGTCTCTTCCTTTTCACAAGTGGGGAAGGGAAAGCATGGAGGAGCTGGTGTAACCATCAGCCATGGCACGGAGTAGGGTTAATGTCAGTTCTTGCGGCTGATTCGGTGACTAGCCCTCTTAGGAGCAGAAATTAAGCCGAGATCAGCTTCATCTGTAGGAGGAAGATTGTGATTTCCTTTCAACAGCTCGACCCCAGACCCTGCCAACTCAGTGTGCTGTCTGGGAAGGCACTGGGAGAGGGCCATGAGAACTTCCTCTGTGTCTTCTTGGTCTTATAGATTGAGGCAGCATTTTTAATGTGAGAAATGCCCACTGCCGAATGTATAGGAGATTTTCTTGAAGAAATGGATTTTTTCATGCAAGTTAGATATGTGGTCAGGTGCCTAATCTTTCAAAGTTATTTGCCTCTCTTTTCTGAGGGAAATGAGGTGGCTGCACATTGAATAGTCATTTCTGATCACTCCTGTGTGTGTACCACCTGCATGATCGAGATGATTGCTATGTTAGTAGCTAAAGCTGGTCAGAAAATGGATGCTCTTTCAGTAACAAAATGAAGAAAATATTTTCCATTAGGCCTTTCCACTGAAAGTATCACACTTCTTGAAGAAATATGTGGAAATGATATGACAGGAGAGCAAAATGCAGCTCCGGTACCTCTGTTGAATTCGATATGACTTGGTTGCTTTCTTCTTCTGTTCCCCTTGCTAGGAGCTCTCCTTGGGTAGGCACCATCTGTGCCAGTAAATTCTGGTCGTACTGGGAAAGCGGCTGGATGCTTTAAGAGACTCCCCTGCCCTTAGCACATCCTGGGAAATATATTTTGGGTAGGCACCTATAAGCCGATATGGAATAAGGCTGGAGGAGAGGATGGTATGCATGGTGTGACAGCAGGCTGAACAATTCAGGCGACTCATAGGGAGAGGTTGGCCAAAACATTTCTGCTTGTTACTTGTCTAAAAAAGAAGGTGACTTTTTTACAGCAAACTTAATTGTGTTAGAAAACATTTTGACAGACGTTTTAATCAGCCTCAGTAACTATAGAAAAAGTCACATCATTTTTGCTACATTTTCTTGAAAATTTTGGCTGCTTCAAGCAGAACAAGTCTTTTCATAATTGACTCAGTGTAAAAATAAAGCATCTGGAAAGTGTTGCCACCTAAAAAGGGATTTAATACTACTGCCTTTTAGAATTAGGGAAAGGAGGGGGAAAGGACCTGATGATAATCCTCCTAGACACAAGATCAGATGTAGTATATCTAAGCAGTTCCTAACCATCTCCAGCCTGCTCTTAAATAGCTACATGGTCTTTCTTTGGCCCTGTCACTAGAAGAATTTTCCCAGCATCTTGCAATCTCTTTTCTCCATCAGTGTTTCCTGCCTCCCCAGACTGGAGAAATGCCCCCCTTTTTGCATACCATGAAATCAGCTCAGGCCCTTCCTCTGGGCCTCTTGCATGCTTTTCACATGATACATTCTTCTGCTTTTTCCTTCTGATAGATAAAAGGGCTTTAGTAAGTTTTCCTATAAGCAAAGGCCCAGGAAGCTGTTTTTCCTCATGTAAAGATGGTGAGTTTTTGTTCCGTGCGCAGGTTTGGAAGCTGGATCCTAAGTCTGGTTTTCGTTCCTGGGTTTGTTACTGACTGGCAGTATGGCTTAAGGGATTTATTCAGGACGAGACCTAGAAACCCTTTTGCTAGGTGCAGCCTGATAATTTCAGTTGGGCATCCTGAGAACGAGATGCTGTGTATTTTTCTCTCAAAAATGAAGTATGAATGAGCCAGCCCTTCAGATACTCAGGTCTTTGACTTTCCCAATCTGTCAAACGAGGAAAATACTGCCCATTTCACAGGGCAAGGAAAATTTTAAGTTAACATTAAGGTACCCAAAGACAGTACAGAAACACTGGTAACTGTTGACACTGATGTTAATGTTTCATCATACCTAAGATCATGTTCTTTATTTTTTTACTATTTCTGATTAATTTTTAAAGGTTTTATTCCACACCTTCCACCACCCCGAATTGCAACAGGGCCCTTGAAGGGTCTTTGCAAATTGCCCTGTTCTCTACCAAGGGTGAATTCATCCAGAAGTTTCTGAAACAACCTCAGAAAAGGCAGAAGCTGCCCTGGAGGATACAGAAAGCAGGGGAGACACTGAAAGACAGGAGGGAACTGCTGTATTCATCTCTCCTCAACATGGTGAAGAAAGGAAATTTGGGGAACTGTAGATCAGTCAGTTAAACATGAATTCCTAGAAAAATCCTTCAATAGTTAATAAAACTTTATAAAAGCACCTTTCAAAAGTAAATATGAGTAAGACCCTCACTGGATTTATCAAGGAGAAACAGTGTCAGATCAATTTAATTTTCTTTGCTGATAGGATAATGGCATGTAGGCACAGAATAAGTAGCAGATGTTACAGCTGGACTTGAGTACGGCTTTTGGCACCACCTCAGCACTAATCTAATGACTGAGAGATATGTAACATTGATTAAGCTTCTATAGGGCAGGACAAAACTGGTGGGTAGCCTTGTTCAGAGAGTAATTATGAGTGGCTCACTCCCTAAGTGGAAGGATGTACAAAATGAGGTCTTTCCTGGACCTCTGTTTTGAACATAGTATCATTCCATATTTTCACTAGCTTAATGAAATAGTGTGCTATTAAATCAGCACCTCATCTAAAGCTGGAAACGTTTCCAAGTACAATGGAGGGCAGGATTAAATTCAAAACGATCTTGAAAACTTGGGGTACTTGCCCCCCCAAAAGATCATTTCAATATGGGTATGTTGAAGACACTTAGGCAGAAATACTCAGTGACACACGTAGCAGATAAGGAATGACTGGCTGGGTAGCATCCCTAGGAAAGATCATCTGGGCTTGTAGTGGCACAATGATGGCATGCTGTAACGAAAAACGCACACACTGTGTCCACCAAGGTGTGTGAATGGAAGTTAGCTTGCAAGACATGCGAAGTAACCTGCTACCTTTGTTGGCATTGACAACGCTTCAGAGGAATTTCTGCCTTCCCTTTTGTGGCTGTGCGTCAAGAATGATGCAGAGTGACAGGAGGTTTCAGAGAAAAACAAACATAAGCTATAAAGAAAGACTGAATAAATTAGAGTTAATTAGTGTAAAGAAAAACTTGAGAAAAGGCATAATATCTGTCCTCAAAAACATTAAAGGGGTGATCCATTCTCCAGGTTTGTAACAGCTATGGCAAGATATAACAGAAATGGATACCAGTAGGGACATTCAGGTTAGGAAGAAAATTTTCTGATGGTAGTGATAAGTGAGCACTGTCACCAGTTCCTGAGAAGGCTGTAGAAGACCTCATTAGAGATGTTAACAGATCTGTGTCCACCCTGTCCCTTAGGAATGGCATAGATGCCATACATCAGCTGCTAGGGCAGAGGCTGGTGTAAAATGACTGCATCCAGGCTGGCTTTTCGGGGGTTCTGTGCTGTGACTGTGAGAATCATTTGCAGATAGCAGGGTTTATTTATTTTCTCCCCAGCAGCAGGCTGCCCTGCTCCTTTGGCGATTAACTTTGGCTGCCCTTTTTGGAATGAGGTGCTTGGTCAGGGAGCGCTCAATACAGCCAGACAGCAGCACTTTCCATCTTCTTTGCTAGCGAATGGAGATCCTGAGGGTCAGCAGCCAGGGAAGCAAATTTCCCCATCTTTGTGCTCGATATAATGCCATTCTCAGCAACCTTTGCGGGTCACCTATTCCATTCACCCAGGAGCACATAATTCCTAGTGTGTGGAGAAGCCTGTTTTTGAAACGTATTTTCAGCTCTGATTACATTAAAGAACAGATGTTTCTGAGTTTCCCAGCAGCGTAAAACGTCGACCTCTACCTGTGTTGATTTGTGTGATAGTCAATGTCCTCAACAGTTTGCCTCCATCTAGCTGTGCATGAGTGCAGGGATGAAATATGCCCCGTGGAGTGGCAGCAGGACTGGTGGCATTTGGAGTTCCCAATAACTTCACACAATGGAACATGCCAAATGGAGTTCGAGGCTTTTAATAACTGCACTCAGACAAAGTGGCTGTGCACATATTGTCTGGGGAGGCACCATGACAGAACATATAATTTACAGCTCAATGAGTTCTGTAAAAAGGCCATGCCCAATATCCATGTAGCACTACAATGTATTTTACTCTGAAAGGCTGGGAATCAACTTTGATTACAGCTAAAACAGCGCCAAGCTGCAGCACCTCTGTTCACTTCACTGACATTGCTCAGTTTACTCAGCAGCAAAATTTGGCCTGATGATCAGTAATAAATACCAAATTTGACCATAACACTTTTTCCTCTGATTATACTTTAGAAAGAAAGACCACAGGCATGTGAGTAGTACAGTAGAGATACTAAAACAACTATTAAAATAGGAATATTTTCTACAAAGATTCATATTTTTCAGCAACTGATGGTAAAATTTCATTTTCAAAATCACCCCAAGTCCTACTGAAAGTTTATGGCTGTAATGCAAATATACCTATTGATCACAATAAAAAGGTGTGCTTAGCATACTGACATATATACATGTACGTGTGTGTAAATACACAATCATATATATTTATATGTGCATTTGTAGACATGGGCAGTCTTGAATGTTTTACATTACTGATGCTTGTCTTTAGTATAAGTTTTCTTTGATAATGTTATTTATTTAGTATTGATTGTCTGTTTGGTTGCTGATTGCCACAAGGTGTGTGCCTCCTGCTCTTGTTCATATGTTAGCCCTATACAGAACTTCTGCTTATGTTTAAAACAATCACTTTCAGTGGTTTTAGGAACTGCATATCTGAAACAAGTTCTGTGCATTCATAATCTGAAAATGGTCAAACCTTTGTGACAAGGATGAAATTATCCAGTTACATTAAGTCCCCCTGCCACCATTCAGGTTCTGGTAAATTTTTAATACCCTTTCCTGATTTGGAAAAGAAAACTGTGTTAATGGCACACATACATACTTTTTTTTTTTTTTTTTTTAATTAATTAATGCAGAAAGCATTTCCATTGGAAATGCCTAGGGTTAGAGATTTTGTTAAATGGGGCTCTTTAAAGTGTAATGTAGGAAACACTAGGGATACATTTGGCTGGCAGGTATGGATACCAGAGTCTTCCACTAGATGAAAACTGAATTTTCTGTACTGGCGTTAACTGTATCAAAGTCCTCATTGGGTGTCTTAAGGAAATGATAATGAACGAATAGAGCCCTGAAATTAGGGGTCCAAAGTGACTCAATGCTATTGCATGAGCAACAGAAATGATGATTGGTATTTCAGGGTTTGCTGGTTTTGTTACAGAGCTACAATACACTCAAAATAGTGCTACATTGATATTAGTATTTCGAAAATGTCTTTAGCCAGTATACTATATGTAATTTTAGGCCCAGTGACAGGTTTGGTAATAGTGTGACATTTAGCATTTCCAAGATATTTTATGACGCTTAGCAAATTTAGGGGGAAAAGGTCTTGTATATGCCAACATATTTGAATATGGATACCTATAATTATATTCCATCACTTTAGTATCTCTATGAAATACATTAACACTGTAAGTGGAACAGGAAGCAAAGTGTGAGTTAAAAGACTTTTACACTTGGATCCCTTTCTAAATTACCTTTCAAAGCAACAAATCCTCTGGCTGTATATGGGAAAATAACTATCCTAACTTTGCATATACAGTTATGTGATTTGAGCTGAGTATTTCCATGCTGGAATGAAATCTTGAGGTTATAAAGGGCTGTTCTTTGGAAAGTATCAGCTTGGTGCTGAGAAGCAGTGAAAGAAGGCAAGATGGGTATTGGGAAGTATTAGGAAAGAAATATATAGTGAAAAAGAAAACGTTCCTGTATTGTAAGTTTGTATATCCGTGGTCTGCCTACACCTAGAATACCTACGTGCATGTCCCCATCTCAGAAGAGAAAACTTTATTTCTTTCTAGCTCCCCATGTGAATGCTCTTACTTCAAACAGGAATGTCTTGTTCCAGGTTGAACTGGAACTGGATTAGATGAATTTGGAAAGAGGTATTTTTACACCAGATCAACAGCATCTGCACAAGGACTAGCAGTACTGTCTTTTGTAGACAGGCTCTGGGGACTCCTCATCTGTAGGCTTTAAGAGATGCATTGGAGCATCTATAAATGGAAGAAGCAAAGTCTGTGTTTTGGGAAAACCTTCACCTTCTATATAAAACCAGGAATGTGATAGATGGGTTCATTTATACAGGGGCTTGCTGCTGCAGACAGATATCTGAGGCAGAGGTTTGACGCTTCGCCAAGCAAGGCTCCAGCTCCTGCTCCGCTGCAAGTGAGCAGGGTGACCACAGCCTGGCTGGCAGGGTTTGCGGAGAACTATTGGTGTCCAAGGCCAATTTTCTGGGCTTATATCCTTGTTGTGCTCCTGGAGGTACGTTTAATTTATGGCTGAAGAACAGCAATATGGCTGGAGGGGCAAGAAAGATCGCCAGCACCCAGGAATGTGAGCAAAGGATGGCAAAGGAGGATGTGCCAGGTGCCAGAAATCCCATTTAGCAGAGTTTTACTTAGACAAATACATCTACAGATCTGAAACTTAGAGAGGCAGCTTTCACTATCCAGACACTTCTTGACATCCCTAGGTGTAATTCTAATTATAGAGCATTTCAAACATGTGCGGCAGAAGTGGATTAAGTTAAATAGTCTGCTCAAACTGCTAGAGGCTTCACAGCTAAGAAATGAATTTCTCTAGCTCTGATTTTATTATTGGGATATGATTTTTTTTTCCCCAGCTTATTGGAAATGTCATTTTATTATTACACGCTATTTTCAAATACATGGAGAGAAGTACTTCCTGATGTGTGAGTTTTCAGATTACTGCTGCTGAGCAAAATGGTTATGGTTTTCTCTTATCTATTCAGAAATTAATAGCAGATGGGAAAAACTATTGCTAAAAGAGACAGGCATTTTATTAATACCAGAGTCTAGTTTCTAATGGCTGGTAGGCATTATAATACCAATGAATTTCTTCCAGAGAAAACATCCTTCAGCCTGTCAAGGCATTGAAAACTATTACTGAAGTGCAACAGCAGAGTCAATTTCTTGAAACTTGTTTCTAAAGAAAATCACGTGCAACTATAAAAAAATCAGAGCTTTTTTTTTAACCTTTAATTATGAAGCCTATCTACATTGCCTCATATGTGCCCAGCTCATGATGAGAAATAAATCACATCTAAGTAGCTACTAAATCAAAAGCAATAGTTGCTAATGACTGTCCAGATCTGGAAGTGCTTTTCTACTGATGCCAGAGTATTAAAAAGTTTATATTCTCACACACATCATAAGTAATTGAAGCAGTGAGATTTCTATAGTCAAAGATAGCTGATTTCTCCCTGTCCTTTTTAGCTAACTAATTATTTTCCATTTTTAGCCAGCAGAATTAAGACCCATTAAAGGCTAGAATAACTGGTTAGCATTTCTGTTGATATTTGGTGTGCAGGGAGATTTCTGTTGGTTTCGTTAGAGGGTAGTGGCTTCTTGCATCACAGCCAACAGCGAATTCTTTTTCTGCCACTAAATCCAGAGGAAGATGATATATATGATTAAAAAGAGAAAGGGTAGTCTGAGTTAACTTTATAGACACTAACATCTTGAGGTTTTACCTATAGCCCAACACAGGAGATGATATGTTCTCCTAGAGGATAAATCTGAATTACTGGGGGGAGCATGTTTTTATCCAAAATACCAGGAAGCCTGGTGGGTTAGATTCCCTGGACTACAGTGAGTCCCTTTAGACATTCCTTCTCCCTCCTCCCAGGATTCAACTCTTTTCATGAGTGATTTACAATGTCCAGCCCAAAAGCTGCTCCTGATGACATCAGTCTAAATGAAAGGCTTTGAGGCCAGCAGAGCGCGAATGTAAGCAGGCATGGCCCATGGCGGAGCAATAAGAAGTGCCAGCAGATCACGAGGAGTAAAGAGAGGCGGACCGAGGGCACCTGGTAAAAGCCCAGGTAGACGGGGGAAAGAGAGAGCAGATCAGCCAATAGCACGCATTGGTGGCACGCATTCCTGGGGAGAATCTTTCCCACCGGAGGGCAGGAAGACTTCCCAAATCTGGGTCCAGAGACTTCAGCCACAATGCCTGAGGCTGAGGGTGCTCCAAATGGAACCACAGACCCCTTTGAAAATCAGTCAAGACTTTCTTTATCAGCTTATCCCATGAAGCATAGCATTTTGTCTGGAATAAGTGCATTTGTGGGGGAGCATTTGAATAACTGAGGTGTGGTCTGTGGGTGCCCAAGGCGGGGAGGGTGTAGTAGCATGACCAGAAGCACCCTCTCTGTGATAGTAAAGACTAGTTTATGAGAACAAACATTTCGGAGTTCAGCTCTGTGGGTTTTTCCCAAGTAGTCAGGCTATTATTATTGTTATTTGTATTCATACAGCATCTAGTAGCCCAGGGTAGTGCATTAAGTACTGCACAAACTCAGCGATGGCTCCGTTAACTCTCATGTGAAGCATATCTCCCTTTGGGCCTGGTTTGATAGACACAAAAGTGTCAAACTGACTTAATCAACATGAAAAATTTCCATTTAATTTCTGGGAGCCCACTGCATGTGTAGGGTTACCTGCATTATTGTGTTTCTGATTAAGAATTCTGTTTCTATTCAGCAGAGCTGAACCAAAAATAGCTATTTCCCCCCTCTCCCCGCTTTATGGTACTTTGACAAATATGAGAGAGAAACTTACAACTTCAGTGGAGACTGTCTTCTTGTATAATAGAGGAAATGGAAACACCAGGGTTATTTTGCACTCGGGCTGTTTGTCCATAAGCCCCTTTCTCTGCACTGGCTCTACTGGAGGCGAGAAGATCTCACGGTGATAATGAAAATGAATCATGGGGGCAACATCTAAGTCAAAGAGAGAGGAGCCTCTTTGCACCTCCACCCTGAGATGAATTATTAGGCAGGCTGCTGAGCCTGCGCCTGGGGTGAATAACTCTATTTCAGTGTAAAAGCAGTGCACTGAGGTGCAGCTGGGCTGAGTGCTGCAGCCAGAGGCAAGCTCGCTCCTCATCTGCAGGGGAAGGCGTGGGGCCATGTCATGAGCTGGTCAATCCCGATGCAAGAGGGTTGACTTGTTGCATCAATGTTTTTATCGGGCCAGCTTTTACACTGAAATAAAACCTCTCCTTGCAGCGCTGGAGCCAACATTTTGGCACCCGAGGACACTGTAACTGAAAGCAGAGACATTGCAGAGGTTGATTTCTGCTCGCGTCTGGAGCAGACCCGCCACGGCACAGGAAGCACGAGCTGCAGTGCAGGCAGCGGGGGGGAGGCGGGCAGCGTCCCACTCACACCAGCAGCAGTTTGCAAGCTTCACTGTGGCAGTGCACGGCACCTTCTGGTCTCACAGAGGATGAGGAGGTGCCAGAGGCAGGAGACAGACTGTCCTCTCTGCAAAGTGTGCTGGCGAGCCCCGGCTGAAGGTGCAGGAGCGCTGGGTTACACAGCATGGGCAAAATGAGCGATATTTCTCTCTGCGGCAGTCAATGATACTGTCAGCTTCCTGGCGTCACGGGTTACTGAGCCTCAGGGACACGACATCCCAGATTCCTCCGGTTTTCACCTGCCCCCTTGTGTCTGAGCTCACGCCTGTGCTCACAACAGGGTTTTTTCCCTCGCTTTGCATCCAGACTTGCGATTTCGTAGTATGGTCAGGCTGTCCTACTCCTCGAGCCGCATCAGTGACCACTCCATCGCTGTTGCCCACTTGCCCCTGTGCTCAGTTCTGTGTCAGCCTGTGTTTTGGGGACTATACTCTCCCAGCTCCTCTGCCCACTGAAGCATTTTCCTCTGTTAACATTGCTAATCTCAGTGTCTCCCAAGTTTCCTTCTCTCCTCATCTTCACCCCCCATAGACTCCTGGACCTGTGTCTGCTACATGCTGGCACATCCTCATCGTAGCTTCCTCAAGCTCCTAGTGCAAAAGAATGAGACGTAAAACAACAAAAGCTGCCTCCTTTAGAAAATATCAAATGACTAGCTTGGACTCCTTTTTGTCTTTCTGACTTCTAGACAGCAAGATTGTTAGGTGAAGGCCTGACCTTGGTAAGAGAAGAAAGGAAGGCACAGAAAGAATATGTGGGTTTGTGGTTAAGGCATCATTTTGGTCATTTAATTTTTCTGAACCTCCATCCTCATGAATAAAACAGACGTAGAAGGCAGGGGAAGGGTAGTTTTTGTTGTCTGTAAGTTGTTCATGTGTGTTAATAATATGGCTTTGTAAGAACCAAGTTATGCGATGCCAGGGTCTGTTTTCAGACTCTGGGGCCTGTGCAGGGCATGGCTTGCACCCAAACAGCAGGAAGTCTTTTTCACCCCTCAACTCCCCCCTCACCTTGACTGGGTGTCCTCACCCAAATGTGCTCTGGGGACTGGTCCCTAGCACAAGCACAAGCATTGCCTGGGGCATGGCACAGGATTAGGCTGTGCTAAGGCACCTGCTAGTGGTTAAACAGGGACCAGATGGCCCTGGGCTCTTCTTCAAACCCAAGTCCTGAGAACACTTCACCCTCCAGCTTGGATAGCCCAGGTTTTAGTCTGGGTCTTTATTATTCTACTTTTTTTAATTAACTGTTAATTCTTTGGGCTAGCCTGTGGCTATTTTTAGGGGTGGGGAGAGGGAAGAAGGAACTACTTGCTTCAGGGTTTTTTCTTGGTTGTATCTGTCTCCTTTTATTCTCCTATTCTTTTAGGCTGACAGGAGGTAATGGCTCTTAGCATGCTTTATAAATCATTGCACTGAGGACTTTGAGTGAGCGTTTTATTTAATAAGTATGGAGAAGTGGGCTTTTATCCCTGCAAAAGAGGTGGCAAGTTCACTATAATTTCCAGTGAATTACTGTATTTGGTGTAGAAGAAGTAATAGAAGACTCAGATACTGGTGCTATACCAAGTTCCAATTGTATTACCTCCTCTTTGACGTGCTACTTGATCCATAGGAGCATCGAAGGTATTTACACTGAAAACCAGCACTTTGATTTAATAGCATGTAGGCAGGGGTACTTGGAAGGAATTTAAAAGCTCACTTTGAAGAGTTGTGCCAGTTTGAAAACCTGAATATTAATTCTTTTGAGCTTTGGAAAAAGATGCATCTGCAGTTACATCCAAATGCTGCAGCTCATCTCCATTTCTAGACTGTCAGAGCAAGTCCTGAGAGCTGAGATTTTTTTTGCAGAGGGGAGGAAAGAGGGTTCAGCTACAGGGGTTTCAAAGAGAAATCTTTATTCAGGCTGCTGGAACCTGGCATCCTGGCTCCTTGTCTCCTGGCTGCCTGGGATACCCACCTCTGTTACACAGGCTCTGAGTCCAGGCAGGGACCTCACTCTGGCTGCCAGGTCTGACTATATTGGTCAGAATTCGCATCACCAAATGTGGTTTCTTTATAAAATGGTGAAGCCACTGCAGAAAGAGAGAGCACAATGCTGGCCTATGGCAATTTAAAGTCGACTAGAAATTAACCACTTATGGTCATCACATGGATTTTGAATGATTGCTATGTGGGGATCACATTGAACCTACTTCAGCCCAAAAATATCAGAAAAAGTGCTGTACATCTCAAGAAATGCTTCACTACAATGTGCATGTTCTTGGGTCTCAGCCACAGCTAGTCTAAGGAGCAACTAGGCTTTAGCCCTGCTTGCACCCAGATTAGCAATGAGAAATAACCAGCTTCATAGGTCATAGGAAATAGTTTTGATAGCTATCTGTGTGGCTTCTGTGGAGAGGTACAGAAGTCCTATGAAGTACAGACCTGTGCCTTTTTTCTTGTGAGAAATAACAAGAGAACAGCTGGCCAAGCAGGCAGTTGTAATAGTGGCTGTACCCCCATGAAAGGATGGAAAATCATTTTTTCAGGAACAACATCCAGTGCTGTAAAAGCCAGGCTGTTCTGTGCACTCCTCTGGCATCAACATCCTCTCTGTGATAACCTACAGGTTTTGAATAAAGACAGCAATTCACAGGTATTTTTTCCCCTTGAACACTCATCTGCCATGGAGCATCTTAAGAAATAAAATGCCCAGCAATGCCTGAAATAATTCTATGGTGCAGGGTGCTTCACCACATTCGCAGATAACTGCATTCACTCTTTTTGTTTGTTTGTTTGAAGGATGTGTGCTTGTGGTGTCTGTAATTGAACAGCTTGCACAGTGGCACAACAGTACAGTCAAGGCAGCCATGGAGAGACTGTGCAACTACATACCTGGTAAGTACCAAATAATACACCATATGTTATGTTGCTACTGCTGTATTTCTCTGTTAATTAAAAATTCACATGTGGAGTCTGAAAAAGCTTTATCTACTTCTTGTGCAGCATCTCAAATGAAGGTAGCTGAAAGATAGCAAGGTGCTATCTGCAGGGAAGTCAGTGTCATGGCTTATTTGGCTTCAGAGCCCGGATTTTGTCCCAAAGTTAGAGTGAATGGGGTTGTATTAAGCCCACATGCATGTGAGCACCAATGCATGCAGACCTCTTCCCTCCCTTTTTCTCCACTTTGTCTCTTTGTTCGTAGATTAAGAATAGATTCACTGTATTCCCAGACACTCTTCTTTCTTGTTGATGTGGGTTTTTATAGCAACTGTGAAGAAGAAAATGTTTTCAGCAGGTATAGGAAGCCACTATTGTAAAATCTCAAAAATGAGCTGAGGTTGAGAGGTGTAAGATGGGAGCATTTGGTCTGCACAGAAAAACTATTGAAATATAACTCATGATACAAATTTCAAAAGCAATAGCTATTCCATATGAATGTATGTAGACTCTCCTTTTTCTGCCCTTTATTTTACTTGCCCAAAGGAGCTTAGCTGACTGAATGCACATCCTTAAATAGAGAACAGTTTGAATGCCAGAATAGCTTTGTGCCTCACAGACCAATCCTATAACTATTTAAGTAACTAGATCTCACATTCATGAAATCTTTTTAACATTACGAATGTAAAAAGATGGCTTAGGATTTCTCTTAAAAAGTCATTTATATAGGACTTCACAAATTGTATCTCTGAGAAACCATCTTGCTCTGTAGACCCTAGTTTCACAGAAGATGCATATAGAATATTAATTCCCTCCTTTCCAAGAGAGGATTTCCCGATGCAGGATGGGGCAGGGAGGTAATTGCTGGGATTCATTCATTGTTAGAAAGACGCTTATCTGATTTCTATTCCATAAGTCATATCCTCAGTGTTTTAAATTACAGGCACATAACCATGAAGTTACAATTAGAAGCACTGATCCTGCTATTAAAATACAATTTTCTTCTTTAAAATGTGACATGCTAGCTCTATGTTCATGATTCACTCAGTGGACCTTGTTCTGCTGACATGTCAAGATATTTCTTTTCAGCTGCCATCCTTTACACACATAAAATCCTATTATCCCTTTAGTTAAATCTGTATAATCCAGTTACCTTCTATGAGATGCATGGATATGCCCAAGAGAAGAAAACTGACCCTGAATTTAAGAGGAATGAAAAATCCTATGGATTGTGCAGGAGCTACAGTGTAACCCAATTTATCCTTTCCTTGGAGAGGAGCCCAGCTGGAGTCAACAGCGTCCTCTTGCTACTTTGAAACAACAGAAAAGCTTTGGATGCTCACAAGGGGCAACCTACTAAAGCAGGCCATGCCACTTCACCTGAAGGAACAATTTCATTATTATACACATGCCTACAGTTGATTGCAAGAATAACAGCAACAAATTAATGCCAATGGCGATTTTCCTAGGGCCAAAAAGAGAATAAGAACTCATGTGTTTTTTTTAAAGGGGCCTCCTATAATTTCAATTACAATCAAGTTGGGGTTGGATCAAGACTTCAGTGAAGTTATACGATGTTCAAGAAGAAAAATGTTTAGACTAAAAGAGAAAAATTCAGTACCTGTCAATCCCATAGGCTGTATAGAAAACACAATTGCATCCTTATTTATATGGAAACATTTGCCACATGTGTGATTCAAGTGACATAGCCAATAAACCTATGAAAATAAGAACAGTAACACCATGAGTGAAGGAGGCTCTTGAGCAGAGAGAAACGCAAGGTCTGGGGAATGGGCAGTATTTCCAGTGTGAGAGATGTTAGCAAGAATGTATGTTTACCTGGATACTGGTTGTCTGCCTGATGAAACAGAGGTGTCTGATACCCAAAATGTGCTTTGAGACCGTCTGCCTCTGGTGCTGCCTTTGAGTCATGCTCTGTTTCTGCGTTGGCCACTGCTGTGTAAACACCTTAGAGCTCAAGTGGAAATGGCAACATGATTAATACCATCTTTCTTGCAAATATTTATCCTCTGGGATTCAGCCAGAATTTGTGTTTCTAGGACTACGAAGCTATAAGAGGAAAACCCTCTGGATTTTTATCATGGAAGAACAGAGCAGTTTAGGGGATGTCTTTTACCTAAAGCAGGGCAAAAGGAAGCATACTCTAAATTATCTCTGAATTTTCCACATTTAGTTTGGTTTAAGCTCTTCTCTTGCCCCTGAATACTCAAAGTTATTCATCATCTTCACTCTGTCTTCCCCTCCTTTCTGACTTACACAGCTTCTTCCTAACAGAGCTTTCCCTCTCCAATATCCTCTCTTTGTGTGTGTTAGCAGAGCCGGAGGTTTGTGAACATATGACTGCGGGCTGGCTCAGAGGGCAAGTCCTGTAAACACTGCCTGTGGCTTGGGTCTGTTTTGCTGGAAGCCAAAGTCTGAATGGCATCTGTATTTTCCAAGAGGACTCTATGTGCTTAGTGATAATTTTATGCTATTGCTATTCTTTTTACCACCTATCATTTGTTACACCATATCAAGCTTCCCATATGCATAAGGAAATCAGCACCTAGAAATCAGTGTGACCAGCAGACCCCCAACATCAGGTCCTCAGAGCTGACGGCCAGCCAAACCCTCCCCTCCTCACAGCCACCAGTATGGGTTACAGCAGCCAGCTGGCTCCTCCAGGGCCAGAAACAGTATGGAAACCAGCTGGTTTGGGAAGGAGACCATCACCTGTGATGCACTGGGGAGGTGCTGGGGAAGCCAGCCACCTTCTCCTGTGGGCTACTATAGGGAGGCAGGTGCCCCATGGGCAAGCCTTATCAGAGAGTGTTTTAATCAGCGATGATACCAAATGCAGGGTTATTGATGACTGCAATGTCTTTCCTTTTAGGTGAACAAGAATAAAATCTAATTCTAGCCAGGAGATCAATTTTTAACTTGCAGATTGCTTCTAAAGAGCCAACAGAGAGGACTTATGTGGCAAAGGAGGCAAAGAAATGAAGCTAATAACTTGATTGAAATAAAACACCTGGCATGGGATAAGAAAAATCAGCTATTGTAGTTATAGAAACTGCCTGCAACACCATATGAGTAGGAGGGTGTTGGGGAAATTATCTTTTCATTCCCTGCTACGCCTTTCTGGTCCCAGTCCTCCTTTCTCAGGGCACAGATTGCCAGCTGGGGTGTCTGCAGTCCTGGCAGGAGAGCAGCCACCTTCCCCCGCTCTCACGGGAGTGAGAGCACACCCATGCCTGCTGATGGAGTCAGTGCTGTGAGGTTTTTTTACCCTCCCTGCAGAAAAACTACCCGCCTTGGATGCAGCAGACCCCCGGCCTTGGGCATGTCCAGCCTGACGCTGGTTAAAATTGAATATTCAGCCCAAAGTTGGAGGGAAGTGGCTGCTTTGGGGGTTTCTGAGGCTTTTCTTTGGGAAAGATAAGGATACTCTATGTTTTCTTCCCCAAGTACAGATAGTTATCTGACTGGGTAATGGAGGTGCAAGAAAAAACACCATCTCTCAGGAATTTCAGGAGCTGCAAGTTTGCCATCGCTGCACTTGTATGAACCTGCCTCTTCATGACTTTTCACACCACCACCCCTGCTGAAACAAGGCCTGACACCTCCTTTGCAGGATATGTGCATGGTTAACCAGCCTTTGCCTGTTTCAGGCCAAGAAACAGTCAATTTTCCTCCATGGGAACTATCAGACCAGTGCTGCCATCATGCCCTACCTGTATTCAAACCCCCAATCTCTTCCGCAAACGTCTTTGCTCAGGTGTGAGGACCAGTTTTTTTACAACAGTACTTTAAAGAAATCTCTGATGAGCTGTCTTATGGAGGGCATGCTTCACCCAGATTAAAGAAAGCCACCTGAGCCAGCACCCCAAAAAGGCACACGGCCGCAGACTGTGAAAGGAAGCCAAATGAAAAGTGTCAAATATTTGTTTGAATGCAATTACTCCTGCGCAACTCCTGCTCTACACAAAACATATCTCTTAACTTATACAAACTCCCAGAAGCTCCAGGGCAGCTCTAGCAGTAGCATCAAGTCCTACATCACTTTCTGCACTTTGATTTATGTATTTGTTTTCATTCTTCTTGCAAATCTACTGAGCTGTTTGTTTAAACTGCTTAGAAGATGCTGTGGCATGTATGATTCCTTTCAACTTTTCCATGATGCCATACCCGGAACATTTAACAAATGCTAGTTATCCTTTTTAGTCTTTATCATGTGGCTCGCCTAAAGCCAGAGAAGGGCTTTAGGTAAGGTTAGAAATTCAGGTTTTCCCATTCTCTGGTGCTATACTGAGGTCACAGATTCACACACCTTCCCCTAAGATAAATCAGCATTCACCTAAATGAAGCAACTGTTGCTGTATTTTGACTGTTATAAAACCAGTTTCACCGTGCTCAATTAATTAAAGAAAATTATGTTTTCTAGAAAAACTGCAAGGCTTCTGTTACGTACTTGCTGAACTTTACGGACCACACATAGCTGAACTGTAAGTATTGCTGGGTCCTCTCAGGTCTTTGCTTAGTTTGTTCTTGACATATACATATATGCTGTTGGATTGAAGTTCAGGGGTTTCATTCTTAAAAATCACATTATTATTATTATTAAAGCAGAGATGCTTGAGAGTGATTCTGGTTTGACATTTGGCATAGCTATCCCTGAGTGAATAAACACAGGCTGCCACTGGTAACCATTTTCATACTCCATCTGAGTCTCAGATCAGGCCCATCTGATGTAATTACCTTTTCAAATGCAGCTCATTTGTGTGAGTGTGTGTGAGACCAGGTTCTACAGTCACACTACTGTAATACTTGGCTCTTGCTTTCCTTTCTACCTTTAATCAAGCTTTCTAATTGTCAGCCCCTACATGCTCTCAGACCTGACCTTGATACACACTCTTGGGGAAGCCTACTAAGTAATGTAAGTGATTAAAAAAATAAAATGTAGGTCATTTGATTCCTCTTTGAAAGTTCTTAGTTTAATTAACAGAGATTTTGCTAGACCTTCTTCCTCCCTAGGGTTTTTATTTTTATTTTTAAAACTAGCCAAGGGACTGCAAAGTGCTTACAGGACTAAGATGTGCTATAATCAAACATTTTAATTTAATTCCTTATTAGCCCAGAGGTGTCTCCCAAAAAGAAAGAAACAATCCTAGCACTTGTGCTTGGTGATTAAAGGTTAATGTTCTTTGAAGGATTTCTGCTTATTTTCTTGAGTTAATGATTGAACATTCATATGTGCCAAATTGCATATGCATTAACTTTAACCTTTAAATCTTTGTCAGACTTATGATTGATTAAAAAACAGAACAGTCATAATGTGTTTGATTCAGGTGCTGCATATAAAGCACAGTGCTTTTTCATCATCCTGGGATCCAATTTTAAATGCTGAATAGGATGCCGTGGCAGAAAATCATTAGGACCCAACACTGTACTGAGTAGCGATTACAGGCCACAGTGAAGTGAGCTGAGGTTGTTGTTTGGCATTGGGGAGATTTAACTTCCCATGGCAATAGCTTCTACCTTCAAGCACCCAGAAGAAAGTAATAGTCTTTGTTTTTGCACTGTTTCCTTCAGCATAGACAGGGAAATGAATGCCGATGTGGTCTGCCATTCCTTGAAACTGTGTAAACAGGATCCAGGACAACCACTTTGTCATCTCTATGCTCCTCCAAAGGTGAGTTGGTTTTCAACTTTTTTTAAAGCTACAGATTGTGGAAGGTCTTCTAAGCTGGAACTGAATAGTATGGAGGCTTCCAGTGCACGTGCATTGTCTGGGAAATAAACTTCAACATTTTGAGTGTGGACACTTCTGGAAAACATCTGTTTGAACGAAAGGTACATAATGCGCATTAGCTGTGTGGAGCACCAACAGGGTTGTCAGAGAGTGGGAATTACAGGGCCAAATTCTCTTGTACCAGTCCAGGTCAGAGAAGAAGAGTAGGGAAAATAAGATCTCACGTTCTCCAGATTTTATTGTTAAGCAGTACAACAACCCCAAACCAGGTACTCAGCTGAGGTTCATCCATACCACCGTGTTACCATGGTGTGACAAGTTATCCCCACATTGCCTGGCAGCCTGTGTAGGTGCTAGTTACCCGCTGCAAAAGCAGGGCTATTTGACTGGGATTAGCCTGAAGTGCAAGAGGTTTAAGGTAAAGTGCATAACCTTTTGCCACAGGCTGGAAACTTACTTAGTTACCACTGCTTTTGTGATGTATGGTTACTTGCTACGCCACAGTAACTTGATTGCATGTCCTAGGCCTTTGCTACTCAGACACTTACAAATCTGCATAGGTGTCTAAACACATACAGTTTGCCTGGGGCTTTTTTTGGTTGTGGGTTTGGGTTTTTTTTTTCCCAGTCATCATGCAGCCTCAGTCATAGTAAAATGTGTGAGTTATGGTGGTTGTTTGGCAGTGTTGAAAAGCAAATGATTCACTTAGGCATCTATTTTTAGAAATCTTTTTCCCTGCATCTGGATGGATGAAGACATATTCGATTTCTAAAAGTTTGCATAAGTTGGTTCACACAAGGCCTCATCCAACAGGCCTTGAAATCCGTCAAAGACTTTTTATGGGCTTCGATGAGCCATGGTTCATCTCCAAGATGGATTTAGTTCTGCCAATATTAAGACCTGGAGAAACACTTGCCTTCCAAGAACAGCGGTAACATTTATTTTATAGCAGGTGTGTCCCCCATATGACTACTATGCTCTATGCTACACCAACAGAGAGATATACGGGTGTGCAACCAGGCAGGGGTGAAAGAAGATGAGTGCAGGCAGCAGAGAGGGCCCACACTAACTTGACTCAACCAGGATGTTGCCCAAACTTCATCAAATGGGTTCCTTCAGAAATTCTGTGTCTGAACTGGTAAAACAGTTCATGGGTCCTTCCACCCTTCCCCAGGGTACATCAGAGCAAGCTCTCCCTTAATAATTGCCAGGTCTTTACTCATCCCACAAACATTCCTGAGTCTCCAGCACTTTCTGCCCTGGTAATTGCAAGTTTTTTCCCTCCACTGCACTTGTAACAGTAGCAAAGACTCTGTGGGGCTTTTTTTCCCTTTTAAATTAGGAGTCCTGAAGGTAAAGGTGAGAGTACAGCAAAGGCTGGCAGGCTCCCCCAGCCCTCAGTGGTCACGCAAGAGGACAGCAGGAGCCGTAGAGTGGTGGCTGCATGTGCACCACGCTGCCAGCCTGAGGGTAAGATTTTTGTATGGACTTGCTTGTGGGGAGGAAGAAAGAGAAGTAGAAAACACCCTGCACCCTGACTTTTGCAAGGTACCTCTTGGAGTGAAAGAGGATGCAGGCAACGAACTGCACTTAAGGAAAAAGGATGGCCTCTCCGTGGCTGCACAGTGAGCAAGGCTAACGAGTCTGGAGAGAGAGGCTCTTTAAACTGAGGTGTCTCCAGTGCAGAAATTAGAAGATCTGTGGTGAAATGCTTTGCCTATCAACCAGAGGGGACAGGCTGCCGCTTATGGGGTTGCTGTCAAGTCTTTGGTTAGCTCTTCCCATCTCTCAGAGCAGGTGTGGGACCAAGCTGTTGACTCCTTCCACCTTCAGCGACAGCTCCAGCGACTGCACTTTATGCAAGGAAAACAACTGAAGATGGTTTTTTTTGGTTTTGTTTTTTAAACAAAATTTGGACTCTCATTTGCATGGCCTGGAGACTGTCCCTCTGAGTGAGTGGCTCAAGCAAACCCTCTCCCTTCCAAGTGGTAGTTAAATCCCTTTCTGTCAAGGTGTATTTTTTTCTCACCAGGAATAAGGGAACTCTACCAACAAAATGATTTTTCTACCCCAACTGTGCACTCCATTTTAGCTCAGCTGGTATCCTGAGACAGCGTGGGGAGCCTGGGGGAGATGGGAGGAGAAGAGCAGTGCTTAGAGTTCATGCTCAAGTGGTTGATAAATTGCCCACAGTAACTCTGTGACAAGTCAGCCTGAGTAAAGATGAATTATGGGTGAAAAAATTAATATGCAGTCAGACACGCAGATGCATAAAATGCAGTTTACCTCATATTTGCTTCTTTGATTTGTAATTTGATTGATCACTTCAGTTATATGAGCCTGCAAATGTTGGCTCAGTCCCCTGCCAAGTGTTTGAACAAGACTTTAATACTAATGACTGTTTTGTTCAACTCTATTGATTTTCAGGTACTTTGTTTATTCATTTAGACTTTTGGATGCCCATTGTCCCAGAATTACTATCATATTTGTACTGGCAAAGGGAGTAAAATAAATACAGAGTTACTTGCCCTTATAAGGCAGTATAATGTTCAGGTTTTAATTACCTTTAAGGTGGCAAATATCAACATGTAGCTGCTTTTTCAGTCAATAGTTTATTTTTCTTTGTTTCTGTAATGTTGCTCTAATGAGATCGCATGTCTCAAGGAAGGAAGAGCCCCTGCTTCAGAGGCCTTGCAAACTATCTACATAATGGAGACACTGCAAGCTGAGTGAATGATATGAGCGTTGTATAACATACTTCCGTGGTCTCTGACAAGTTAGCCCAAATTAATTTTTTTGCCAACCTGCCTGGAGCCATTAGCACTCTGCAATTATTCTGTGAGACTTGGTTCTAATTATGAATAAAAAATATTGCTCCGTTCACACGGAGTGCGATGCTCTCAGCGTGGAGCTGGAGGAGGAGAGCATCCAACCTGGGTGAGTGTGGCTCTGCTGTGGGGGCTGCCCAGGGGCTTGGGCAAGGTGGGCTGCCCTGCTGGCAGGCAGTTTCAGGAGCAGACCCCTGATGCTGGTGGGGAAGAGTGGAAGGGTCACTTGCGGCTCCTGGGTCACCAGCATGGCTGTGCGAGCAGGTGTCACTTGTAATGGGGTCCTGTGAGCCCCTAGTTGCCACCAGTGGCCCATACAGCAGAGCCTGGGCCAGGGCTGGAAGTGTAGGTAGATGTGCATGCGTTGTCTCTCCTGCTGCATGTTTCTTGCCCAACGAGAGGTTCTCCTCTACCCTTAGTTTGAGGGTAGCAACATGGGGACTCCTTCAAGTGAGGAGGCAAAATAATAGGGTGCATCAGAAGTGTACGCTTACCATAGGTAGCTGAAAACTGGGCAGTATCTAAAGCTGCTGTAATATGCCTTGTGGTGTAAGCTACATCAACAGTGGATACTCTAACATTAGCTGTGGCACCGCTCCAAAACGCTGACAGTGGGTACAGGTATCCAAGCTAGCGGGTTTAGGATGACTGGATATTTTTTTTTTAGTCAAAAAGTTTATCTGCTCACATAGTGGAGGACTTTCTGCACCAGGTCCTTGTGATACAGGGACGTTCCTCTAGTGAGCAAAAAGGGCTGAAACAGGGTGAGGGGTTTTAGGCACTGCCTACCAAGCTCCCCTTCTGGCCCCGGGAGGGAGCAGGTTTGCAGGAGATTATTCTCAGCTTGTCTCTAGATTGTTTTAAGCCAGCTGGCCTGTTCAGTTAAATGGCAATACTTTAATTGATTTTGTTGGGGCCAGACTAATGGCTTGACTTCAGCACTGGAGTCCTGCTGTTGGCAATCTCTTAAATGGCCTGTGTTGGACGGAGCTTGTACTCTTCTTTCTGCCTTTTGGAGTGCCTCTTCTGCTCCCCATGACTTTTCTGCTCTGGATTATTAGACACTTTGTGACTGCAGATTTTAGCTTAATCTCCAGCAGTAGGATTTTGCTGGGAGTCATCTTACGTCAGCAAAAATATACATGTTTATGCTAATGTCATTTTATCTTAACAAAATAAGCTTCATTGCCACAAGCACTCGTGCTGGTTCATATCCCCTCTATCAGGTCTTTCACTGACTTTGGAAAAAGCAAAAGCCACATCCCTCATGTACATTACTGAGGCCAGCCTGCTCTTTGACGAAGTAGGAGCCAACCATTTCTGGCTGGAAAAAAGAAACCCTCTGGGGTTTCATAAAATAAAAATACTCCTGCTATTTTCTCTCTCTCCTCTCTCTCTTTCAGTGAAAATGTGAACTGCTTCCCAGGAGGTGAGGCAGAACCAAACTCCGGGGCAGGAGTGCTTCTGCATTCCTGGTAAGAGCAAGCTGCCAGCCAAAGGTAGACCTTGGCTGTGACCCGTTTCCTTCTTTTGAGACCACAGGCTGTAAAGCAAGTATCTGTGAGGCAAGCTAGGTCCTGGGGAGCAAGACGCCCTCCTTTTAGCCCTTCTTTTTGAAAATAGGTAAAATCTACTGAAATGTGTGTTGTTTCTGCTGCAGTCAGAACTAAGCCCTGAAGAAACAACCTATAGAAGAGCGATAGTAGAAGGCATAGGCTGAGCACCAGTTCTTTCTCTTTCACTTGTTTCTCACCATTTCCACTGCTCCTCTTCACTGGCAGAAAATAAAATGCAAAAAAACCCCTGCCAACCAAAAACCCAAACTACCCCAAAAAAACAAACCACACAACCCTAACCTTCCACCAAATAAACCCAGAGAAAACAAGGTGGCGTGGGGTTTGCAGGGTGCTGCGTGCAGCTGTGTCATACCGATGCAGAAGCTGCCCCAGGCAGGACCCCTGAAAATAAGTCTCGGGTGACCCACAGGCACAGCGGCATTTGGGGTGGGAGGCTGGCAGACAAAAAGTGTGAGGACAGGGAAGAGTTGCTCATGGATGCTGACTGTGTTTTGCAGAGGCAAGCTAGAAAAAGTAAATCAAAGTTTTTCATCCAGAATGCCCAGAGTCTAAGTCCAAATGAGACAAGTGGCGTAAAATGAGAAGTCAGAGTAATTGCCCTGGGAGGAGAAAGGATTGAGTCAGACTTCACGTGGTTTAGATCTGGCCTTGTACGGAAGGTCCCTATTTTGCATCCAGAGCACATATTGTTTGGTTTGGCTGTCCCATGCAATCGTAAAGATTCCCCCTGCAGCCTCTGCAGGATGAAAGGTGGGAGTAATAGAACAAATCCCAGTTTTGCCAGTGTTGTTTAACAAGCTTTATAGTGTTTTGGTACCTTGGTATGTGTACTTCTGGTAAAAGGATGATGAAAATGAGTTGGAAGGGAAACTTGGAGTGTTTTGTAATATCCGCTCTCCTGGGAAAGAGCTGGCTAACAAGGGTGATAAATGAGAGAGAATTAGAGTTGGTTCGTGTGTTTGTTTATGATGTTTAGATTTGTTTGCAAAAAATTCTTTACTGGGAATACATGGGCTCTGTGGAGAGCACTGAAAGAAGGCAGTGAATGCAATCCCAGTGACCCCCCTGCCCTCAGCCCCATCCATGTTGTGGATACCTTCTGTACGCCGGGCAGCAGGGCTGTGCCGATTTGGGCGGATGGGGCTGGCTGCTCCCCAGGACGCCCGCACACCCTCCGGGCAGCAGCTGCCAGTCCATCCATCAGCTGCTGGAGCCAAGGGAGCCCCTTCCTTGGTGGTGTTTTCACGCCATGGGAAAGAGGGGAGGCTGCTGCAAGAGAGGTTGTATGGGCTGTATGGCCTTTGGTGGTAGGCTTGACAAGCTGGTGTCAACCAGAGATTACAGGTGACCTGTGAAACCAAGAGTGTTTTCTCCTGGACGGGTGTTTCAGCTGACAGTCCTCCACAGCCCACCCTGGAGTCATGGCTGAAGTAGCTTCTGCAGCGGGAGAAGCTCTCATCTTTCGCATTTCAGAGAGAGCATTTTCTGCACACGGGGGGCAATTCAGCCTTTCCTCCCTTGTTTTCTGCTTTCTGTGTGCAATATTGCTGTAGCTGGCTGAAGTGTGCATATCTCATTCTCTGCTGCTGAGAGCAAGAGAGGTCTCTCCTCCCCTGCCCAGCAGAAAGGGATTGATAAATCCTACCTCTCTGGAAATTTTTCATCATCATACTCAGTTTTAAGCCATTTTCCTCATCTGTCTCTGAAGTTATCTTATTGCAGAAATGAGAGCAGCTGGTAACGTACAACATAACTATGGCAAATGTAGGATGCGTGTTTGGTTTTGGGGACAGCAGTTGCCCAGGGGGAAGAAACTGAAACAGTGTCTTGGCTCATTCCTAGCATCTCTCATCTATTTGTGACATAGCCAGATTTTTATAAGATTTTAGACACAATGAATAAAACATATATTAAGCACATATATTTATGTGACACATATATTAAAAAACAATAACTTATAAGTCTGTGTTCCTTGCTGCTTATGCTTATTCTTCCTTATCCCTTTAATATTGCTCACTATAAATTTTTGACCCTTGAATGTCACACCTAATTAATTTGCTTTGATCACTGCCTAAATCAATTATAATGACATGCTAAATTCTATCCCCAGTAAAAAAATACTGGTAATGGTTGCTTTAAATGCAAATATATGCTGCTTTAATATTCCAAGCTGGCATGCCCGCTGTTCACTAAGGTGCCATCACTCGAGGGATATTTTCTTTTTTTCCAAATGCTTTAATACTACCACTTGGCAAAGCATACTTTTTTCCCCATGTGGAGTTCCTGTAGCTCTAGCCAGATAAATATAAACTTGTGCTAAACTTTACCTCGGAGCCCTCAGACCCAGTTGGTGTTAAGCTAACACTTACATCCTTAGGCTGGGCTGTAGGAGGGACTGATGGCAGGTCATTGTCAGACAGAACAGTTTGTCCTCGCTAACAATTTTGATCAGAAACAAAGTGCTAATATGTTTGTGATACACTGGATTTTTCTTTCCATTTGAAACATTTTCAAAAGTAATTGATTTTTATCTCCTTTTTGTATTTATTTTTTTTTACCAATCCTCAAAGCCTACAGAACAAAAGCAGTTATTCTTTCAGAAAAGAGGGCAAATGGGCAGTATTTTTAGCCTCCTTCATGCTGAATGCTGAGGGGAAGGACAGAGACCATCACAGAGATACTGCCTCACAGATATGACTGTTTGCAAAGGTAGCCTAATAAATGCAGGACAACATATGGGAATTGTCATCACTGAGATGGAAGAATATTGTCCAAAAGTGAAAATGGAGCAGCAGGGGGGAGCACTCTGGTGTTACCCTGCCAAAAGCAAATGCTTTCACCTGAAGTTTGCACCCAAGTCTGCAAGCTGAGCTCATCTCAGGGGTACTCAGCAACTGGCTGTCTCATGAACAGGGCACTCATAGTACAAACTTAAATGACCCCTCCCAGACCCCTGTGACTGTCCTTTTTTTTTTTTTTTTTCCTAAATTGAAGTTGTGAGATCTTCTTTTCCTACGGGAAGATGTGGCTGAATTTAGAATGTGCTATTCATCAGAGCTGTTAAACAGTTGTTAAACATTTTGAAATGCATGAGCATATCTGGGGCATCTCCTCACGTCCGTGGGTGGGAAGAGTCCTTGTGGCAGGAAAACCAGTGTGGTCCTTCTGTGCTGGGGTGAACCTCAGCCAAGTATCACTCTTATCCACCCAAGACCAAATGTTTTCTCTGTACCCTTCCACAGCAAGTCAGACCGACATTGCACGCGTAACCCTCTTTTGGCCATCTAATGGTTGAGTTGTTCTTCTAGCAGGAGTCACTGGAGAAGTCTGTCCTCTGCAGCTCATGCACTGCAGTCAGGATATGAATCTCAGCTCTTCAACTGATCTGGAGTTTTTCTTAGGAAATAAATGATGCCCTGGAGCAAAATAAATGAACTCTTGCAACTGGAGTTTCATAGGCAATGATTGGATAACTGATTGTTAGTCCAATAAAAAGTAACTGATGATGAGTTTGTGGACTCATACATCATTTTTGTGCTGTGACTGATATATTAAAAAAAAGAAAAATGTAGGAAATAGGGAGAAAAATTGGTAGGATACTGATCTGGTTTTTTTTAATTTTGTTCTTGCTCTCCTAGGTAGGACTGAGTGCTGCAATAAGGAAAGCAAAAAGCATTATGAAGACTTCTAAGGATCTGGTAAGAAATCAGTGGCATTAGGGTGTTTTACACTGTACTTGCATTTTATCAGGAGTGAGTCCTCATTTATTTTGCCTAATTGTGAACTCACCTGATCATCACTGAATTGAATGCTGACTCACTCCTGCCTAGTATAGGATCTGCTCTATCAGATGACACTGGGAAGAAGGAGAGGGAGACAATAGAGAAGAAATATGAAAGTATGGGGAGAACAGAAAAAAACTCATGAAAAATGCAGACTGCTTGTAGAGTAGGGATAACTGTCTATATCCATCCAAGACATAAATTTTTGTCTGAAATTCATGCAGCAGCTGAGGATATAATCTGTGAGCTCCATAGTGCAGCTCCACACTGAGACACTCACTTGTACTAGCCCAACTGGCCTTTGCTGCGGCAGCCAGCCTTAAAACAAAATACAAGGAGATGTAGATTTTTAGATTTTCTTACAAAAGCAAGAATTTCCTGCTCAGCCTTGCCCTGTGCTTTTCTGTCCTTCAAACTTCTTGCAGTGTTTATTATTGTTCCTCCTTGTTTCAGGTTTCTTCCTTGTCCCTTGTCATCCCTACCTTGTCCTTATAGCCATATGTAAGAGCCTCATGAACTGAGCCACTGCTTCAGAGCACAGTGACTGACTGCACTTTGGGGTTGTCTGAAACTCAAGCAATGGCCTGAATGCAAATTCTGCACATATTTCCTTTATTTGTGAAAGGCTGCCTTTGCCTCTTAAACTTGAAAACTGGGATTTGAAATCTTTCTGCCTCCACCAGTTTTCAGATTTATAGAGGATGTCTAAAGGGTAGCTGAGAAGGGAAGGACAGCTTTTATTCTGCTGGGTTCACTTACATGAGTCAGCTCAGCCATAGAGTTTGCTTCCCGTTGTCTTCAGGCACTTTATGCAGAGCAAATGTTTTAGCTGTTTGTGAAGAAATTCTTGATACTGCTTCTTCCTGAATCCTTGCTGTGATGCTGCTCACAAAAGTGAAAACTGAGGTGCCTAATTAGCCTTTGGGCAATTGCCAAATTGCCAAGCCAGGGAAATAAACAATGTGCTGAAGAGACAGGTCTCAGCTCCCGCAGAGCAGCAACCAGAGGGATCTTATTCATTTTCCTTCCTATTCAGCGCTGTGCTACTGATGGCCTGAGATTGCCACTCAAATTACATGAAATTTCTAATCCCCTTTGCCCCGAGGTGCAAGTCCACGTTAACACCCGCAGCAAGATTCTCTGAGTCAAAGAGGTCCTCTCTGTTAGCCTGAGCCTGGGCGTCGGTGTGGGGATGAAGAGGGATCAGCATGCAGCCGCTGCCTCCCAGTACACAGGGCTACTTTGCTCCCTTGCTTGTGCTTCTACCCTTGGCATATCAAGCTGTGTCCCTCGCGTGGCCAGCCCCTTCTGGCCTCTGAGGTCCTTTCAGGCTGTCCTGGGTAGGTTGACATGGTTGGCATCAATCTTTGGGAGCAATGGGGTCTCCTTCCAGGTTGCCTCTGCTATCCCATATCCTCAAACCTGCTTATGCCCTGATGCACCTGTATCTCCCTTGCTCTCTATTGCAACGCCCTTAGCCTCTTCCTGCTCCTACTTGCCTATTTAGCAGCAGGAGGGACAAGCAGACTGTGCCTCAGCTAGAAGCAGCAAGGCCTTGGTTATAGTTGGGTTTTTCCAGTCAATGTATTCCTGAACCCACAGTACAGGGCTCAAATTAAAACAAGTATCACGTGGTTGATGGGGCCTCTCCTGCAGTTATTCCTAGCATGTCCCCTATAATGACCCTTGCTGAAACTTATTTTAAAGCTGGAAATGAAAAATAACATTTCTAGAGGCATTACTGTCTCTCGCAACTTCCCCTTCAGCTGGGTTGCAGTTAATTTTACTTCAAATCCAGAAAAAACAATGTAGTAAGAAACACAAAGGAAGATCTCCAGGAGAGGACATGGTGTGTATCACGCCTGCATAAGTCCCATATCCCAGAGAGGTAGCATGTGATGAAATGGTAAGAAAATCACCTGCACAAACTGAATGCTGCCAAATCATGATGTGTTCACCTGCCCAGGCACATAACACATACCAGTGAGCAAGGACCAAAGCAGCTGAGGTGCTCTCCCTGCTTGGGGAGAGGGTTGTCTGGCTGAATGTGTGGGTGAGGATCCAGAACGCTCTGTCTGTGGCAGGACATCTCTGCATCCACACCAGTGGAGAGAGAAAAACATTCACCTGGCTTCTTCTGTGCTCTGGCTCATGCTGGACAGAAATGTTAAATTATATCTGCTCATTCTTCCCATATCTGCTATTTTGGTTGCTTTTGCCCCATTGTACATTTGGGGAAAGCCTGCTGAAGAGGTTCTTGCAAGTTAGCTGTCCCCATCTTTGCTTGGCAGCTGTGTGTGACTGTGCATAAGAGACATGATTATGACTGTTGGTAATGAGAATGGGAGGTCTGTCTGGCTTCCAGGGTGGTTGTATTTACTGGGCATTTCTTAGGATCATTGTGGATTTGGGAAAAAGAAAAGGTATTTTCCAGATGTAGAGATGCAGTGAAAGAGGCTACAACCCCCAAAAATCTAATAAATGTCTCCATTCATTAAAAGTAGTGAGCCATCTGTGAGCGACTGGCTTAAACCAAACACCAAGAAGCATTAGGGGCTCATTATCAATCTTTTTTTGTAAAACCAATTAAAATAATTATGGAAATGTCAGAAGGGAATGTTAACAGGCAAAGACTAAAATACAGTGTTATCAATCACTGTGAGCACTTCTAGCTCTAACTTTTCTTCTGGGTGGAGAAGATACCAAGAGGCATCTTTGAGCAATAGCAGTGAAAGAATGACGAATAGAGTCGTGGCTGTAGCATTTAACAAGAACAAAGCACCATGCATACAATCCTGTCATCACTATGTGGTGCCTGCAACTCACAGCCCAGCAGCAGGAGAAGTGGGAAGCTACGGAGGGAACCAAAAGGGAATTGCAAGGCAGAGGGGGATGTGAACCAGTCTTCTGCCCACCCACCTATGTTACGCAGGGGCAAGTAACCCGCCTCCTCCCAAAACCACATACTGCAATCGTAGCCTGGCTCTGCTGGGAAGGGCCCTGTAGTGCCTGCTCACCTGTGCTCTCCTGCTCTCTCGCTTACACATGCACATGCAAAGATTATCCCTTTTTTTAACCCTGTGCTCCTTGCTATCGTTTGAGAGTAGCCCAAGACACCCTCCAAGAGCAGATGAGCTTCTCTCCTGCACATTCCCAAACAGACCCAAAGCATTCTGTCAACCTCCCGGTCCCATGTGCAGTGGGGACATGTAGGCTGGGGAGCCAGGGGCTGCTGTGCTCCGGGATGCTGCTGCAGCTGGTCCTCAAAGCCTGACTTGACAACACCCATACCACTTCCAGGGCACCATCATGCCAACCGTTCCCACCAAAGTTAGGCAGTCTCTGGGGCTGCAGGATAGTCTTCCTTTGAAACTAACGGAGATCCAGTCAGCAACAATTTTCAAATGACTAGCTGAGAAAGAGGCAGGAAAGATTTTATTCTACTTACAGCAAAGGGTAGACTTTAAATGCAGCCTGTGAGGAGAATGAAAGGAGGTTTTATTTATGTATTTATTTCTTGCAAGCCCTGTAGTTTCTCTTTCTGGTGCAGTTTCAGCTCCGGATGCCTTAACTTCAAAGGCTTTGCATGCTGTCACTTAGGCTGAAGTGAAAAGCCGACAACTCAAATGAAGACACTGCAAGTCTTGCCCTGATGGAAAGCTTTAAGAGCCTCTAGTGCTTTTTTAGGCAGCACTGGGATTAGTCATACATGGAGGAGGTGGGGGAAGTAGTTTGTTTCCTCTTTCCAGGAAGGCATAACATAGGTTTGCAAAGCTCTTTGAGTAAAGCTGGCATCCTGCTTGCCTGCCTCTCGCGCTCTCTGCCTACCTGGCCATACATGCATATGCACACACAGAGAGCAAAGAGGAGGTCTGCGTACCTGCCATGCTGCAGGACATAGCCCTGAGGCAGCCAGGCTGGCAGGGAGCTTAAATACAGAGTTGCAGAGGGATGGGGAAGAGCACAGGGCAGCTGGAGCCGCAGCGGTGGGACCAGGTTGACCTTTCAGCTCAAGGAAAGTCCCCTGCTCCCTGATTGCTTTTGGCCGTTTCTATCCACTTCTTCTGTGCTTGTGTTCTGGTTTCTCCTTTGACTCTACCAACACCCCATCTACCTCATGGCCCCCTCCAGGTTGGTGTGACACCAGCTTTGTCATTTGAGTGTTGGATAGAGCTGAAGACAGTTAATTGGTGGGAGTTTTTTGCAGGTTTCTTGTCTCTTGTCTCCCCGACTTGCCTCCTTTTTTTCTCCTTTGATTTCTCTATTGTACCCTTCAGAAAGTGCACTGCTACAGCTCCATCTCCACTGCAGGTCTCCCCCACAAGGTACCACTCTTCTTCATCTTCACCTTGCTGCTTGGTCACTTCAGCCACCAGTGCAAATGTTGGCTACCAAGTTTGTACTAGGGCTTCTACCCCCTCTTCACTACCCCAAA
The DNA here is from genome assembly GCF_000737465.1 of Haliaeetus leucocephalus. Lineage (NCBI taxonomy): Eukaryota > Metazoa > Chordata > Aves > Accipitriformes > Accipitridae > Haliaeetus > Haliaeetus leucocephalus. The sequence continues at coordinate 2,343,530 of NW_010972519.1, forward strand.
CCTCCTCTCCACATTGAGATCCTGGCCATGACATATCGCTGTGGGTGACCTCCTGCTCTGGGCAGCACGAGACCCTCATGTCCATCATCCCTTGTTACATTTCCAAACAAACACCTTCCTGCCTTCCCTGGAGCTGCAGGGCAATGCCCTGCGCACGGTGGCACCACTGCCTTACTCCCCTGCCCCCTCAAAGTTCTCCTTAGCCTTTCATTGTCCTCTCCTGAGCTGTATCCAGCCTCTATCTTCTGTTTTATGTTAGATTTGGGTTGTAATCTTGTTAGGGCAAGGACCATCTTATTTTTTTTTCTATGTATATAAAGTGTGTAACACAAGGGAGTTGGTCCAAGGACAGAGCTGTGCGTGCTATGGCCATATAAATAATTACCCTTCTTTGCATAAAATTATGAGTATGCCCCTCTGCTCCATATTTGCATGCTGAATGCAGCCTTAGTGAATACGGTTAATTAGACTGTGCACTGACTAGCCCTCTATATTTATAGACCACTTGAATGCCCTCAGTGTTTAAAGACCACCTGAACTTACAGTGAAGCCACATGAGCAGCATGTTTGTGGGACCGCTTGCCATTGCAGCGCAATGTTTCCATAACTTGAGCATTCATTCGGAGGCTCTCTTTCAGCTTCTGAAGTCTCCTCACTACCTGGAACCTCAACAGGATTGGCCCATGGCTATGGTCTACTAACGTTGAAAGAGTTTATCCTGCAGCAGCTGTCTTCTACAGCTTGCAGGTCTGGCCAAGATAAAATCTAGTTATGAGATTTCCAGGTAAAAATCTCATTAAAAAAACATGGGCATCCTATACACATGCTGGATCCTCCTATTTCTCCTCTCTTTGGGGTTATTCCTGACCTTTGGCTTATCCACCCCTCCCCGAGCATGCAGAAACCAGCCTCATGGCCCACAATGGGTTGCTTTCAGTAGTTTCACTCTAAGTGTCAGATACCGTTCTGTTTATCAAACATGAGAACAGTAATTTTTACAAAGAATGAAAAAAATAACTTGGCTACATGAGAGGAGACAGTTTCACAGGAGCTTCTTCCTTCCTTTTTAATTTTGCTGCTCTTTGAAAGAAAGAGTAGTTGGTTTGTAAAATGTTCAGTCAAAATCCTTAAGTTGACTGCTGTGTCAGGTCTAAATCCTCTGGCATGTAGCATCCTTAATGGTGTCACTGGCGTTTTCAGATGCTTCTAGGCAGAAAATACATGATGTAGCTCTGGACTTTACTGCAACAGAATATCCCAAGCCACGCCGCCTCTATGAACTAATGCATCCATCTTCTTTTATTTTCTTCCCCTCCAGAAAAGCTTCACGGGGTTCTCAAGTGTATGTGCATTTCCTCTTCTGGCTAACCTGTGTGAGAAGATTAAATAGTATGTATAAAGTTTTCAGTCCTTAACCAGAAACAGAATATGGTACATTTGTTTCCTTCAAAAAAATCATCCTCAGTTAACAAAGCTTCCTATACTTTACTTCTGTTGGTTTCTTTATTAAAACCACTGTCCAGGTAGCATAGATGGAGGCTGCACAGAGTTCAGGTAAGTAAGATTCCTCAGAGGGATCCCTGTGCTTTTTCAGTACTTAAAAAATTTGCATAATTTTAGCAGGTCCTAGACATCAAATATATGACACACTCAAAGATATGACACCTCCAAGAGGGAGCCAATTTTCTCCTGAGATTTCCTGAGCCCAAAAGACTTCTCCATTCCCTTTGTTCACCCAGTTGTGGTGCCCATGGCTCAGCGCAGGAAGGCCACCAGCACCCATATAACTCTGTGAGGAACATGAATTAAGTGGCAGTTGTAAAGTGTAGGATGATCTCAAGGTATTTAAGAAAGCTGGGTGGATGGTGGACAGGAAAAACAACTGATGGCAGTGCTGACTTTGAGTCAGTTTCTGAGAAAGGCTGAGGACATCAGCTGGGCTATTACTCCTAAAGCATATTTGTCAATGTTCTCCAAGGAGTTGGAGGAGGAGTCAAGCAAATCTAAGAATAAATCAGTATTATCAGCAGTGTATTTTGACCGACTTCACTGCCAAGACTAACTTGCTCACCTATTTCTGCTCATTTAATTGAAACTGGAAATATCAGGAGTTTATCAGGAATGGATTGATTAACATGAAACATCTTGTAAGTGCCTTTGAAATGTAAGTCAGAACAAATAATCTGAGTTTGAGCCCTGCAGACAGTGGAAGCAGGAATCAAATTGTATATCATATGTGGGATCGAATGCGTTCAACTCTTCTGATCTATCTCTCTCATGCACTCTCTCTCACTCTCTTTGGTTTTCTCTTTCTTCTTTCTGTAGCTACAAAACCCAAGTTTGGCAGTTGGACTTTTTTAGCTGGTCTGGATCTGTGCCAGTTCCTTGCAGCTGAACCTTACTGCAGAGAAGAAGTAGCCCAAAGCAGCACGTGGAAATTATTGATTACAGACAGAATAAGGATTACAAGCCCCACCAGGAGTGCATGTCACCTGTCTCCTCTGTATTTTTTCTTATCCTGATGCTCATACAGTCTGAGGATTCCACCCTCATTTAACCTACTTGGTCTCTGAGCCAGGTTCAACATCTCTTATGAGTTCCAAAGGTTGGAAAAACTTGGAATGAAAACCTTCCAAGGAAAGGCTGAGTAGCATATCATTCAAAGAGTGTTGCCTGCTGGGCCAAATATGAAAGGCTGCTCAATGCAGGTGAGCTGAGCTGTGTCCCATAGCCAAAGAGAGGTGCCATGCTTGGGCAGCACCATGTGAAAGCTAGCATGTGTCCAAGCTAAAAAGGAAGAGGCACAGAGCTGACACCATCATTTTAACATCTGCTTCAGGTATTGCTAAAACCTATAGGATTGCTGGAAACAAAAGTCACAATGGAAAAAAAAGATGTAATTTTCAAAGCTTAATGTAATTAAGCACTGTGGGGGACCACTGAGGGCTCAGGTCTCCATTGCTCAAATCAAGGTAAAATACTTTTCTCAAATATGTTTCAGCATGGCCAGAAGTTTGTGAGATTAGGTACAGAAATTGCAAGATGAGACTCTGATCCTCAGTTAAAGCATAAGACCACCTGTGAATTCAGCGTGTATGGTCCTTCTTCATATTAAATCTACTTTTACCCTATAAAATAAGCATTTTGTGTGTGTGTAGTTGCAGCCTGGCATGCAAACTGCAAGTTTTCTAGACTGAACACAACAGGAGAGAGATGGTGTAGACTTGAGGGGTGAATATGAGAACGGGTATTTGCCATTTGTTTTAAACAAAAGAAGGAGGTTAGTCTCCATCAGCACGAGGACCCATTCTGCAGCTCTTTCCCAGGTAGAAGGATTTCCATTAGTTTTTCATATCTGGCAGATTTGCAAGGTCTGCCAGGCTGAGTGTAGTATTTATTTAAAAAAAAATAATTATAGTTACTTTTACCACAGATTTGATGTCCTAGTTTGTTTTAGAGACTAAAGGTTTGACATTGCAGCCATACAGGAGTCCATCAGCCTCACCTCCAGAGCTCAGTCAGCAGATATTGAAAGAAATCAGAATTTGCTCCTTCGGACAGAATCTCTTTGCTGAAGTACAAGCACAGAGCTAAAACTGAATATGGAGCCATGAACGACATGCCAGCTATTATCTATTCTGTACGCTTTACCATGTTCTTTTCTTTCTGAACAGGTTCCCTTCCATATGTTAACATTGCATTTGTTGTTTCTGGTTTTTTACAGTGTTATGAGACATAAACTGCCTTTTGAAGATTTTGATGGAGATAAATTTAGTACTTTCCCGGTAAGCAAAGCCTTTGGTATAGTAATGCCGTGATAATGAGAATGTCTATGGGATTCCTCTTACTTTCTGCAAAGCCTTATTCATTCATGTGAAAATAGGTATAGGAATGAAGTGAATGGTGGCTTTGGGGTTTTTTTCTGGATGAAAAAACAATCATTCATTTATGCCACCTGGGGAGATGCACACATAAAGCTGTGCTCCCTGCCGAAGCAAATTACTCTGCTGCTGAGTGGTCTGTTTACCAAATTAATAAGAGGTGAAATAAAGTCATATAAGAAAAACAAATTAAATTGCCAGCTTGCCTTATTTCTGCACCAAAGTGTGCAAGGTGTCATTTATTAAAGCTTAGCAAAGTGGCTCTGAAATACAACCCATTTACTGGGTTTTATTCCTACACCTTGAGTTAGATTCTCATTTTAGATATTTTAAATTAAAAGTGCAAAAGTAACAATGACCATCCTATCTGTGTGCTTCTCCTGGCTTTTAGACATTGAGGGGCTATCACTGGCGAGGCAGAGACTGCAATGACAAAAACACCACTGTGTACCCTGGCAGACGGTAAAGCTTTTAATTATTTTAAAGGCTTCCTAATAATTGTGGCTTCTTGAAGAATGAGCTCCAGATTTTGTTTTGGCCATACTCTAAGGGAGCACGTCACTGCTTGTTGCTTGATTTTGCTGTGATGGAGACAAGCGGGGATGATCGAGACCAGAGATGAGGTGTGTTAGCAAGGGTGGTGCACAGGTTTCTTTCCTTTCTCTGAAGCATCTGCAGCCAAAATTAATCAGACAGAATGAAGGTGGAGAGGGAAACCAAGTGGCTGAGGCTTACAAGCCTTATGCCACTTGAGCTAATGCAGGCTCTGCCTACTTTAGGGAGCAGGAGGGTGGGAGGGCGAAACAGTGGTGCTCCAGCATCCAATCCTCATGTTATGTTGGTGGAAATGTAGAGCTAAATATGTGCCCTTCTCAGCGAATATCTTCTAGGTGAATACCTGCCAGCTGCCTGAGCATGGACTTCCATGCACACCTGAAACAGCGAGCACAGCCAGTCATAACAGCGTGGCCTTGGTCCCTCGCTCTTGCTATTCTACCCTGTGCTCAAAATACTCTTTCAAAAATAGAGCTCTCCTCTACCATGGGTTTGTTAAGAAGTTGTTAACCAGGACTGTTTTTAAAGCCTGGGCGTTAACCGGTTTAGATTAAATAGATAAACTGAGTTTAAGTGTGTGGGTTTGGAAGAATTATGTGCCATCAGCCTGGGCAGCACAGCTGCGTTAGCTGAAATGGGCTTACAGGGTCCGTGTGTAGTGCTGGACTGAATAGATGGAGTCTCCCTGTAAAAGAGGCCTGAGCTAATTATACTGTGTTATGGGCCAGAGCAAATCCTCATTACCCGGCACTGAATTTGGGGTGAGGGGCTTGGTGGATTTCAGTGAACACTTAAAAGCGATGAAAAGGGCAAGGAAAAAGGGTCTGCCTTCTGCAAAAATCATCCCCATTCACTTCACCTCACTGAATATGCAGACTAAAAGGGTAAGTTTTATTCAGCAACTTCCAGTATTAACTTTAAATTAATATTGCATTTTGCTGGGAAAAATTGCCTCTCGTGGATTCAAAGAGGGGAAAAAAAAACCTTCTGTGCAGAAAGGAATTTCTAATTATTTTATATTCTTAGTGAAAATTGGCACAAAGGCTCCGATTTGCTTAAAAGCCCCTCTTGCTTTATTTTCTGTAACGCTGTATATTCTTTTGTAACTCTGTTTTAGTCCTGATAATTGGGATGTGAAAAGTGACTCTAACTGCAATGGCATATGGGTAAGTAAATGAAGTTGCATCTTGTACTTCCTTCCTGATTGCTGCTTCTCTTTTTTCCTCCTTTTGAATTAGTCTGCAAATGTTTCCTTTATATTTATTCTGGTTTATTAACTGATTTGGATTACTCCTATTTATTTACTGCCTTTGATATTCCAAGTAATAAAACTGTATTTATTAAAAACTAAGGAAACAAAGGGGAAGCAGTTATGAGTGAAGTTTGTTTATTAATGCTTACAATTATTTAAATTATAGCTATTATAATTAATTTAAATGTACATATACTTATTAAAATAAGGTAATGGAAAGCATGATTATTGTGATGCTGTGCTTCCTGCAGGCAAACATTCAAGAAGAACTAAATTCTCAGCCTCTGTTTTGCACTGCCATTTTTCAGGCGCTAGATAGATACTATCATCTGCCCCTTCTCTCCTCCAACAGGGCGTGGATCCAAAAGATGGAATTCCCTACGAGGAGAAATTCTGCAAAGGTAAATCTTTCCAGTCAGTACAAGATACAATGTGTCTTTTGTATTAATTTCATAAATATTTTAATATTTTCACAGTCATTGCCAATGTAAGGGAAAGACAACTTCATGGAAAGGAAAAATGGCAAAATCTTTTTTTTTTTTTACTTGAAAACGGGCAAAGATGAAACGTGAAAAGCACAGGCTACTTGTAGTTTCCTGTTAAAAGCCAGTTGAATTATTAAGTTGAAATACATAGGTCAGGAACAGCAGCAAACAGAGATGTCACCTCTGCATCTTCTGTGCTACCTGAAGCCTAACCCAGAGGATTCAGGAGAGCAGTTTAATCTCTGTGTGGGTCCAGTTTGACCCATTGCCGTAAATACCAGCAATCAGGAATGATGCTGATTCTTTTCTGGAGAAGGCCTTAAAGAGCTGAACTGGTGACATCAGCTGATCTCCCTGACAGCCATGTGGGTGCCTGTGTATACACATATGCACAAGTAACACACCTACTAAACAGCCGTGACTACCGGTTGCTGTTCACCTTGCCTGACATTTAAATCAGCATCCTGGGGATGAACCATAGCCTGGCAAGACTTTTCAACATTTTTAGATGAAAGGCAATCTACAAATGCTAAGTAACATTAATTATAAACCAGCCAGATTGTTCCAGTAGAAATACTCGTATGAGTAATGCATCCACCACCCAGTTCTGTTATAAAGAGCTTTGAGCAATTTCCTGAATTATCTGATTTCCCTAAATGTTTAAGTACTTTTTAATGCATATTCTATGGCTAGTAAAAATAAATGTTGGCTGCACAGAAGAATCTCTGCTGAAATAACCCATCCATCCTTGAATACAACCGAGAATTTTTCTGATTAGCTCCGTTTTTCACACCCAGTCCCCAGTTGTTCCTCTAGGGTTGTTGGCATATGCCTGTTAGTCAGTTTTTGCTGCAGATGGAGCAAAAAATCCCACTGCAGGGTCTGAACATTTCAGCTATGTGAAGAGTGGTGTAGCCAGTTGCCTCTGACTCCATCAGTTGCCATTGCTGTTGTTCTCCATGCTCTGTTTCACTTTGCTCTTTCTGCTCTTGCGACTAATAAAATGTGTTAATTAGGTGCAGACTCACAAGGGGTTGTGCTGTTGGGAGACTCAGCCGGCGCTCACTTCCACATCCCTCCCGAGTGGATGACCGTCATGCAGATGTCAGCGGTGAGGAATCACGTTTGGGTTGCTGAAACCACTCTGCTGCTGATTGCCATTTGCTTTCTCCCCTGTGCCACAGGTTGCCAAAGGGAAACAAGTGCAAAATGCCTCATTGCACTGGAATTTATAGTTATGGTCTCACATGTGTCATTCCTCTCCTGCAGCTGCTCTTCTGAAGATAAAAAAGCATAGCCCTGCACTACTGCTGCTCCTCTGACATCTGTGCAATTGGGTCAGGGAAGAGTTTGGCTTCAGTGGCCCAGTGCTGCGCCAGACACACAAACCAGGACATCTGCCTTTCCATGCACATGCCCATGGCTCAAGGAGACCCATGCTGTCTGTGGGATCAGTCCTGCTGTTAGCAGGCTCATTGGTACGGCTCCTTGCTGTGCAAGTGTTGCAGAAGTGACCCTGCTGACAGTCAGGGAACTTCTGTTTTCAGCATCTGGCTTTGAAATGATGTGTCCTGGATTGTTTTCCCTCATCTGTAGCATATGTGCAATAGGTCTAGTAACTCCAGTGTTCAGGCTCTGAGGCTTGTTGAACAAATACATCTGCAGGTGTTCGAGGGTCATCCAAGGGTTTATGATGGACTTGTCCTAAAGGAAAGAATTTCTGTAGTGACTGTAAAATATCACTACCACACTGTTGTCTATCTTTGGGCAGTATCCCAGCACTTCCCATTTTCAAACAACAACAAAATGTGCCTGACTGTGAATTATGCTGAGCCTCAGCTGTTGCAGTTCACTGGCATGGAATGAAATAATTGAGGGGAAAAGATCATTCTAGCACACTGCAATTAGGGGGTGGAGATAAACACACAGGTATGCTTCTGTCCTTCACTCTTGTTTCTTATTCCGAGCCGGTGTCACTGCCTAGCTAGGGAGGACTGTGTGTTGTCTTTCTCTGCACAAGGGTCTGTTGCATGGGGGTGAGTGGATCGTCATTGCCCACTTTCCCTAGTGAAAACCTGTTACTCTTCCACTGGCCTCTGTGGAAGAAGGATATAGACATTTTCTGGAGAACAATACTTATTCCAAAATGTCAGTTGTTATAGTGCTGTTGGAGGTCTGAGAATTTCATGTATTTTCCCCCTTTTCCTCCCAGAACTGAGCTGATTTAAATGTTGCAGATTAGCAGTTGTTTTCCTTTGTTAAACGTTTATGAGCAACAATTAGACAAATGACACTGATGACAGAGCTGATGATGAGCATAATAAATTAGCACTAATGATAACTGAGATTATCTTGTCTAATAAAGATAGTAATAATACTGATAGTGATGATGATTCTGGCAGTAACGCTGGTAGCAGAGCCATGTAGGCAAGAACAGTTTTAGACTATGTCAGCATTTTATTATCACTGTAATGAAGGTTTAGAAAGCATTTCTCTTACTTGAAGCTTGCTGGTCCTCTAGCTGGATGGCTCAAGGAGTGCAGATTATAAAGTGAGTTTTGATGGCACCTTGTTACTGTTTGATGGGTGTAGAGCATCTTGCACAGGAAGGCAACTGGTGCTCACTGTGTAAGGCCCAACAAATATATGCTCTCAGTGCTCAACTGTCTGGCCAGCATGTGGGGAAGTTCAAGGACTGGTTGGAAAGGGAGAAGTGGGCTGCTTTCCTTTGCAGAAGGGGTGACTCTAGATTAGAGCTAATGCCCTGCACTGGGGCAAGGAGGGCAAAGAGAGACATGTTCATTCTCTGGCCTTTCGTAGTCACTCCACTCAGTGTATATAAAAATAAAAGGAGTTAAGACATCACTGGAATTGGAGAATCTAAATACAACATATGAGTGAAAAAGAAGCCTGGGCTTCACACGCAGACCCAGAGCTGTCGCAAAGCAGTCCTGGAAGAGAGGTCTCTCATGCACCAGTACAAGGCGCTGGGGCTGGCTTCTGTTCTGAGCCCAGTAAGAAAGGGATGCATTAAAGTATTGCTTAAAATACCACTTATTGGAGCTAGCAGAAGATGACAAAAAGAGGATAGTATAGATAACCTTATGTCCCTTCAGGCGTTGGGCACCCTGAGCTGGGCAGCATCAGACAGACCTCTGACAGGGGTATGGCAGTAATGTAGCGGAACTTGGAAAAGTTGGTTATAGCTACCCAGGACAGAGCAGGGCTAGGCTAATTACCTTGCAGGAAACACACCCCTCCTACACCTAGCTGAGCTCTATGGTAGTGCACTGCACAGCCACCCAGGTGTCTGGGGTACATGAGGTACAGGAGAGGAAAGAACAGGTTCTTTTCTAGGACTATTTGCAGGCTTTCCTACTGACCTGGCAAAAGTACAGCAGTTACTTAAATATTAATGCAGATATACAGAGAGGTCAGTCATATAAAAAACCTAGTATCTCTGTTTAAACTCTAGCAATAGTACAAAGTTATTTAATTTGCAGCTCACTCTTAGGTAAGAAAGTTGAGCACAAAAGTGCTAGCAAAAAAACTTCAGAGCTAATTCAGACTTTGTTACTGCCTCTTCCTCTCACTTGTACTCTGTGTCTTGCTTTCTATGTGTAGAATGACAATAGCAACAATTTAGCTGCCTTGGGGTTGTGAAGGTGCAATACTGTTGTCTCCTGATGTGTAGTATTAAATACCACTGGGAAATACCCTTCATCTGTAGGTTTAATTAACAAATTAACTGGCTTCAATCCTTTTCCAGTGCAAGGCCTTCCTCAAGGAGAATTTCTAAGCACATCCAGGGACGGTTTTGTGACTAAAGAGAGTGCAGAGAGGCTATGTCCTAATCTCACAGAAAACATCCTTAATCTGTGACCACAGCAAGAATTTGAAGTTAGGGCTCTGAGAGGGGAGGATAAACCTCATGTACGTGCTGTTCAGCTGTGCTGTCAAACTCAAGGCACTTCACTTTGATTCTGCCAAAATTTCTTTCGTAAGACACACATAAAAATTAGTTTATCAAATGGTTTTCTCTACAGTCAATACTAGAGTCAGTTCAAAGCTTTAATTGCCATTTCAATGGAATCTCAACCCTCTACATGGAATTCCAAGAAGGACTTCCCCCCCGACCCCGTCAGGATTTTTATCGTATGTACAAGGAAAAAGTTGTGTGCCTGTTAATTCAGATTTATTAAGTGTATTATTTTATTACTTTAATGTTTTTCTGTTTTTTTATGTATCTATTTTATATACTTGATCTATTTAATATATTTCTTATTTATATTTATCCTTATACATGTTCACATACACAAGTGTTTACATATACAAGTGTAAATTGAAATTTACATGTGGTAACAATGCTGTGGACCCTTCTGTTAATCAGCACCACATCAGTGGGAGCTGTTAATTCCTGTTTTAAAGCCAATTAGGTGGGGAAATAGTTTCTCAGGAGAGATCCTGAGAATTTAGTTACGAGGATCTTCAGAATGGTTGCTTCCCCTGATTATGCTGCACATAGCCTACCATGCAAAGGAGCAGTAACAATGAGTGAGGGAAGAAAAAGAATGTGAATGAGAAATTTCTGAACTGAAGCAGGCTCAAGATGTCATTCAGGTAGCCAGATGATTAGCATGAGGGTGACCGGATGGGTATTTGGGCTGAACAGCTTTGGAATTCAGATACCTGCACCATCATCTCAAAGACTGTTGTTGGGAAGCTGTTATATACTGGATTTTGGATTTCCCTGTATAATCAGGAACTTACTGCCCTCTTAGCATTGGCATCTCACAGGGTAATAATCCACCTGTGTAATCCAGCGCAGGGGGACATGCTTCTGTCATACATCCCATGTGAAGGAATGCATCAAGTTGCATCATTCACTTGCCCATATCAAGTCCCCTAATTCCTTCCTGGTCTTCCTGTTTTCTTAAACTTAAGTGACCAAATGCAGAGACCTGAATCATGTTCCTGCATTAGTCAAGGAGGCTGTTTTGGAGGGGGGACTTGCAAGCATCTGAGGACCAGCCCGCCTGCACTGACACAGCTGTGGGCACTCCCAGCCCATTTCATCTGTCACGTGCGCTGAGACATACACTATAGCAGAGTGGGGGCTTATGATTCCCAGTGCTGTTTCTAAAGACTTTACCTAGGAGCCAGTCACAAATACAGTTATCATCCCTCTTAGAGTATGTTCTTCCCACAAAGAGTGTACGAAGACACTACTTGGTGTGGAAAATGTCCATCACAAGGTGGACACACCTTTGAAAGCTGTAGCTCAGGCATGTTATTTCTCCAGTTAAAAAAATCCCCAAATAACAAAAAAAACCCATCCCACCCTATGTAGCCCTAGGGGGAGTCGCAGGTACCTTGATTTTGAAGTTTTTGACCAAGCTGGTACTGCTGTGTCCCAAAGTCTACCCTACAAGAATCTAGCTGAGGTACAGCAACACAGAGAAAAATTATGTTGGGACCATCACTGAGGATACTTGCCTTCATGTTCCTGCAGAGGCAGCTGAGCACATGGCTCTGTCCTTAACCTGCCATCACTCCAGTAAATCCCCAAACACCCAGAGTACAATGACAAGAAGAGAATTATACAGCTGGAAGAAGGGGATGAATCAACTTTATTTTGGCTTTCTTCTTGTCAATAGGTTTGGGGGTTGCCAGGCTTTTCTTCTTTTAAAAGGTTCAGCAAGACTTGAGCTGAATGTTCATTCCTTTGACCTGAAAATTTGGACACTGAAAATGAAGTGTAATGCGGTAGACATGCACTTTATGAGGTTTAGTAAAGCAGAAGAAATACTGTGGGGTTTTTTTTGAGGTGGATGGGTTTTTGCGGAAAGCTAATGTTGAAAACACTGGTGTGTCTAGTGATGGATATTGTGCTCCTGCTGCTCTGTCCATCTGCTTACAATTGACTTCCAAATAGCTACTAAATGCAGCATTTTTCTGTTATATGTCTGGAATAGAAGCTTACTTTTAAATCTCATTTTAGAGACAATTTTATCTTGAGATAAGAGCACTGTATTTATAAATGTGCTAGAAATTATACCCTATCTAGGAAGATGCGTTTTAAAACTCTTGGATCTCTATTTCATGCTGAATAAAGAGAAAAATTAATCCCACATCTATCTGTAATCCAGCAAATATCTATTCGCCCAGAAACTCAAAGGATTCTCAGGTTTCATTAAACTGTTTCATGCTATATATTTCCTGTTAAAATAATTCAGCATTTCTTTAAATGAGGGTTCAGGATGTCCTGAACACTTATCCCACTGACTTCTTTTTTTGCACCACTAGAAAAAACAGAACTTTGATCTGTGAACATCGTATTAAAAACATTCCCTAGCTTCCCTCTAAATCCAGTGAATTGCAGGCAAGTTTCTCCCAGCTAGTATTGTGATGACTAAGATGCTGCATTTTGGGGGAAATAAGGTAGTAATTTTGCTAATTTCAAACCTATGATGTCCCTTGCAGCTTTACAGAGTAGAAATGCCATACATTCTTTTTAAAAAGATAGGCTGTGCTTTTCTCAAGAGCTCTAAGGCTTGCTTATCTGTATACTTAGAATAAGAAAGTTGTCTGTGGTACTTGATGCTATCACAAGGATTTGAACAGCATTAAAGTCAGTATAAAACCAAATACCCAATTCCCCTTCAAATTAAGGGATACTTCAGTGCTTTCAGGATTTCTGGGGCTGGCATTTCTAAAGGCTTGTATGAGTATTAAGTTTCCAATGCCCTGTTGTGTTCTGATTTTGAAAATCTCTTGCCATAGCAACCCTGAACTTTCTTCCATTTAAGCGCAGCTTGGCATGTGTTCATTTAGCATCAGCCATGGCTTTGGCTGCCCCATATTTCAAGGTAGAACACATCTAGGAGGTGAGTGCGTTCCTTCAAATTGGGACCCATCTAGAGCATTTGAGGCTAAAATATGGCATTTGAAGCTAGGCTGGAATAATTTTCTAATCATTCGTTGCTAAAATCTGGCACATAGGCTGAAACACAGTTTCTCAGCCACAATAGTCTAGAGAATGGTATTTAAACAAGGATGTGCTCAGAAAAAAGTCAACATAGATCCACCTCTAGAGTGGGACACATTTGCATCTGAGACTAAGTGAAATGCAGTCTGTTAGACCATGCTTTCCAAACTACATCGCTGCAGAGTTCAAGATCTAGCATTCTTCAGACATTTCCATTAACTACTCATCTTCACCCTTTGGTCCTGAAATATCTTCAAAAGTCTGGCTTTAAGTGGTTTGCTGGAACAGTGTCAATGCTAAACGTCTATACAGTTTTCAAATGCAACTATAATTCTGGGCTCAGATGTTCCTTTCCAACCCAATTTGCAACTCAATTAGGTTCTGGCTAATTCATATTTAAGCTAAGTTTCCAGGGTGGGGGGTGGGGACCGGAAACCAGTTAAAAATTGTTGGGACTTGTCCAATGAAAATAATGTTTTGGAATGCCAGCAGGAAATAATGAGAGAATTGGTCAGAGAAGGATTTGGTTTTAAAATATTTAATCATTTTTGGCTCTTTTTATACTCTTATATGCTGTGACTTGTAAGAGATCATATCTATAGTTTGCTCTATGCTAAGTGACTATTTCAATATTTCTGTCACCTTTAATGCAAAGCTACGAGGAGGCAAGTATAGCAAATGGCCAAGCCATACTGTACCCCTCCACCTCTGCTCATAGCTGTGCCCTTGGATTAAGCACTTGTTTGCACACAACACTATCAGATTTGAAGAAGGCAGATTTGGAAGTTCCCTCTAGTCTTAAAAAATTATTTGTATATGCATAATATGTATATACAGATACACACAAGGACATATGTATGTATGTAAGAGAGAGAGAGAACCAACTGAAAGATAATTAAGCCAGACCCATTTTCACTTTGGTAACTAATGCAGATCTACTGTAAGTAGGTCAAATATGCTGTTACATGCTTTAAACTGGCATCTGCTGTGCATTAGGATGCTCAGAGCTTGGCTTCAGGATTTCCACCCCACCCCCAACCCCCCTTTTCTTGCCTCTCCTCCACTTTCCCTGCGTCTCTCCCCATTGTCTTCCAGTCAAAACCCGTAGGCATATAGAATCATAGAATGGTTTGGGTTGGAAGGGACCTTAAAGATCATCTAGTTCCAATCCCCCTGCCATGGGCAGGGACACCTTCCACTAGACCAGGTTGCTCAAAGCCCCATCCAACCTGGCCTTGAGCTCCCATTCACCTAAACGATAATTTTCTGGGAATGAGGACTTGATGGGGACTGCAAGATTTAGCTCTTCTGTGGCTCCTCAGTTACCTCTGATCTTCCTGGCAAAAGAATTACCCACCTGCTTGCTGCTTATAGCAGTAAGGGTTTAAGGAAACCCCACAACTGCTTGAAAAGAAAATGAAGTTTGTAAATTACATGGATTAAACCAGCCTGTAACTTCCTGATCTTATGTTTTGACCTTCTTTTGGTTATTGCCTTTTTCATCAGCAGTTTTTCAGTATGCGCCAACTGGATTTATGCATTTGTCTTTGCGACTGTACCCCAGACTAGGAAAAGCTGAAAATTTACTCCATGTTCTCATCCTTCTGGGATGGTGCAATTTCTCAAGGCCATTTTTCTCACCTTTTATGATTTTTGACACATTCAGAAATCAAAGTGGAAACAAACAGGGCACTGTGTTTAGAATGTGCAACACGGCTTGCATCTGCATAGAGGCTTTCGCAGAGGCAGTCACTTAAAAAAAGCAATAGGGACTAATACTAGCAAAAGCAGAGAAGGGTAAAGCTTGCATCTGTTTGTGTGGGAAGGTTATGTCAGACCATGTGTTTTATTCCCTGGTCCTTGCCATGCTCAGGGGCCTTTCAGACTCTGTCGCTTCAGTGCCGTCCCTGAAATTTGCAGTGAGGACCAGGCAGAGGTTTTTAGGGGGTTGGATGCTCACCATTCATCCTGATGGAGAGGGCAAGGGAGCTTCAGGTGAATTTGACATTATCCCTCTGCCATATATGCTGGGGACATCATGCTGTCATCTCTTCCTGTGCCCAAGGAGACCCACCTTTGGACAGGAGGGATGCCGCAGCAAACAGCTGCCACCTTGGTTGTCTGCACCTGCAGTACGTGCTCCAGAATTAAAGGGTGCCAGGAGATGCAATTCAGATATCTCTTCTGCTTTTCCTTCCTCCATCTCTTGATATGCCCATCTTACAAAAGTCAGCTTTTGAAGTGTATGCATAAATAATTACCGCTACAGCTATAGTTACAACTGCTGCTCTCTGGCTAATGCTGCAGCTAAGAAGTGCTCCAGTTTGCTGAAATGATTTTTTTGTCTGTGAGGGTGAAAAGTGTGTTGATTTAAAAATTTCTCTTTCAGAAATCGTTTGCTAATCTCCCAATGGCTTTCACCGACGAGCTTGACTGGCCCCAGTTCTCAGAGATCACTGGATTTCTGAACTCCACCATTGGGTAAGCCAACAGGCGGGGTGGCCAAGTCGTAGCAAGTCTCAAGGTCCCTCAAAGCACATCAAGAAAAAAAAAAAACAAACAGTGCTTGAAAGGAAAGATAAAAATGCTAGTCAGCTCTGCTTCTGCTCTTTCTAAAATCAAGATCATCACTGGATCTAGGGATTTTTAAAACTCTTTTAAATATATAGACAATGCACAGTGCTCTAGCCCAGTCTTCCTGAAATTCAGGGTAAGTTTTAGAGCTGGTCAAATTGTAATTTAGAAGGAGAAAAAAAAAAAAAGAAATAAAAACCAAACTCACTTTTTTCAAAATTCTGGGGCAGGGAGAAGGGGGGCATTGCTGAAACTAACAAAAGTCAGCATTTTCCTTTTCTTAGGGGTTTTTTTTTCCTCTTTCCCTCTTCCTCCTGTTTCCTTTTTGCTGCTGAAACAATGGAATGAATAGTAACCCCAGGGTTATTTCATAGTGTTCCCTTTTTTGGGGCAATCTTTCCTTCCCCCCTCCTCCCCCCCCATTTAGAGGGAAGTAGCAAAAGAATTTGGAAGTGCCTGTGACCTAATTTGCTGTGTTACATTGGCTCATGTGGATGGGGAAGGATGCAGGGAGAGATAGAAAAAAAGAAGGCACTGCCAGAAGAGAAGGAAAATAAGTCCAAACACAAGAAAACACCTTGAAATGCCTGCAGTTTTAACCATGAAGTTAAAAAAAAATATTCATAATTTTGTTAATCATCTTTCTGGCCAGCATTAAGAGGTCCTTGACTCCTGCCAGAACTGAAGGATACAATCATCAACAGTGCCTGGTCTGGCCTGAGTTTCAGATAATTTTTATTTTATATGTCTAAGATAGGTCATGAATACAGTGAAATGTCAAACCAAGCATGAGTCAAGCCTAAAGAGGCTTTCTACCAACAGAATTAAAAAGTTGGAAGAATATATTATTTTCCAGGAAAAAATATCTGTTGCACCATACACTTGTACTTTTTGCTTCCTTTTTTCTCCCTGTGTGAAAACCAGGCTCCCAGCCTCAGCTACATTCACACAGTATATGCTTGAAGGTGGTATACTAGTTGACAAGCCAAAAGAGAACATCTATGCAATCTCTTCTTTAAGAGTCAGCAGCAAAACTGACCTTTGAAAATCTATTACAATGTTCAGCTACTCAATACACAGTATTTAACTGGCTCTGAAGAATCTGAAGTTCACAGGTGATCAGAGCTTAGTATCGACCCAGAAGTTGTCAGTCATAGGCCTTGGTTCAGTGTTCAGTTTTTAATCTCTTTTTTAATCTCTTCCCCATCTGGAAAAAAAAAAAAAAAAAAAAAAAAAGACTGTTTGGGACTTTAAGGCATTTTTAAGTAGCTCAAAATCGCACACCACAATGACTAAGTGTGGTGGAGACTGGCTGGCACTGTGCAGTGGGAGGCTCCCATCTACTCCAAGCCCATCTTTCCCACCCCTGATCAGTGAACAGGAACACCACTTTTTAACTAATATTCTCTGACCGAGAAGGTCTGTTTGCTTTTCCTTGTCTGCCCGCCTACTATGCTGAAAACCAAAGAGCTCAGGCGTTTCTTGTGTAGCCCAATACATAGTGACTAGTTGATGTTATCATGTGTTTCTGTGTTGTAGGTAGTTACTTTTTATTGCTGGTTTCAAAACTTATCATTGTCTTCTGTTTCTCTGCATTCATCCAGGTTTGCTGTTCTTAAGCCATGGTATTTAAGTTATCTGATTCCTTTGGTGTCTAAGTTCAAACACAAAATCAGCAGCCCCAGTGGAGATGACCATGTGCTCATGGCTGGGAGCATGGTCTTCTCATCGGCTTCCCTTTGGGCTGTTATCCTTCTCATTTGCATTTTCATTTTTCTCAACAGTGCAAAGTAAAGGAGAGAACTAGTCAGAATCAAGTATAACCTGTTTTCAGATCAATCTGTCCAAGATTTATGGCATGGGGAAATGAATGCCCTGCCAACAATTCTTTTCTTTTATTTATGGTTCCATAACAACCAATTGAAAAGTCAATTAGTGAGCAATCAACAGGATTGTTTTGATAAATGATGTATAACAAAAAGGTTTTTAAACACCTTATCTGAAAGACCAGGATAAAAGCATCCTGGGTGGAACAATTCTAAAGAAACTCTCCATCAATTTGTAGTTTCTGAGAGGATATCTTGGCTTCCACTTTAGGCCACCCTGTCCAAGATGAAAAAGATTTATGACCACAAAAAAGAGAGATGGTGAAATTGAAGTATATACATATCTGGGGCACAGAGTTTTCAGAGACAAGAACATAATTTTTAGTATCAGCTGTGTTTTCATCAGTATCATATGAGTTTAGCAGCTTGCATTTTCTCAATTTATTTCAGAGGCTGGACAGACTCTCTGTATCTACGTTTACGCAGGAGAAATCGCTGTAATCACAGAGACTTACAGAACATATCCCAAAATGGTATGTTAAGATTTTTCACTTTTTTTTTTTAACCTTACTAGTCTGATACTTGATGCTGCATTAACAAACATCTTTCAGAAACAAAGAGAAACCCCTTCCTAATCGCATGCATTTCTTATGGAAAAAATAAAGAACAGCACTTATTTAACTCAGCATCTTTTCTTCTGGCTCTGAGTAGGGAGGTGTGTGGCTTGATCACTTTTATCCACACACTGACTAAGAGTTTCCACTGGGCTAAAAACCAGTGTACCCCACTGTGGCCCTATGGAGGGGGGGCTTTTTTGGGGCCATGGCCAAAAGGGGGGATTTAGAAGGATGTCACTAGTAGTGATGGAGCTAAAAGGTCTGCCCTCCATCTCCTCCAGAGGCTGTGGCGTGGTCCCGGCTTGCTTGCACCCCCTGCTCTGCACTCCCACAGGGGATGCCGGGAGGGCCCTACACTGCACCCCACAGTAGCATGGGGGACTCACAGGGCTGCCACACCAGCAGGCAGAGTGGGCACAAAACAGTCATCAGTCTCATAGCAATGATGTCCATGATGTTGTGTGACATCCTTTGGAGTGGGAGACCAGCAAACAGAAGTCCTCTTGCAAAAACGGGGAGGTCAGTGGTGCAGGCATCTTAATGTACTCTTAGAACAGATTTTAAAGCAGTAATCAAGGACACGCAGGTAAACCAAAACTGGGACAAAACTTAACACTGTTAAGTTTTAATCAATTAATTTTGTGAGGCTGGCTTAACATCTTCTTTCTATGAAATAGCATCCTGTGTTGCCAAGGGTATATGCACCAGACCTAATCTACTTAGAATTAAGGAAAGTGTCTTGCATGGTACCTCACAGGAAATGTTTGTGTACAGTGAAGAAGAACGTTAATACAGGAAATAAGAGGTGGGTAGAGAACCAGCTAAGCAAGGAAAAGCAGTGGGTTTGAGAGAGGAGCCGTGTCCCTCACGCATCTCTCCTGAGGCTAACGCTGCTTAACGTTTGGAGTGGTGACCTTAGAGCAAAGCCCAAGGCGTGCGCTTGATGGCATCTGTGAATGATGCAAAACTGCAAGTATTAACCATCCTGGAGTGGGCCACATCCTCACACAGGAATAATTTAGATGAGCTTGGGAACAGCAGCGACAGCGATTGCAACAAATACAATTGTACAAGACATGCATGTCAGAGCTAATGATGAGACTCTTGTCTGTAAACTAGTGGCTCATCAGCCAGAGGTGGTGGAGGGAAAGTGGTGTTGGGGTGCAAAGGGGAATTTCAAGGAACAGCCAGGAGTGAAGAATAGAGCTGGAAAGAGACTAAGGAGATTGCAAGATGTGTCACACACAGCATTTTCTCTAGAGGCAGGGAGACAGTCCTTCCTCCTATAAGCCACTCATAATACCTCAGAATTTGGTCCCCTTTGCCTAGGGAGGACCGACTTTGGTGGGAATAGACACAGAGAAGGGCTTTGGGGAAGATTAGGGCAATGGAGACTTCTGAAGGAATGTTAAGGCACCTTGGCAACTGAGCAAAGCAAAAATTAAAAGTGATTACCGTTTTGAATCCTCTTGAAGCATAAACACCACAAAGTGGGAAGAATGGTTTAAATTGAAGGATAGTTCTGGTACAAGAACATGGGTTTTCATTAATCCTACCTCTGTTTGGAGGGGAAATTTAAAAAAAAGGTTACTATCAAGGAGTGAAAACCTAGAATAGCTCTCAAAATGGAGGAATGGGGGACAAAAAAGAAATCCTGAGTTGTTTGAAGACAGAGTTTTATTAAATTTGTCAAAGGCTTGTGTGAAGGGATAACAGTAATCTCCCTTAGAAATTAGGGTTTATGATGTTAGCTTTTGTGTGTTGGATTAGGTGATGTCCCCAACAGCAGGTTTAAAAGATACTTGATTATTCTGTGATTATCACATTGTGTTTCTATTGTATTTAATTAATTTTCGTGCTTCAGAAAACTGGCTGCAGAAGCTTGGAAAAAGTTATTCTCCTCGGGTAGATAATTTCGCTTTATGGGATGCTCTTCCTCTCCAACAGATATGTCGGCTGGAAGTGAGGAGCACTGCTGCCCCTAGTGCTACTTAGAAACTTGTTAAATGCTTGGGATTTCCTGCAAGATTTAGGATCAGAAAGGCTCTGCCCCAGCCCTCCAACTCCGACAGACAGAGATCTTACCAGGCAGAAGAGGTTGCACACACTGGTAGCGTGATGCAAGGATCACTTCCAGGCTCAGGTGGGCATTTTTGCCTAAAAAGTTGCCTCCTGGTGCCAGCACCAATGCCACTGACAATGCCTCTTATACACCCTCCTCTTTGCTGTGGCACACATGGTGCTCCTGAGTCTTCAGGTCTTCTGCACAAGTGTTTTACAATGTGTTTGGTGTCATGGGTTGGGCACTTCTGACTTTCTCATCTGTAAGTCGCAGGGCACTAGAGTTGGTGTCTCGCATTATTGTAGTCCTCCAGATGTGCTTTCTGGTGAGAGAATAAAAAAATGGACAAACCAAATGGTCAATGGATGACTAGGTGTCAATCATTCTTCACTTTTATATCCAGTTCATGTCAGTACCTGATACCCTATTACCTTGTTCTGCTCTCTTTATGTTAATGGGGGTTGTACTTTCTGCTCTTCCTTTTTCCCAATTTCCTCATAGATTTAAAAAAATTTTAAAAAATCTCTTGCTGGGTGCATCATTACTTTTTGTCTTCACTTCACATGTCTCCTTTCCACTTACACTACAGACACCTGCAGGGTATAAAAGGAGGTGAGCGTGTGTCAGGGCAAAAGACTCTGAAGAAAATTGAGAAAGGAATTTTAAAAAGGGAAAAATTACAAGTGATAGAAAAATCCCAGGATATCTTCCCTCAGTATCTTCTCTTAATCATTGCACTGACACCGCATTGTAAAGGTTCGCTTTTATTGCCTCATTTGGCATAATAGTTTCCCCGAATGGGAGGATTTAAATGGCCACTCTCAGTGTCACTAAAGCAAAAAGCTGGCCGCCAACCTGCCCTAGCCCCACCTGGGACAACTTAACCTTCCTCTGAAAATGATGCTTCACAGCCCTACATATAGCAATGAGAGGATGAGACACTAGAGATGTGGTTCTGATGGAGGAGGTGTGCAGCCGAGACCCAGAGCCCAGGTATGGCAAGCCAAGGCGGGGACCAAGAGCAATGCTTGTCTCCACCCACCCTACAGAAGCACCAGTGCTGTGTCATTGCTCAGCATGGAGGGACTTTCCCCCATTGCCCTTCTCTGGACATGCATCTTCACCCTGGAGGAAGGCTTCTCCTACCTCCATACTAGTGGGATTTCTGCCTTCCCTTTCTTAAAATAATCCCATTATCCCTTGTTGGTGATGGAACCTCCTCGGCAGCTGGCTGTAGGGTAGGGTGCTCAGCCAGGTCCAGGGAGGGTCTCAGCAGTCTGTGTATGTTACCCATGAACATATTCACATCAGACTTGCTGACGTTCATTTTGGGTGATCAGCTTTGTTCACCAGGCACCCCACAAGACACTTGGTATATGAGATATACATTAATAATTCGTAACAAATCTGTTCTGTGCCACTGTTACTGCTTTCAGCTGGTGGCTGCACAACAAGCAGCTCACAGTCCTAACCAATGTTTTCCATCAAAGGGGCTTGCTGAACAGTTTTCTACATATAATTTTTACTGGTTTATTGTTTTAATATGGTTTTGGTGTCTTGCCTTCCAGCAGCTTTGCACAGATTTGTAGGCCATGTGCTATTTCTGGTTTTTGACTGCTGAGCAGGATCCTCAGGTGTGAGGGCTGGGCATGAATGCTCTGGTGTGGAGTCAGAAAGTTCTTCTAAACATTCTCCAGCACTTGTTGAATATCCCTTGTTTTGATAGAAGCATCCTGATAGTAAAATCAGTTGCTAACATATTCCAAAAAATCGTTAGATAAATACAGGGAAAGTGAATACCCTCAGAATTTCTAAATAATTGCAGAACAATCTTGTGATTGTCATCCATGTTTTGCATGAGATACTTGGATAATATATGCTATTTCAAAACATGGGTATTGTATATTCCTTTGCCATTTGTAGTCTGATCTGTCTCTTTGGGATTCTTGCCTTTGACCAGAAAAATTAGGCCTTGTTAACACATGCTCTGGCTCACTGAGCCATCAAGCAGCAGATATCTCACATTGGCTTCAAAACCAGTTAAGAAATAATAATTTTTATCTTTTTTCTTAATTTGTCTTGGAAATTCTAGTCCACCTGGAGTTCATTTGGGGAAACCCAGCAACTTCTTGCTTCGCACCTTTACATTTCCATTGCTTTTACAGCATAAGGGAGCAAAAGATTGGAAGTCAATAAGCCATTCTTGTTCACACAGCTCTTTTGGTGCTATCTGGACCCAGACTCTTTCAGTGCATGTTAGTGCTGCTCCTTGTCACCCACAAGGTCTAAGAGCAAGAAAATCAAGAAGTGCAGCTCAAGTATTCCAAGGTTTATGAAATTTGGGGTTGCTCACAAGCAGAAGTGAACCCAACCCTGACTCCTCAACAAAAACTAAAAAACCCCACCAGTCTGAAAACCGAGAGGGGGACAGGGGAGATCCAGAAATAGCTGCCAGGACATTCAACAGTGTAAGGGTAACTGTTCTGCTTCATCTCTTTTTCTCTTGAATGTTTTCATCACAGACTGCATCCCTGTATCACAAAAAAACTTCCTTGAAGACTCAATTTACCCATGAAAACAGTTCTCTAAAAGAGCCCTTTATTTTCTTGATGTTTTTACTTGAGTTGTAACTCTGCTAATGCTTACGCTTGTGGAGGTAATACATACCCACGAACAGCTTCTTACTTTTTTGTGAATACGTTTTTAATTTCTAGAGATCCCAATAGTTTATATGTGCTGGAACTGCAGTCCCAGTCAGGGGAGCCACGCGGCAGAATGGCTTGACAGAGGGATGTTGAACTCTAGCTGAAAGAAGGGCTATTAAACAGGAAAAAAAAGCAACTGGTGGTAGTTATGTTGCAAGCTGTATTTTCTAAGGATTTTGTGGGGCTCTTATTCTGCTGAAAAGAGCTTCTCGACAGAAGGGCTGGATTTTGAATGGACCAGCAACCCTCAGGAGAGAAGCAGCAGACAAATATATTCATTTTTAGCTTGGAAGAACTGGATTATTTAAAACATAAAGGATTCCTTGATATATGTGGTTGGCATCACTGTGAGTGATAATAACAAAGGCACCACTATTAAAATGCAAAGTGTATTACTGCTACCTTAGGGGTTTATCTCTTAGATCTTTCCCCTATACCAATCCAGCAGGGACTTAATGATGTTCTGTCCACAAGTTTCCCCCCAAGAGCTGCAGGGAGGACAGGATTTGCTCCTCAAAGCAAGCTTCAGAGGCATAGTGCAGAAAAGAGAAGAGAGAGAGACCAGGGAAGAGCTGAGCAAAGAATAGAGGGAGTGTAATACAAGAGAAGAGAGTGAAAATACTGCAAAATAGAAGCAAGTACAACCTGTAGGACCTGCTTCTCTGAAGTTTATGGTTTTGTACGTTGCTGTGAGATTAGCTTCTTGCAATCACAGTCCTAGTCTAATCTTGAACAAAGCATAAAGCCTTTTTTGGCTCCTTGTTTGCTATCACTCTTGCATTGCAGGTGATGGAGCTTGATTTGTGCACTGTGGATAGCTGGGATGTATATGCATAGCCTTTAAAGACTCACTAGTAAGTTTTATGCATAAAAGCTTTCCTAATTGGGAATGCTTTTCTCATTCAAGACATAAATGAAAGATTGTAGACGCTCACAGATGCTTAGGTGTAGCTAGCTCTTTTCCTGGAGGAGGACAGATTTGTGTCTAAGCATTTGGGTGAATTGCCATTGAAATGCAGAGCTTCTTGGGAGGGGTGCAGCTGGCCTAATACTATTTTTCCTAAGTCTGCCACTTGTGGGGAAAGCAATGCAGACACCCAAACGTTGGTGTCTAGTGCTATTTAAGATGCTTTACAGTATCTTTCCCACCTCCAGCTGCCTCTCCAGAAGTGCACAATCTCTCAGGCATCCTGTGTTGTATCTGCCAGCCCTGCTGCAGGTGTCTTGGATACTCTGGGATGTCAAAAATGGCACTTGGTGCCTATGTTTAGGACCTGAATCAGTCCCAGTGTGGTATAGCTGTGAGACACTTACTCTCTCAGAAGAGTGAGAACAGTTCCCTCTGCAATTTATAGGGAAAGTTAAAAGTAGATTGACTGTTGACAAGTCAGGTTGGCTGGTTTACAAGAGACTACTATGTTCAACAGATGGGAAGAAGCTGCCAGATCTGGATTAAAAGCCAGATCCAAACAACCCAGCACTTAAAAGTGTTTGATTTTCTACAGTCTGAAGGTGGGACTCAGGTAAGAGGCAGCAGGTTCCCTGGTTATAGCTTTACTTCTTAATGCTGGCGCCCAAAACGGTTACAGAGATGACTTGTTCCATTTTATTTTTAATGCTTCTACATTCTTGGAAATATGCAATGAAGCTGGGGTTTGCACTTCATTTTGTTTGTCACTATAATGATGTTGTACTATTTCTCTTATTCCCACTACGTGTGATCAGGTGGTTCTTCAGGAAACCTCCTCTATTTAATAAAAAGGTGAGTGTTTAATGGGATTCAAATGCTGAGTGGGGGTACAGCAGCATTGCTGGAGTCCTACTTCTTCAAAAGAAACAAGCAAAGCACTGTAAGGAACATATTATCCACAAGTGTCCTAAAAAGCACAGCTTCCCTTGGCCGCTGTGCTCTGAAGTACTGGCTGTTTCTTCTTTTTAAAGTGTTGATATCACCATCTCCAGGGCCTTGATCTTGGGCCAGTTAAGCCAACAGACCATTTCCAGTCATTTTAGGGAGGAGACTAAGCCTTCCTCTAAATCTGTGCTTTGGGTCCCCCTAGCTGCATTACTCCTGATTGGTAGCAATGTAGCTAGTTTGGATGGATATGATTGAGTAGCTACTGGATAGTGAGCGGCAGCAAGTCTCCTTTTCAGATGAATTTGGGTGGACTGTGGGGCAGTTGGGTTTGATTTAGTTTGCTTGATGCTGATATAGTTCACATCCTAAGGGATTTATTGTTCTCTCCTCCAGAAAAAGTAGTAATGAATCCTTGCCCTCTAGCAGTGTACTTCAAACCACACCCTGAGCTGACCTTGAGCCCAATCCTACACATACATAAACTTAGTTGTCAGCCAAACATAGTCTTCCTCTCCCATCTCTGATGATTAAAAACTTTCCATCTTATGTCTTTGCCCCAAAATGAAGCTACTTGATTTCGCTTCTGAATAATACAAAGAAGATAGAAAGCCAGCAGGAAAACCAGTGAAAAAGACAAGTTCACAAGGGGCAAAAGGGAGAAGTGAAAACACCTATATTTAAGAAACTTTGCTAAAATATAAAAACATAGTGTAAAAAAAACCCCAAATTCCCTCTCCCAAACATAGAAGCATAGTCATATAAGCATTGGCCAAATCTAAACAGGCTACTTCCAAATGTGATCTCATACAAGCACGGTGTGTGGTTCAGACACTGAGAACGTATTTCCCCACTAATACAGCTGTGTATTTATCTTTTAGCTTGGCCAGAAGCCAGCTGTTGGACAATCCAGCCATAGTTATCTATGCTACGATTGGGAATGATGTCTGCAATGGGTAAGGTGTAAACCAAGTTAACATTTGTAGTATCATAAACTTGACTTCTTTAGAGTACTGCTGGCTGCTTGGGCATTCAAGTCTCATTGCTTTGCACTTCCCCGTGATAGCATTTTTCTTTGCTATTGGTCTGTGCTTTATTCTTATTTTTCTGCTGAAAATACTGGTTGTTGCCTTACCTGTATTTGTCTTAACCACCTACCAGTCCTCATTTGGAGCTTGTCTTTCTTTCTTTCTTTTACAAGCCAGTAATAAAGTGACCAATGGCATGTCTGAAGTTGAATATTTCTAGCTTAGCAGATGAAATGAAGTATAACAACAACAGGAGTGGAAAAAAAAAGAGTTTAAAAGCATGTATATCTGTCCTACCCAGTGTGTCACCTCCTGTCAGGAGGTAGAGCATGGCTGGTTTACCTTTTCTGAAGAATGACAACATAGTCCCCTCCCTGTTGAGGTCTATTTTCACCCTGCCTCTGCTGCACACTGCCTGCAGTCTTTGCTGTGCTCTCCTGACGAGGTGTTTTGTCTTTCTGGCTTTATTCGCGTCATAAGCTCAGCAGGAGAATGAACCAAAGCTTTCAAAACTAATAGTTCTGGCACTTTCCATTAGCAATGCTCACAAGGATGCCAAGAGGTCACTAGTTGGATGCTTCCCTTTCTCCCGGTAGCGGGAAAGCGGGAAACACCTTGCAACCAGGCCAATGCACAGCACATCCATACTGCAGTTTTGGTTTTGCAGGTGGTCCAAGTGCTGTTGTCAGTGTGTCATTATTTTCACCATGATGAATCTTCAGGTTTTCTTTCAAGCAGAAGAAGTAAATCTGACTGATGCGGAGACTTTCAAAACACTCATTTTAATAAATGACGCACACTCAGCAAAGGCCCTTTCCAAAGCTTTTGAAAAGTCTCACCTGCAGGTTGTATAATGAAGTTGGAGCTATGATGCAGGCTGTCAGACTTTGCCATTAAAATATCCTGGCTTTGCTCTCCTAAAACTTTGCCTAACAGCAAGTGTTGGGGTTCAAACTTTGCACGTCAAGTGTTGTGCTCCAGCACCTGGGACCCCTCAGCCAGGGCAGAAGTGGGACCACAGGGGCCACCTTTTAGGTCCTTCCCTGGCACCACCATCTCCCTGGCTGCATGCGAGCAGCACACAGAAACAGCCTTCCATGAAATGCTCACCCTTGGCATCTTCTTCTGGTGCTCATGCTCTCTCTGTGCCTCTGCCCAGAACTGCCAAACCTGCCCTCAGCACCACCCTCCTGTTACGGGAAGGACACACAAACCCTCAAAAGTAACGCCATCAACCTTCGACTGAGTGGGAAAAACAGTCATGGACCTCCTGCAGCTTGCTGACAAGACTGTCCTGGGCATCTGTTTATTGAGAAGTTTATGGAGGTATCATTACAACCACCCCAAGGATGATGAGCCCCCCCCAACCCAAACAGTGCCTTTGCTGAAGTCTGTGACTCCTGCTGGAGAGACTTTTGAGGTGTCTTCTCCTAGGCTTGGCCCAGGCTCTGTTGTGTACATATTTCCATTCTGCTGTTTTACTAGCTTTGCTAAAAGCACCTCTTTGTTCTTTGTTTTATTCCTCATTCTGCAGGTTAGTCCTTTCACGTTCCCTGTCTCTAACGCTGCTTTCTATTCTTGCCTGAAGCAAAAAGAAGTTTTCCACAAATTTAAACCATTTTGGCCTTGCCTCGCCCATTTGTATGTTCGAAAACAGTATTCATTACTTGAAACTCTGCTGTCTTTTTATCCCAGCATCCATTACCTGGCAGAGACACTTTTGTCTGCTCAAATTCTCTCTACTGTCTGTTTCTTTCCAAAACATTTGCAGCATCAAAAGAGGCTATCAGGCTGTAGTGATCCCTGTGACTCCAGCAAGGAAAGACACTGCAGCTTCTGTAGCAACATGCTGTTTCCATGCTGTTTCCATCGAGTGGGATGTACAGTGGAGAGAGATTTTTTCAGCGTCCAGTCACTGTGTGTAGCTGCCCTGGTTCTGATGTACCCACAGAGGTTACAGAGGATGCAGAGCATCCAATGGGCTTGACTTCAAACCTAGGGCTTGACAAATAAAAACCTCTTCAAGGACAGCTTTAAACTGCAGTAATAGAGCCTTTCTGGTCTTATCCTGTATTTTACCTTCAGGAGAAAGCAGTGTGCTAAGCACACCGGAGACACAGCTCTTTTAGCCAAAGCGTTGTTAAAATGCTAGTATTTCATCCCATATGAAGAGCGGGGCAATGAGTAATGTGGATGTTTGCAGAGGAGAAAGATAACGGAATTGGCAGCCTGTGTTACCTGTTCCCAGTAGTCTCCACATTGTGGTGTCCAAAGAGGGGGGTTAGAAAAATAAAGACAGATGGCAACAGTATCTCTCAGCCCACTGAGGTGTAAGTGTGGGACACCATGTGCGACACACAGACCTGGAACAAAAAAAATTCAGACAAGAAAATAATGAGCACCAGCAGTCTCAAATGCTGTACAGTTTTTGCACGTATTAGTTGCGTTTGGGGTAAGGCACCATTTCTCCAGGCTCTCTTTCCCAGCTTTGCAGTTATGGCATCTGCAACAAACAGAAAGGTGACAGCAGCAAAGCAGGGTGAGCAGGAAGCCTCCAGGAAGGGAACTTGTACAAAGCAACACTGGCACCAGCGAGAGCATAATGTTCCCTTATTGTAAGGCTACCGTGACCAAAGTGCGGCTGCACCCCTTCAGCCCTAAAAATAGTATGTGAGCGTGCAACACCTCTAGTCCTCGTGTCCCAGGCATACGGCCCCTCTGCGATGAGCTGGAGATGAACTCCTGCACTGTGGATCCAGCTCTGCGTGTACGTGCACGTAGCATGTGTGAGTACGTGCATGTGGTGTGCTCGCTCACCAGCTGGGCCCATGTGCTAGTGGCCCAAACGCTGGGCATGTAACAGCATGTGGCTAGAAAGTAGGCGTATGGCTGAAACATTGGCTGGGGGGGTTATTTATTTGGATTGGGGTCACGGGGACAGGGGAATCACTGCCCTGCAGAATGTGGCAGGTCAGGCCCATGAAACTTGTGCAGAAGGAGGGTGAAGAGTTGTGTTTGGACTATGCCAGACCCTCTTATAAGGGACTGGAGGAGGTCTCTGTGGCAAAGGAGAGCTGCAAAAGCTTCACACAAATTACATGAGGCTGTCTGATCCCTCTGTGGTATATGCGTGCACAGCTGGGGTACCCATGCTGTTAGGACATCCAGCAGCTGTGTGCACATCCAAGGGTATTACTGTGTATTCATGTATTCTAGGGGAGCAGGGTGTGCTCCCCAAAATACCCAGATTCAAAGCAGCAAGAATCCTAACATTAATGTCCGCTTGCTATGCTCTGACATGATGAACCATGGCCAACATCAGCTTCCAGAGATCCCAGGTAGGCAGAGGCCATCCCTGGCTGCTGCCTCCCAGGGCGACCGTGTGAGGTCCCCGGTGCTCACCCAGACACCTTAAAGTTCTTATGGCAGAGCCCAAAACAAACATGCCTACAAGATGGCTTGCTTCTTGGTCGGTTTTAATTTCATAGCCTGGCTCAGAAAAGAAATGTGAAGAAATGCACTGAAATATCTGCATTACTTCAGCAGAGAATGACAAGAGAAAGTGGAGTTATGAATGTCATTAATTTCAGCTCACACTGATGTGTTTACTTGCAGGAGAGGCCTTACATCAGAGCAGTATTTTGAAATCAAGTGCTGCAACACCTGTAGGCAAAAATAAGTAATTTAAGGGCAAAACCACAGTCTTATCTTGAAAGTACCTTGCTTGGGTGGCTGTCACTCACAAGGATAAGCCTGAATCTTAATGCTGTTTTTCAGTTCTCCCTAACCAGAAAGTCTCGAATGCTTCAGCAGCACATACTGTATTAAGATAAATTTCTGGGCCCAGGGAACTCGTCTAATTATTTTGTGTGCAAAATGCAGCCCACTGAAGAATCCCACATTCTTGCCAGGAAACGCGGTTCTCCCACACGGGACTCAGCACCACCACCCACCCCACCGACCCCCACCTCCCCCGCCCAAGCACAAACATTCCTAATGCCTTGAGACAACCCTTTTGAAATCTCCTGCTTCTATGGTCACTGACAAGAAATCTTACCTGATTCTCCAGTAGCTCACTCAGCACTGCAAGCATCAAGTGTGTCCTTCTCTTACCGGTGGGAAGCCATGAAAGAGATTATAGGACATTCCCATGGATGGAGCCTCCTTACTGCTAAGCTGATTGCTTCCCTACAAGCCCACGAGGTGAAAATATGGTAACCGCTAAAACAATAAGGATGGACATTAGTGCAACCTCATGCACTACTTGGAAGGACATCCTCTGTCTTTCTTCTTGAGCAACGAGATCAGCTCCTCAGCGGGTGTTGCGGCTTTCTCTCTGAAAGCCTTGGTCCAGCTGAGCTGCACCACCAAGGCAGGACCAAAACTATCATGAGAGCTGCTTCCCAAGGTACATGGCCCATGCCATGCATGGCTGCACACATAGATGTGCTCCAAATCCTGGCTATGGTGCCCTTGCTGCTATTTCTGGGGGCTCTTTTAAGAGCTTATGTTGCAAACACATGGCTTTATTGTCTTTCATAATTCAAGAAAGGCAACTTATGGATTTACATGCTCTGCTCCGTGTGCCGCAAAGGGACCCAGATCACCCTGGAGCTGCCTGGGGTTTGTGGAAGATGCAATGGCATCCTTCTTTCCATCCCACTGACTGCTCTAAGAGACGGCAATGAGTCATCTCCAGACAACGAGAGGCTTCTACCCCAAGCTGACCCTCCTCTGCCTCCCAGGTGTTGCCAGAGCTAGGGTCTCCCCCTGTGCCAGAGACCTGCAGGTCCTTTCTTGCTGGGATGGGATGGACTCCTTGGGGCTGTGTTCACCCGCTTGCTCATAGTCCCTGTTACGGACACATGCACCATGAGAGCGTGGTGATAGCTCTCATGGGGAGAGCAAGTGAACACTTTTTCTCCAATAAAGTAGTTGTTTTAATAACATAATTAGAGCAGTGTTCTTTAGGCAGCCTGGAGTGGTTTTGCTTGTTTGTTTTTCTTATATAAGTTGAAATTTATTTCAACTTCAGGATTTTGGTTTTTCTGCCGCTGTGGCATTTACAGCTAAATGTAAGAGGCAAAGGATAAACCTGAGCCTGGGACTCTGGCTCAAAGATGTTCAGGCCTGCCAGTGAGCCACAAAATGTGGGTGTTCAGTCCATGCGGAACACTGACGCAGCTCCCATACCCTCATGAACGTTTCTGACGACTATTTTATCTTAAATATCTCCTCCCTTTGGCCTCCTCCCTCCAGTCTCCCACATTTGTCCAGACCCCTTGCTGGTCTCCTGCCCTCCTGCAGAGCTGTAGTAAGAGGCATAGGACATGTGAGAGATAAAGCTACCATAGGTATTTCTACCTGGCATAAT
Source organism: Haliaeetus leucocephalus (assembly GCF_000737465.1). Lineage (NCBI taxonomy): Eukaryota > Metazoa > Chordata > Aves > Accipitriformes > Accipitridae > Haliaeetus > Haliaeetus leucocephalus. Next base: position 2,374,732 of record NW_010972519.1, read on the forward strand.
CAAAGAGTGTGTTGAATGTAAGCTCCAGACAGCAAACCATGGGAAAGAAGCCCTCCTTCCACCCATCTGTAGGGCATCCCGCACCCTGAAGCCATGTGTGTGGAGCAGCACTGTTTCCCCTGGTTCAGAGCCGAATCACGGATGTTCTTAACCAGGTGCAGCAGCACCCTGCATCATGCTTAGCAATAAAAAGGGAGAGGAGGGGATTTTAGGAGGGCATTAGCCATCTTTTGCTCAGGCACTGGCTGCCTGGTTGGGCATCAGTCTACCCATGGGAAGTGATGAGTGATTGCCTTTGCATCACTTCTTTTGCTTGCTTTCTCTCTTCTCCTTTGCTTGTTGAACAATAACGTTTGGGTTTTTTTATCTTGACCCCCAAGTTTTCTTGCTTTTACTCTTTCTTTCCTCTTCCCTCCATCTCACTGGAGGTGGAGAGGAAGCGAGCAAGCGGCTGTGTGATGCTTAGCTGCCCACTGGGCTTAACCCACAGCAGGAAGCCACTCTATTAAAAAAGGATGCATCTGTCTGTTTTTAGTAGGGAAAAGGATTACACCAAAGGAGGTTTCTATATCGCTTCTGATTTTGGCAATAACAGTGAGAGACTAAAACACATCGCATCATTTTTATAAGGTTTTATTTAGCTAACTTAATGTGGAAGAGCAGCAAAGGAGAAAATGCCACTGTTTCAGGTGCCTTTTGGGGGGCACAGTATTACCTGACAGAAAGCTCTGTTGGCATCCTCTTCTTCTGCAGGAACCGTGACACGCTGGCTCACATGACTACACCCAAAGAAATGCTCTCCAACGTGATGCAAGCTCTGCGATATCTGGACTCCCGTCTTCCAAAGGGCAGCCATGTGATTTTAACAGGCCTGGTAGATGGCCGCTTTCTCTGGGATAACCTGCATGACAGATACCATCCTCTAGGTAAATATGAGATGTTGTGGGGTTCCTCCTGATTATCATCTGCTGCTCGTGTTGCCTTGTCTCCCTAAATAATTTATGAATCTATTGACAATTTCAAGCAAACCTGACAGAATGGAGAAGTGAGAAATATGAGACAGATACTGGCTGTGCAGTAGAAATAGGAGAGCCAGCTTACCATCCCCACTGCAGGACAGGGCAGTGAGAGGGCAGACCCCTATCCTGCCTGGTTCCCCCTCCAGCTCCACACCAGCTGGACCCACTCAGCTCCAAACCAGGCTCAACACATGCTGTGGATGTGGAAACAAGCTGTTTTGCCTCAGCATTGGCCCAAAATTGTGGCCAGCCTGCCTGTACTTCATCCTGGTTGTTGTTACAGGTGGAGCTGGATGTCTGGTGAACACCACTCACTGACTGGTGGATGTCTTGGTAAAACTGGATGTGGACCAGGACAGAAGATTAGGTCAGGGAGGTGTGAAACACTCGTTAGATATTAGAGATATAAATTTTCTGCCAGCGCTGGGTGCCTGCCACCTCTTATGCTACCTACAGGTGTGACAATTGAAACCTCACACCATCTGCAGGCATCTTTTGGGGCTTTTCCTCAGACTGCAGTTGCTGTAAGGTGCTTTGGGGCAGTGTTTTCAGAGATTTGGAGGCTGCCTTTGGGAGCCTGTCATCTCAGAGCGTGCATGAAACTGTATGTCTGACCATTAACAGACCACTTGCTCCTTGGCTTCATCCTGTGCCAAGCAGCAAGGAGGAACATCATCACAGGGGGCTGCATTCATATGCAATGACATGTGATGTCCATCCTTGGTTAGTCCGACAGCTGTGCCTGTGGGATCAGTGTGGAAACATTTCCCTGGGGATGTGGGAGGTTGTGGGGTGGGGAAGCTTGGAAGTTGGTTGCAGAACGCCTTCTCTACAAGTTCGTGCCACCCCACAGTGGATAAAGAAGGTGAAATACTTTATGCAGGTAGCAAAGAAAGTTTTTATACAAACAGCTAAAGTAAGTCCCTTGTACTCCAGTCAAGACTGTGTACAAGGAACCATCGTGGACATTCTGCTGCCAAATTTTAGACCAAAAGCATGCTCTTATTTGAATTTGGGTAAAAAGGAATCTCTTTTGCATCTGAGCAATGGAAAGTTCTTGTCATCGTAGTTCTCATCAGCAAAGAGAGAGAGAAGCTAAATCACATCATTTAAAAAGCAGATTACATCTTCAGATGGTTTTGGCAACCACTGGGTACTAGAGCTTTCAGCAGACTCTGTGCCGTGGTTTCCCCAAGGTTCCCCAGTCATGGCCAGTGGCCCCACAGCTTCTGCGTTATCTACTATGGGTTATTTTACCCCTCAGAAGTACTTGCCTTTTCTCAGGAAGTCTGAGGTCTCCATTTCTATTCCTGAGACCTTGTTACATTTTTCTCTAATAAGCATCATACTACTACCAATGAAAACAGAAAAAAGAAAAATACAAGAAAATTCTTGTCCCTTTCAGGGCAGGGGGAGCCTGTGATGATTATTTTTTAGTCATATAAACACATTTCATTCCTTGAGTGTATGTTTATCACAGGGACGGTTCCTCTACTGGATATCTAATTATCAGAGACAACATGTAGCATTTTTTGGCACAAGCCAAATCAGGAGTGATTAGCTATAGGACCAGCTGGAAATTTTTCAGAGGGGCTGATTTGCCTTGGAGGGACCCAATTAATCCTAAGCAACACATTTTGCAGCAAGAGATCACTTCTGGCAGATTCTCCGATGGGTTGCGAGCAGGTTTCCCCACTTGGCTGCCAGTCAGGTGCAACCAGATGTTGGTATGGCTTTCTGCCGAATACCTGGTCCCCCTGACAGCCCATTGCAGGACCCGATCTTTCAGGCTACATGGGTCTGGGACACCCCCAATATCCGGGAGTGACACTAGATCTTTGACCTCCCCATCTTTTGCTCCCCAGGCAGCTGGTACTGCTGCTGGGTGATGGGTAGCCATGAGGTAGGCCGGAATCACATCTATATGGGGGAGTTGCTGCAAAGCAACCTGAGGAACCCATTTCACTTGGGAAAGATCATACTTTGCAGTTCCCAAAACAACAACAAAAATTGCATATTTCAGTGCTGCAAAAAAACCCCAAAGCCTGACAGGATGATCAATGTGCTACCAACTCAGAGAACTGAGTGGCCATTTAACTTCCATCTTGGTTGTAGCTACCAAAGAAGCAAAAAGGTGGAGAAAATGGGTCATTTTCTTGGCAAGCCAGGCTATTGCTTACTGCAGTGAATTTTAGGGACTGTCAGCAGGGTGTTTGACTTGGTGCTTGAATTTGCTCACCCACACAAGCATACCTACTTTCCTCCATGACAGCAAAATTGTTCCTCCCTTTTAAGGCTAACCTCTCCGAGGTAAATGCGAAACTCAAGAGTATACACAGGCACCTTCAATCTTCCCTTCAGCTTTGCAACCCCTGCATTTGTTTGGAGGGTGAGAGACAAGTTAATGGATAAAATATCAGTCACGCACTTTGGAGATTGGCGCAGGCTGTGATGACTAACTCTGTGTGCAAGACGAATCACCCGTGAAAGGATGGAGAGGGATGCAGGAGAAGCAAATGCAGCTCTGCGTGCTGTGGGGACATGGGTGCCTTAACGGGAAGAATGCATCAGTGCCACCTCTGTCGCACCCTGGTTCTGGTGGTGGGAGGGTAACCTGGGCAGGGGGTGGTGGTGCTCCCAGGGTTCCTCTCCTCACTGAGGGGTCTAATGTGTGGGAACACACAGACCTGCAAAATGAAGTTACATTTGGCCATCAGGCACGTGAAGTTTCCCTCTCTGTGCTTTGCAGGGCAGCTGAACAGGGACATCACGTACAGTCAAATTTATTCTTTCCTCGACTGCCTCCAGGTAAGGTCTCTGGCTATAGCTTATGAGCCCCCCTTTCCTCTCAGCCCGCTGCTGAAGCTCCCCTCCCTGTGCCTGCCCAGGTGAGCCCCTGCAGCGGCTGGCTGACCCCCAACGAGACCCTCAGGAATTTGACCTCAGAGGTAAGTCTCAACAAGGCTGCGATGGGACCATTCTCTTGCACAGATGCTCTTCCAGTTTGTCCCTGTGTCTGAGGATATAAGCCTAATATCTCAAAGGCAAGACATCAGTACACTTTTTTCTTCCAAAAAGGCAGGGAGAAGATGGGGGAACATCCGCACCCATCCTTTCAAACACCTCTCAGGTTCTGGGAGGCAGCATGGTTAAGTTAAGGCATTTGTAAATGTGTTACTTTTCCAGCCTCTCAGCTGACCAAATTTATTCTGAAAGCATGCAATCTCCCCGAGACAAAACTGTTCAAGTTCATGTTCTTTGAGGAGAAAATGTACCTGATAAGAAAGAAAAGGCTTGTGAATCAAGTAGTTCTGAGTACGAAAAACCAACTGCATAGATTTTGCTGGCAGCAGGAGCAGGCCCCGAGAGCAAGAGCCTTACCCTGTCTTCATTTGGGATTTGTGTTAATCTTCCTCAGACACATTTCTGTGGACTTAATCACCAGATGGTGTGACCAAGAAGCATCCAGGCTCAGTGCAGGAATGGGAACAGACAGAAAAGAAATGTCTTAAAACTCATCCTAAAAATCTGGCTGCAGAAGTGAATGTCATATAATATCAGCCATTTGTTCCCTTACGGTACAAGCTGATTTTTAATCCCAGCACCCCCCTGCAGCCATGTAAAAGAGCCAGTAACCAAATATCATCAAAGGTGTCATCTCTGTGTATAGTTGTATTGATGTTTGCATTCACTAAACAAAATATATGGCCTTAATTTCACCAAGCCTTACATATGTGATTCGTTTTATGTCCTGTCCCTCTTGGCTTCAGAAAAGGCAGTTAAGCACATTCCTAAATCTTTGCAGGATTGCAGCTTATATATTTGTACCAACAATACAGAACATACAGTACACGTAACTTCTGTCCATGAACAATTCATATGTCTGCAGGGTATGAATTAATCTTCTTTCTGAGCCCCTGTCTGAAACTAATTGTCTATGTTATTATCCAAACTGCACAATTTAAATATTTACGAGATCCTGATCTCTGTTACAGCTGTAGAAATCACATTGGATATATCAGTTAGGTAGATGCTCAATGGAGGTAAATTACTCTGCTGAAAGTAAGAGCAGAATTTGGTCTGGCTAGATAAGCAGTAGTGGGAAGAGTAATGGGAAACGAGACCATTTTTCCTGTACGAAAAGTTTCAGTTTTCTGTAAGAGGAATGGAAATGACTGGGCTGCCACTTGTCAAGAGGCCTCTCAAACCAAGAAATTCAGAATATTTATATAGGCTGTCCTGGTTTCAGCTGGGATAGAGTTAACTGTCTTCCTAGTAGCTGGTACAGTGCTATGTTTTGAGTTCAGTATGAGAAGAATGTTGATAACACTGATGTTTTCAGTTGTTGCTCAGTAGTGTTTAGACTAGAGTCAAGGATTTTTCAGCTTCTCATGCCCAGCCAGGGCACCTGACCCAAACTGGCCAACGGTGTATTCCATACCATGTGACGTCCCGTCTAGTTTAGGAACTGGGAAGTGGGGGGCAGGGATTCGCCGCTCGGGGACTGGCTGGGGGTCGGTCGGCGGGTGGTGAGCAATTGCCCTGCGCATCATTTTTACATTTCAATCCTTTTATTACTACTGTTGTCATTTTATTAGTGTTATCATTATCATTATTAGTTTCTTCTTTTCTTTTCTATAAAACTGTTCTTATCTCAACCCACGAGTTTTACTTCTTTTCCTGATTTCCTCCCCCATCCCACTGGATGGGGGGGAGTGAATGAGCAGCTGCGTGGTGCTTAGTTGCTGGCTGGGGTTAAACCACGACATAGGCGTAGAGACACTACTAAAAGGGGTTGCCAGTAAAATAACCATATGCTGTATTAAACTTATTACATCAGCTGAGGCCTCAGTGCAACCTGCAATGATGTATTGCATGGTGAGCCCAAAGGCGGGTGGTGCTCATGCAAGTCTATGTTATGATGAACCACCTCATGTCACCTCCTTTCCCCCACCTAAAAGGGCCACATTAGCTTTCAAAGCCCTGACCATGCATTAGTGACAAAAGCTGAATCCATGCAAAGCACCGCGAGTAGCAAGGAATCGTCATTAAATTGCTTGCTTTTTGCAGAGAGCTTTACAACTTTCCAATGTCCTGAAAGAAATAGCAAGATCTGAGAAATTTGCCAACTTTGATATTTTCTACATGGATTTCCCACTGAGACAAAGTAAGTTGCTTTTTTTCCTGTCTTTTTCACAAAGTATTTAGTCAAGTGCTGGGCTGTTAATGTGCGTCTCCTATTTTAGCTCTGTACTGGGAGAAAGGCAACATAGCCAGCCAGCCTAGGTGACCCTGCCTGCAGGGCTGGGGCCAAGGGGGGACCCTTAATACCATCTCCCAGCTTCCCTGGTTGGGGTAACCTCAGACCTCTGACAAGACAAGACCCCACCACCAGCTTGGGGACCACAACCTCCCTGCTGCTCCCAGCTGCTGGCACCCACAACCCTGGTGTGTGGCACACTGGCCATTTGCACTTGGGTGACCGGGGGTGTTGGTGGTGAGGGGACAGGGACAGCAGATGAGCCTCTGCTAAAAATGCCTCCTGCTTGTCCACAGCAACTTCTCAGGCTGATGAAGAAAAAAAACAAATCTCAAAGCTATCATCTCAGTCCATAAGATTTGGGTTTATTTTTGAGCACGGCTTTTATAGCACGTCATCTAGGCTGGAGATGGCATATCTGCAATGGTGAAGGTGGTCTTCATGAGCTGTAGTATACTACATCACTGACCTGGCTTCATATTGCCTCCTCTGGGATGAGCAGTGCCTCAGGAAGGACAACTTTTCTCAGCCAGTTTTGCAGCCTGAATAACACAGCCACCCTCGCTTAACTCACTGTTTTCAAAAGTAGAAGCGCTTCTCCCAGGAGGAACTGGCTTCTTTCCTATGCTTCCTTAAGTACCTACGTACTACTGTAACTTTTGACTGGAAGAGCTTACAACACTCATCCTTCTGTGATCTTAAGTGACATTAGGTAAGCACATTACTTAGATCACTTCCTTTAGCAACTGACACTTAAAAAAAAAATAAAAGAACCAGAAACTTTTCCTTGTTACCATGAGCATGAGTGGACAGTGTCTTTGTGGGGCTGGGGACAGATGCCTGTCCCTGGATCCCTCTCAGCTCCGCTTCCCTTGTGAGATGTATGTGGGTCCAGCTTGAGGCATCACCCAGCATCAGCCCAGCTCCATCACAAGGAGAAACACACTCGCTCTTTCTTTTTAAAAAAAAAAATCAGCATGGGGTGAGCAATTGAGGTGGGAAACATATTCAAGTAGTTAGATAGTGATGGGAAAGTAGGAAAACAGCTTTTTCTCTGTATCCGGCCTGAACCTCCTGTGTTGCAACCACTGTTGCAGTGCTGTGAAGAGGCTGGCCCCATCCTCATCACCTCCCGTAGGCTCTTCCCCAGGGTGGACCATGCCCGTCCCTCAGCCTCTGTTCATGGGGCAGGAGCTCCAGCCCTGGCCACCTGGGGGCCCTCCCCAATAGCATGAATTTTTACGTACCAAAACCAGTATATAATAATTGGGAAAAACCCCTGACCTGCATTTCCTTGTTTTTATATTCCCATAGAGAGGTAGTTTCATGTTGGTCCTTCTTGCAAAAATTTTGCCTGGGGACTATATTTTAAATCTCAGCATGCAGACAGCTAAAACTAGAGCCATGAAGGGACAGAGACATCCTGGCAATACTTCAAGGTGTACATCTCTAACGCCTCTCCCCATCAGTGCCTGGCTGTCCTTGGAAGCATGAAGCTGCCAAAACACCTAAGATTATTGCAAAAATCTCATTTTGCAGCCAAATCCTATCAAAACTCATAAACTTATTTTATCCTACATAACCCAATTCAAAAAGCCTGTTCTGGGTCTCATGCAGACCATACAGAGGAGGAGATAAAGAAGGGAGGATGGGAGAGGGAGTCTTTCTGTCCAAAACTATCTCACATTGATGGGCTCCACTGTCAAGTTCGATACTGTAGCACAGAGTTTCAGGATGTCCAAGTCTATTTGCGGCTTTTGCCTCAGCTACTTAATATTTAACAAGTCATTAGGATTTGGAACAAACTACCTGCTGGGTAGGCAACTTACTTTAATAAGTTAAATGACTAACTTTAGGTAATTTATTTGCTTTCACGAAAAGAAACATCTTAATATAATTTGCTGTTCTTGATTACATTGCGTTAAATAAATGAGGTAAACAAAATCACACATGCACATGCAAACATCAGCTCTGAAAGACACTTTGCAAAGTTTCCTGCGGCCCTGGAGCCAACAATTCGAGCTTGCTATCAGGAAACCTGTCAGTTCGTGAGTGTGCTCAAAAGCTAGCTAAGGCTGCTGACCTATTTTTCTGGTCTTTTTCTGAAGCAACCGCAAATCCTCCCCTAAAGTCTCCAGACATCAAATATTTAGCAGTGGTTGCATACTGTGATAAGTGCATTGATCTCAGGCTGGCCTGGGCATATACATATGTAGCAGCTCCCAGCTTTCTTGGAGTAAAATTTGAGTATACTAGCATTTAGTCTAGATTTAGATGGACATTCAAGCTCAGATGTTGCCTTTGGCTGAAGAATTTAGTGGTTCCTTTGAGAAGCAGTGCAATAAATAGGGAATAGGGGTTGCTTGTTCTGGCTTTTTCTTGGTGTGGATGGAAGCAAGCTCTAGACTAGTCTAGCCAAGGCAATAGCCACTTCTAAGACAAACTCAGTAGGTATTTGTTCAACTGCTCTAGGATTTGAGGAGGTGAAGTATAATGGTCTAAATTCACCTATCTTGATATAAACCTTACTCATCTTGCTTACCCCTCTGTTATTTCTGGCACTGGAACAGTAGTCCCTCTACAAAGTAAAACACAATACACAGCTTCGTATTCAATGTATGACATCATATATAAGGAGCTAGACAAGCTCACTCTGTGCATCTATATGTGCACTCCGTGGTGTAATCTAAGGTGACTATGTGTTGTGCCCAACATACTGCAAGTTTGAAACAAAGCTTCAAGCCCTGTGTCTTGAAACAGGTTACTTGGGGTGTTGACTAAAGCTTCTCAAGTAGGCCTCTATAGTCAAAGTGGGAATATTGCCCTTCTGTGAATTCAGAGTTAGTATGGGGACCCAGACATCACTTTTTGACAGGGTCCAACAAACAGCGGTGAGTCTAGGTCAAAACTGTGGTGCTTGAATGAAGAACATTTTCCTCCTGACAGGATGCCTGCATAATGTTATTAAGAATTCTTAATCTGTCATTATAAAAGAAATTATTGAATTTACAGTCTGTTAATGCCATATCCACTAGTCCCATGTTTGATCACTCCACAGCCCTTTTGAAGAGAGAAAGCTTTTTACTTCACTAATGGCTCTGGGGCTTACAGCACAGCATCATTTGCATTGAATGTCATGCTTATGTAATTCAAAAGATTATTTTGTTGGAGTTGAAAAAGACCGCTCAGAGGAGACGTAACTGAAAACGACAGTCTATTCCTGCAGACATCAGCCCATGCGAATATGGCATTATCACCTCTTTCTCTAAAAAGCACAGTTTTCTTTACCTCTTTATTTTTTTGCACTGCTGAAGATGCAACTAAAATGGGAAATGCAAAAGTATTAAATCAGTGTTAAATAATTTACAGCTTTACTTGCTACAGCATGCATCTTAGTTGGGAGGGAAAGTGAATTGTTTTACAATCATTTATGTTCAAAGTGCTTCCTTGCATAAATATCACAGAGAAAAAAATTAACAATAAAGGCTTAAATACTGCCCCGAGGAGAGGGGATTGTACACAATATTGGCTCTGACAACTTTATATGAATTATCATAATCATCACACAGAGCTGTCGTGTGCTTAAAAAAACCATCGGCGCTTTGAGGAAGAGGGGGGGTACATCTCCGGGCGGGCGCCTACGTGCTTACCAGCGATAACCCCTCTGCTTACCTTGTTCGCAGCGGCCGAGGAGTGGCACAAGATGGGAGGTGAGCCCTGGCAGCTGATCGAACCAGTCGATGGCTTCCACCCCAGCCAGGTAAAAACCCAGTCCCAGGAGATGGGCAGGAGCAGGCGGGACACTGGCTCCCGTTGCTGCCCGAGGCATCCACTCGGCATGCCACGGGGATGCAGGTTTGGGGGATTTCTCTTTTAAAAAAGAGACAATGGCTTTAGCCCCAGAGCAGACATCTCCATTTCAGCTGGTTGCACTCTGCTTTAACTCCTGCAAGGTCTTCTGCTGCTTTCTTTCACTCATTGACCAGTACCCTGACCAAACAGGTCTTAAGCCACAAAACCAGATCCTTGCCACATAGGCTGGCTACCTGCCTGCTCAAACACCCGCGGGAGTTTTGCAGGATCAGGGCAGCGATGCAGCCCTGTGCAAAGCCCCCTCCAGCCCTGCCCCTGCCCTGCAGCCTCCGAGGCCATGGGTTTCCATATTGTAGCCTGGAACAAAGCTTTCTTTTTGAAGCTATACATTTAAATTGCTTTATGCTCTGCAGCTACATATTAGGAACAATTTTTCTCCTGCTTGCTCGGCCTCCAAGAACAGGTGGCAGGGGAAGGTTTACAGTCAGAAATAAATGAAAGGGAAGGAGAAGTAGCTGCTCTGCTGTAAGGCCTTGCTTGGGTTCAATAACCCAGTGTGATGTTGCCTCGTTCCCACCATATTCACTTCGAAGCAGTTTTTTTGGACTCTGTAAAACACGTGGAGAAAGCATGCATTGCAATCAGCTACGAACAAAGCCAATTGTTTTTTTCTATACACTAGCTTGAGATTTCAAACACATATGCAAAGGAAAGCAGCAGCCAGCCTTCCCCATGCTGCCCTGAGAAAAACTGCATGTAAGCTGAAACCCCACATGCAGCCGGTAGCAGCAATGGGCACAGCCTGGCCGGGGCTATCCCGCCGGCCACGACACAGTCACCCCCCACTGCTAAGTCAACACGGGGTGGTGGGCAGGTCCCAAAAATAAAGACCGCTCCTGTTTTCCATGCTTTTTAATCTTGACTCTTCAGAGCAAGAATTAGGCTGGCGTAAACTACGAGGGGACAAATTGCAGGAAGTGGGCGAGATGGAAAGGGACAGCGACAGCAGAGCTGATTTTCCCTTTCCTGCCAGAGGGCTCTGCCTGGGAGCAGCAGCAGTGGCTGCTCTCCATCCCATATACTTAACAACAGGTCCAGAAATTTCTTGCTACCTGCTGCTATGAGAGAAACGTGCCCTCCAAGCAGCCAGCTCCACTCCCAACATCCCTGCCTTGCCCAGGGGTGAAGGTCTGGGTGGCAGCTGGGAGAAGGAGGAGTGATGTTTCCTCTGTGATGTTTTTTGTGGAGCAGTTTGGAGAAAGCTGTCGTCTAGGGCACCACTGCCTTCCTCCATGCTCCCAGCTGCGTGCTCTCTTCCACCCCAGCATGATGGAGCTGTGTAAAGAAGCCTGCTATGCCACCCAGCCACCAGCAGTGCCGCTTGGCAGCTCCCCCTGCTCAAAAGCACGGAATGAATTTATGGACTGATTTTTACAATGTGAGCTAACACCCCCATATATTCACTCCCATACTCCCATCACCAAGTAACCTGAGGCAATGCTGTCTTGCACGCTGGGAAAGAGCAGTTCCTGGAGAAGCACTTCAATGGGTGTGCATTGCAAGCACTGATGGGTTCCAACATTTCGGCAGCTTCCCTGTTGACTGTGCTGTCAGTTCAGCCAGGGGAGACCTGCAGGGGGAAGTCCAAAGGCAAACCGCGTGCTTTAGGTGCTAGTTTTTACACAACCTGTGCTGGTCAGCTGGAGCAATATGGTGGCTTGCTTAGCCTTGCCAAGTCAAAAGAGCCTCCTGTTCAAAGACGGACTCCTTCATAGCAGAAATTCCTGCCTGGCTACCACACAGTACCAAGAGATAGCTGCATGAAAATATGAGCTCGCAGCCTGGGGACATGGAGAAAAATGTATCTGGATTTTTTTTTTTGCTGCAGGCTTTTTGCAAGGAAGCAATTAGAGAAAACTTGGCAAATGAAATGAGAGTGAAAACAGTGATGAAATGGACCCCATTCCCAACCCTGCCATCTGGGGAAACTGCAATACGAAGAGCCTGGAGTGAAGAAGAAAAGGGCTTTGCATTATTTTTATGTCTTACCCTGAGGCTGGCCTGAGGCTTCTTATAACCCCCAGCAACTGGCCACCATGGGAGCCAAGCTCGCCAGATCACAGCTTTTCATTCAGGCTCTTGCCCGCATCCCATATCCCACCAGCAGCTGGAAGGTAGAATAAAGTTGAAGGCAGCAAGTATTTATCTTAAAGGGATCCTGCCTAAGCCAAAAGAAAATTACAAAAGGGCATTGAAGGGTAGCAGCAAACCTACATGCAGCCCCCGGACTGCTGAGCTGCAGGATCCAGCCAAACGCTGCCATATTTTACTCCCTCTGGACCTGGCATCCTGCAGTGCTTATGATCTCCCACTCCTGCTGTTAGGATGACGTTAATGCTTTTATAGGTACATTTTCCCTTACAGTCAAGGTGCCAGCTGTAGATATGCCTTGCTTCAAGTGAGTTATTGCCCTTCTAGGATTTATTAATTAGCCTTATCCAAACATCCACCGCTTTAAATCCATTTTTCTTTTCCTGGTAGTATACGGAAGTCTGTTATCAACATACCACTATTTGGACTGAGATGTAGCACTCTGCTCCGAAAGAGTGGCTCTCTTATTAAAAAGAAGGGGAAGTGTGAGCAGAGAGTGATATTTAAGAGTACGCTTGAGAGAGATGATAAACAATTCACTTGCTCCTCATACTAGTTTTATTTAAAGTTTTACTTTGTACCAACCTGAATGCCTATGGCCAGGTACGGCTTTCATACCGTATAGAACAGCCTACTGGGAGAGGATTGATGCCGTGCAGTTCATCAACTTAATGGGGGCTCTTGCTTCAATCTCTGCAGCTATTCCCCACGCCTCACATACAGCTTGACAAATAAATACAACAGATAAGACCGAGGCTGGGCATTTCTACTGAATTTTGTCTCTGAAGATCTCAAAGCAGTTGACAAATATACACAAATTTTTTAATTGAGCAACACTCCACAGAAAACAAACATTTTAGCTCTTGCCTTCTTGTGGAGAAACTTTGGAGTTTGGGATATAAGAACTGCAGTGCTCCTCTCTGCCAATAGTGAGCTGGAAGTGTGCCATGATCCCTAGTCATTATGATACAGCAGTGGGCAGGATAAGCCGGTGTCTAATGTCAGCCCCTGGAATTCACCTGCTGTTTACCTGCTGTCTCTTTAATAAAAAAAAAATAATCTGCTGGTATAATGGCAGAAGCAGGTGTCAGCATGTATATGCAGTAGTCCAGCAGCCCAGCCATGCAGGAGAGATGTGGGAGGGAATTAAACCTTCCTAACTGATGCTTGCTTACTTATCATTGCAAGGAGAAGGAAAAGGAAATAAGAAAAAGGCAACACTCCCCCATCCCATTAGCAGCTATTCTGGTTTTTTGTGCATTGGAAGAAGGCTAGGTTAGCACACTCAGGCAGGAAAAACTAGCCCCCATAGTCCCTGCTCCAGGCAGTATTTTATATTTAAAAAATCCTTGAAAGAAGGGAGTGCTCATTTGTTTAGCCAGGCCCAGAACCACATTCCCTTACTGCAAATTTCTTGGCGGGGAAGGGGGTTTCCTGCATGTTTTTATTAAGTTGCAAAACAGAAGGCTACAAACAAAACAGTCATTCTTGGCATAACTGCATTCCTCTTAAGTTTCAAAGCTAAAACTGGGCTCCATGAGGTTTTTTTCCCAACACACCTAGCTCAGGCCGTAGGTGGAGGAAATTCACTCCATTTACTTTTGACACCTAAAAGCAAAGCGTATCACTCAGTCCTGCTAAGTTCCCTCTAGAGCTGTCTTTGAGACGCCATTCCCTGAAGTCCAACTCGGTTATCCTTGGAAGAAATCTGACTTTCTCTTCCAATTGACTGTAGAGGGAGCCCGGGGATTTTCTTCAGCATCTCTTCCTTACTACAAAATTTCACTGCAAATTCTTGTGAATGCCAGGTGGCTTCAAGGACATCACTTCTCTCTAGAACAGCTGATCACTTTGTTTGGATGACAGGGCCATGCTTTTCAACAGGATCCTGCATAAACAGCTTAATTTCTTGCTTTTATGAAGTTACCAGGGAGAATGCGAAAGCCCTGAGCATCACAAACTGGAACCTGATACGCTTGGAAGATTCTTAATGATTATGTACAGGCAGGAAAGCACAGCTTGAGTGTGATTAGCTTCTCCTGTTCTTTTCCTTAAGTCATAGCAAAACACGTTCCAGCCAGAAAAAAAGAGAAAACCCTGAAGTGATGCATATCAGATAAGTTGGGTATTTACACTTTGCTGAGAAGCATGCCCATCGCCAGTTTGGTGCAGAAGGAGAAAACAGATAGCCAGAAGCTGCTGAAGTAACACAGCCACCTCCCAGTTGCAGTCACCCAGAGCTCTATGAGGAATGGGTAATATTTCCTTTAAAAAAAAAAAATTTCTTAGGAGTTGTCGTCTTCACAAAAAATTAATTGCAAAAAACATACAAATTGTAGCAGGTTTCAAAGCACAAGAGCTTTGGAATTTAAAGGAGACCTATGAGAAAAGTGATTTCTAGAATCATGAACCCTTCTCTGTGCTGCACTACTCATCCAGAGTAAATTATTGAAATCAGGGCCACATGAAATGATGTCTGAGCAGGACCTACATAATTTAGGGCAGTCTAAGCACATATGCCTTAAATTGCCAGTCAACAGTAGCCTGAACACTGTAGAACATACCTCCAGTGATACTTTTGCAGTGGGTGCACCATGCCAAGATAGTAGAGGTTTTTTTAAACCAACCAACCCACCCACCCACTCTGCTAAAAAAACATACGGAAGGGTTAGGGACTTGTGAAGGAGTTTTGGAGACTACCATGCCAGAATGGACCACTCTGACAGAGACAGGTCGCAGCCCTCTGGCAGCCATAGGGTATCTCAGAATAACCACATTTGGTCACATTAGAAATTTCGACCAGGAGAAAACACCCTATTGCACAATCATCTTCCCTATCCCTCCTCCCTGCCCCAATTCCTCCATTAGCTTAAAGAGACCTTGAGTGACCAGAGTCTAAGAGCTTCCACTCCACAAATGTGTCTCTTTGTACATGAGCTCTGAAAAAAAGAAAGTTTTTGTGTCCTGGCCCCTCATTACAGCTTCTTTCAAAAGCACAGCGTTTAAAAAGAAGTGCATTAAAAGTTCCCCAAAGGCTCCAGCCTGTTCCCAAAGCCCAAAATGACAGTGTTCAAATAGTTTGATTCCATAAACCCATCTTGGCCCTTAAAAAAAAAAAAGGCTTTGTTAGCTCTATTTAAACCTCATAATCACAATCAACGTCAGAGTGAGTTTTAGGGTTGAAAGTGAAGTTACCATATACGCAAAATATAATTGTAGGTCAGAAGTTAAAACAAAAACACGTTAGCAGGGTGAGAAAACTTGGTTATAAGAGAATCAGGCTGTTCTCTCTTCCCCTTCCTGCTACACTTGGTGTTTTTCACCCTGGCCATACAGCAGATACAGTTACTCTTTGGTGCATAACTTCTAGGGCAAAAACCTCTATGAAAGCTGGAGCAGTTCTAATATCAAGGAGAAAAGCTATTTTACCACTTCTACAGGTCTCATGGAAAAAAACTCTGAAGACAACCAGCAGCAGGCACAAACTTAGAGCATCAGAACTGGGTAGTTTTGAACCTAAATATAATTGGGCTTCTTTTTCTCAACACCCATGATTTCCTTACAGGATAGCAGAGAGAATATTTATTAGAAGTGTCAGAGGCATTTAGGAGCATGAATTCCTTCAGACTTGCAAGAGTTTTATGCATTATATCTAAGCAGTGCTTTTGAAATACTTTCAAGATGTTTTGAGGGGGGAAAAAAAAAAATCAGACTCTAGGGCTTTTGAGTAGAAGTTTATAGACCAGACATCATAGGCATGAGGAAGTGGTTGGAAAGTATCATTAGACCAAATGGCTGGTCAGGGAGGTGCAGATATACAGTCCTTGCATTATTTTTACTGTTCAGAAGGATTTTCCCCCGTTCAGGCAGCTGGAGTGGGTTATTTTCTTTGGTTAGAGGTTACAGTTCATCACATGGCTGTACAGGGGAGTCTTCTTTATGGTAGGGTCTCCTAAATGCTGGCATGAAACAACTACATTATAAATGCACAAGAATTTGATAGTATTTGTGCTGTTTGCAGATTGCTGCAGCCCTTGGAACAAGAATTACCTGGCAGAAGGTGCTACATGAATGGCCTCAAGTGCTTGGAAGGGAGAATCCATTCAACGACCAGATTGAAGCTATATTCAAAGATCAAGGTGGACACTGACTTCCAAACTACCAGAGCTCTGACACGGTTTACAGTGATGCTTCCCAGTGCATTCCATGAGACAAGATGATTAACAACACACACAAAAAAAGGGGGAGGCCAAGTTATCGGAGCCAGTAGCAGCAGACATAACACAACAGCATTCTTTTCGGTTTGTATCTCACCTGCACTAGTAGGCTATGCTTTTTCTGTGGAGCAACAAAAATAAAAATCAAAGGATACCTGCCAGCTAGACTATTTATTGTACTGGTTTGCAAATCTGTTAATTTTTTTCTATATATAGCAAACTCCTAGCCCTACCTCTATTTTATTTTTTTTCCCCTGCAGAACATTATTTCTGGGCTTTCCATTTGTAGTGTTTCAACAGTTAATCTGATCCGCAAAATGGGGGGGGGGGGGGGGGGCCCAACCACACTAATTTTTTTTTTATAAATTGTGTGTATGTAATTACCCTGACTGTCAATACATTATTTAGCTGCTATTTGCTTATTAAAATGTGCCAGGAATAACAAGGCACTAGGATTTTGATTTGCCTGGCAGCATTAGTGCAGGCTGACTGAGCACAGGTTCTCTCCCTGCCCCCCCCAACAAGGTATTAGCTTGAAAACCCTTCATGTATTTAAAACAGGTTGCTTTTTCAACCTTTAGTACATATTTGCTCTCTTGCTTCCTAACAAATATGACATAGCCGGTCCTGTATCTTTTACAGGCATGACCCAGGGAATCGCTGAAGATATTGGTCAGCCCTTACCTGTTCTACTTCATACGCAGACTTGAAGGTTGAGAATTACTAGTAGTTTTTCACTAGCTTATCCAATGCTCTTAGCAAATAAATAAATAAATATTAAAAAATTACAAGACAGCTCTACCCTACTCACAGCCTTACTGGTGATGAAGGGATCAGATAGCATAAAATGGCATTAATTACAGGTGGGAAAAAAAATCTGGTAAATAGGAAGTGTTAACATGCCGTGACTAAAATCCAACAAAATCTGCTCTTTGTTCTGAACACATCCCTTGCCTAAGGCTGCATCACACATGAGCCAGCTCTTAGGCTGAAGTCCAAACTAAAGGAGATGGCCTGGCTGCATATTGACCTTAGCACACTGGCCACAGCTGTAGGAGATGCATCTGCTCAGTATTTTGAATAGGCAGAAGATGACTTGGCTAGTGCTATTTTGATTGAAGCCCGTATTATTGCTATCCTAGATCCTCTTCCTTTTTTTTTAGAGTACAGTTGATACTGCATCTTTTATTAAGATAGAAATTCATTTGGGACTACTGCTAGCATTTAAGTAAATATTCAAGTCACCTACTTTAGGAAACCAAAAGGGAATACATTTCTTAATTGAATGATACTTACTAATACGGCCCCAATTCATTCAAGGCGTTTAGATGTTACCAAAATATCCAGTCTCCCAAGAAATAGTTTCAACTCCACAGAGGCATGCTTGAGGAAGACTATTTAGCATTGGAAGGAAAAGGAAATCTACCTGCTTCCTGTACACATTCTCTCCACCAAACAGCATAACATTTGATGCACACTGGCCAGGTAGAACACCTTCAACCTATTTTTTTATTACCTCTCCAGGCTTCCTATCTTTCATTAAAAACAGCACAAGGACAGAAACAAGTGCATGCACATGGTTTTACTATAGACCAAGTTCAGCACAGACAATAATTACAGAATATCAGATAATTTCCTCTACACCAAAATACAGAAATGTAGCAATTAAAAGGGGGAAGGGAACAGTATGTGCTTAGAAGCCAAATTTTCAGGCAATTTCATTGCAAATGATTGTATTTCATTTGAGGTTGGGATTTAATAACACCAATTAGGAGTTTTACAAGCTACTAAAACTGAAATTTCCTCAGCTAAAATAAGCTTCATTGCCCAGAGCAAAGCATTTTCCATTTATAGTTTCTTATTAGTGAACATCTTGAATTTCTGAACAATGGAAAAAAAAAAAGCTTTCTTATAAAATTAGAACAGCATCTTCTCAAAGACAACCTGAAACCCACACAGCTGAATCCCAAAGCAAAGCTCTGTGATTTGCCCAGTATAATTGTTCCATACATGATACGGGGTCTCTGAGGGACTTCATGACTGGCTGAAGAGGCACTAACCAAACCCTATGTCCTCATGCCTCAGAGGTGAGCTCTGCAGTTCAGAATTAGGCTGGATGCAGAAATTTGATTTGTAAGTAATGTAGTAACCATTTGCAAATAAGGATGAATTTCAGGCCTTTTAAGCCGTCAGCTTTTACAACCACTGTGTCTCTCCATTATTTCAAAGAATGCAAAAAACAGCTGAAGATCTGCACCCCCAACCATCCATCGCTTACCAGTACCACTCTAAAAATAAATGTCCTATATTTAAAGAAATGCTTCTGTAAAAGCTTATTTATTCTAAAGCAGTAACAAACTATGAATCCTAGTCTATTCCATTAGTTTGACTATCTCCTGGTGCCTAGGTTGGTTGAATGTGACAAATGCATGGGGAACAGAGAAATAAGCAGGAAAAAAAAGAAGTTTCTGTCAGAAAGCTAGGTAGCTTCATGAAATTCAAACTTTATAGCAGTACAGATTTCTAGAAGAAATGGTCTATATCAAGGTCTTTTTGGGGGGAGAGTCAGAGCACCTGAATAGAGGAAGAATTATGTCACTGGCTAGTTCCAATGCACTGCAAATAGGAAGGGGTTTTTTTGAGGTTATTCTGTTCATAAATGATTTTTACAAAACTTAAAAGCTTTGTTTGAAATCAGACAGTAGGAACTATTTTTGAGGTATAGAACATCTATAGCTACCTGAAGCTATTGAATTCACACCATCTGGCCTCTTCAAAAAGTATCTCCAACAAATATGGAAAAAAATGTTTGCCAACATTTTTGAAAAATTTTCCACAGCTCACCCTTAAAAGAGCAGGGGCATGCAGGAGGGGAGGAGGTACACAGCAGTGCAAGTCAGTAAAGCTGTAAATGCAGGCTTGCTGCTCAGCTGGCGTCACACACTTCTGCTGGCTACAGTAGCATGTGTCATTGCCACTGACAGCTTGTGTCTAGAACTCACCATCCAGGTCAGCTTTTCTAACTTACATCACCCATTACACATTATACCTTTCCTTGATGAGGATAATTTTTCATCTTGGGCAATGAACACACACAGATTAGTTTCTACAATGGATAATAGCCTAATTAAACTAAATAAAAATGTGTCATTCCCTTAGATATATCCAGTTCCATTCTTAAGATCTTTCTATGGATTAATTTCATAATTTTATATTTAATGATTTTTTTATTAACATCCACTTCAAAGTTTTAAGTAGACAGCCTACTGTGTATTCACAGATGAAATTTGCTGTTCCACTGTCCATGGTCTATTGCTACTCTGCTGCCATGTCTCTTTCACAAGAGAAAAGGAACCATCTCACCTCTCCATACTTGACAAACTGCTGGTCTCTAGCAGCTTCTACATTCATATATGAACGAAGCAATTCATGGAAACTGCCCATGGACAATCTAGCTTCCCACTACAAAGTTTGGTGCTAGCTACCCCTGAGGCATCACATTATCTTCCCAAATCAAGTGGTATTTTGGGATACACATACTGAATGGAATCCTTTCTTAAACATTGTGTGGAGTCCAGCTTTTCTTCTTCTAGCCTACAAACTAGTATCTCAAACACATAGATGACATTATGAAAGAAGCAGAAAGTGTCTTATTCTTTATTTTAAATGAATAAAATAAATCTCAATACATAGTTTGGAAACATTTAAAGACATCAGAAAAAGAAAACTAGATTTAAAAGCAAGTACAAAAGTGGCAGGATGAAAATAGTATAAGCTAACAGAATTTAGTGTTTCAAGTATGAATATATAACAGCAATAGCAATTTTAAATATTCCACTATTGTATTTGCAATAGTGAAGTAATGAGATAGTATTTCACTAAGCCCAGCAAAAAGCTGTGAAAATTGCAAGTTTCAACTGAGAAGTTTTGCCATTTTAATGATGGTTCTGAAGTACTGGTTTTATTTGCATTTATGGACATGTCTATGAGGGGGAGGAAGACCCATACTTTAGGCCAGCAGAGTATTAGTTGGTACACAGCAGCTTTGTAGTGTTTTATATATATATATAAAAAAAAAAAAAAAGGCAAGCACTTTTATAACCTATTCCTGGTTCTCAAATGGAGAATTGTAGCTTGTACAAACCATGAGTCCCAGGAAATACTGACATATACAACCCTAAACCTAACTTGTTTGGTTGGTTTTTTGTTTTATATCAGTCCTAACAAAAATATTCAAGACCTTTCATTTCTATCAAAGTGCAATATACTGCACACATAATTCCACACCTGTAAACCATATAGTATACATGCCATGCACTTATCTATAGAAGTTCGTATAAGAAATTGCAGAAGTATGAATATATTGTGCATGTTTGTTCTGACAAGGACACTGTGCAAGCAAGAAATACCTATACTGCATGTTGTAGAATAAAATTTACTAGTAACTTCTGTGCCTGATCGTTACAAAAAAACTGACAAATGCTCCAATATTAAGTCTTGTGCTTCAGCTCCATCCTTGTTAGAGAACTCTGAGCTATTGATTTTTTCAGGGAGCTGAGTTATCTAGTAAGCTTGTTTTTTCACTAGCTTGCCCCCCCTTCCTGCCCTGAAGTGTGATTTCCTGCAATAATTTAGTTGTTTGAAGAAGAGAATGTACTTAGCTAAAAAAGACTTCCAAAAAAGGAGTTACATAAATATTTAGCACATTTAGAAACAGCTAATTGCTTCCTACCATACTTAAAAGCTAGGAAGTAAAAGTTTTAAAATTCTTAAAGTGAAATAAAAATACTGCATAACATAGTCCTGTATAATGTTAAATACTCTCTCAAATTTAAAGCATAAGTGACCCAGAGGACTTCCCACATTTTCATTTAAGTTCTTTTTTTGTGTAGTTCATGTGGGTTTTTGCATACATATTTTCTTCATATTTTCCTTCCTGAGTTTAAAGCTTTCCAATAGGTTTGTAGCAGGCATCAGGCTGCCACATGCGAAGGTCAACAAGGACTTGGTTGAGCTTTTGCATCCAAAGGTTACGCTCTTCTTTAGTATCAGCAGACAGCCAGTTCCTAAAAGGGAAAGAATCCAATGGATTAGATGCATCTTTCTCCACCTCTACTTATTCTGAAAAATGTTGAGCTGATCATCCATCGAAGCCCAAATAGCAAGGGAAAAAATGAAGCCAAATATTCCACAATCCTGCTACCAAGCTACCTGGCATTTCCACTTCTGAAGAAGTTGAGTTCTTTGTCCTCAAAAGTCTGAAATGGGACAGCAAGACAAAACAGAACTAAAAGTGAACCAAACAGTTCAAGTGTCATCCCAAAGTCTTAGCATTTAAATGAGCTTTGCATTGGCAAGTCAATGTTGTAAAGCTCCTATGTCATTAAAACTGTCACTTGAGGCAAAACACCCCTCCCACACATCCCACAACCTTCGTGATTTTATCCACTCACTTTGTAACACAAAGTGTGTCTCTGCATTGGCTGACAAGAGTCTCTCTGTCATCCTCCCTCTGAGGTCGGACAGTTATTAGTTCAAAAGTGTTGGGACGGGCACAGAACTCCCTGTTGGCAGGTTCGATCTGATGATTAGTGCAGTTAGCCAAGTTTATCCGGCCCAAAGGATGCTGAAAGTGAAGTTAGTTCATCAGTCAAGAACACTGCAATCAAGAGTAATCCTGAACAACATATGCTTTGACAATTTTTGCCATATTGAGTGACACCCCCTCCAAATCAATTACTCCATTTCAAAAGAGGGATTCCACTTCTTGCATTTGCAAGTGATAGCTGAAGCAAGACAGTATAGACAACAGAACACGCCCACCTGAGTCACATACAATACAGCTAACAAATCCATCCCTTACCAAAAGCTTAGGCTCTAGAAAGATATAGCCTCCCTTTTCTTTATTCCGTAAAAAAAAATAAAAAGCTTTAACTCTCAAATTCAGGAGAACTTCATAATAAAATCCAAACTGGTAGTGTAAACCCTGTCAAAGCCTACAGAAAACAAGCACTTTAGGGATGCTTGCATCATTCTTGTCAAAGCCTATAAGCATATGGATTCATCTTCAAACATACAACTAAGGCACCTAAGTGGCAAGTCCAGCAGCTTTAGCTCCCTCTGTAGTCAATAGCTAGACCCCTTCAAAAAGCATTTCAAATTCAAGGCAGTTACCTCTTTCTGCTGACTGTAGACAGAGGCTTAACTCTATGCCTAAAGTTAGTTACAGACCTTGGCTCTGATTATTCACACCTACAGAATATCTCATCAGGGAAACATCACAAACTGCTCTTGGCTTGGAGAAGAGTTTGCTATTTATTGGGCATGTTCATTATATTATTCCATAGATAGTTAAAATAACCTGA
The DNA here is from genome assembly GCF_000737465.1 of Haliaeetus leucocephalus. Classification (NCBI taxonomy): domain Eukaryota; kingdom Metazoa; phylum Chordata; class Aves; order Accipitriformes; family Accipitridae; genus Haliaeetus; species Haliaeetus leucocephalus. The sequence goes on from NW_010972519.1 coordinate 2,397,557, forward strand.
GTTACAAGAAAAAGAAGGATAGTTCTATTCCAAAGAACATTAAGAAACAGGCTGCATGTTGGTGATACATGTACAGCCATGTACAATCATTGCCCAATACTGACAATGCTGAGCTACATCTATCTCTGCATGATAGAACAGATATAGTAGGGGTAAGTGGAGGAATTTAATAAGGACAGAATTTAATACTGCTGTAGATATAGTATATCAAAAGAATATAGGTGATCCTTACAAGCCTAGAAGATTTTCAAGAACAGAATCTGGAAAACAAACCAAAGCTGCTTTCTTGCAGACAAAAGTAGAATAGGAACCTTTTTCTTGCTTAACTCAAATTTTTTGCCTATCTTCTATTCCAGTAGGCAGAGATTTTTTCCCTCTCTCCTGGCAGGGAAAGAAAATACATTGATATATTTTGGCAACGTCAACTATCAGCATATGGTCTTCCTCTGTTAGCAGGGAAGAAACTAAACTCAGGCATCTGGATTGGCATAGAAGACCCAAAAGGACCAGAGTTTGCCACAGAGTTTGGGAAAGAAAGTGTTCTGCCAACAAACAAGCAAGAGTTTAATGGTAAATTGCTTAAGTCAGTCAGAAAAACCCTCCTGAAAGCAGTCTTTAAAAGGGCCTGGAAATATGTCAGTACACACTGCAAAAACAGGCTAAGGAAACAAGAAGGTTCACCTCAGTGACAGATGAACCTCTGATTTGTCTCATTAGCAGACAATAACTTAGGTTTCCATGAAAACCATTTAAAAAGCACCAGTTTCAGCTATAATGTGGAGCTGCAAGAAAACGATCACCACAAATAAGATAGTTCATAATCACAGCTATGCTTCTGCAATATAGAAGGGTTGCCCACTCCAATTCTTTACCATATTAAGTTAGTTATTATTTTGTCTAAAACTTAAGGCAACTAGATACAGTCTGCTTATTAAGCTGTACAAGTCCGATGAATTTCAATTAAATAGTCATATGACAAGTGCAACGGAAAGCCTTAAGACTAAAGGAGAAATTAAATATGGATCTTTCTCCACTTTTCCCCTTTCCCACTAGATGAAGTGCTCATTTTCTAAGTTTGCCCTGATTTAAGCCAGATTTATGAAGACAAGTCCCCTCCATTCCCCAAGGAAACTTTATGACCTTGATTCTCATGCTTTCAATATATTTACCTGTTTTAAGCCTAAATGTTACTATCATTAAAAATGAACACCAGTTGTGTAGGGTACTACAGAACTTTAGACTTGAGCTTTTTAAAACAGCATTACCTTTCGTTTTTCATCATCTGGGTATGTCCAGTAAGATATACAATTTCCAGACAGCACACACCAGCGCCTGTGCCATGCTCCAAATCCACTAACATCTTCAAACATAGTCTTAAAAAAAAATAAAAAAATTAAAAATGGGGTAACATTATATCTTGAACTTGGTCTGTACTAAACTATTTTTCTACCAGAATGGTTCGGCAAGTACAACCCTTCATAGGAGTAAACACAGAGAAGGAAAAATGTATACTGGGGAAGTCTTCTATTGGTACAGTATATTTATTTTCCAGATAGCATAGAAAGTGGGCTTACACCATCATTCTCAAGTTTGCAGCCTTTTGCTCAAAATGCACCTATCACTGCTATTTCAAACTACCAAATTTTCATATTGACAGTGGTAAGCATTCCCATTATTTTAAGATAATGAAAGGTTACTTATAGCAGATACAGGATAAATGGTTCACAGAACATGTATTACTATAACCTAATTTATTATTATTAGGTATTTAAGTAATCTTTGGCTTATAATTCATGTTTACAAAATGTTTGGGTATTCTACAGGCCACACTCAGGAGTCCAGTCAGTTTAAAAGAAATTGATTTTTAAATGTTTGTGTTAGCAGTTATTTTACTGGATGCAGGATTATGCCAGTTTTAAGCCCCATTTCCTTAGCACTGAAATGGCAAGTTTAGTGTCCAACTTCTATTCCTGATCCCTTGAACTTGTACAGAACTTTTTTCCAATTAATTTTTGTATGTTGTGTTTTTCACTCTTCACAGTTCAGATTATAATTTTTAATGGTGCAGGGAGTTTCTAAACCCTTACTCTGAAAAAACTTAATTATGCATGTACACCATTCTGTAGGTTTTACATACTGTATATTAGAGGTAAACAAGGACTTTCTTAAATTAGTACACAAAAGCACAGGATAGCAAATACCATAAGCATGTGAAATGTTTGCACCTAATGAAATCTGTTCAACTTCTATTAAAGGGAAAGGAGACAAAACTGCTTGAAAAGAATCTAAAGAGATTCCGATTTCTGAAAACACCAAAATAACAGCAAATGTTAGTGTTTTGCTCAAATATTTTCCTAGCACATTTACTGCCATCTGCTGTACATTATCTCAACAGCTCCACCTATTAGGCCCAAGTACCATCTGCATTTTCTAAGTCCAGTTTTAGAGAGAGAACTGCTCAAGGTGTTTCTCAAGAAATACTGTCACTTCCTTGTAAGCCAAAGTCTGTGAACACAGTGGGGGAAGAAAAAAAAAAAAAAAAAAAAAAATTTTGCTAGGGAGAATTTGTTTTTACTAGACAAAAAAAAAATCCAAGATGACCTATAAAAGTTTCTGGCAGGGAAATTAGAATCTCATCTCACATCACAGATTATAGCAAGGTTAACTGAAGCTCAGAATAACAAGTGAACAGCGTTTAGAAGAAAAAGATATATAAAATCCTGAAAAGTAGCTTTAATATAAGCATGTTTAAAAGATAAACTAGGAAATTTTTGAGGTCTGGCTCAGAGAAAAAAAAAGCCAGTTTTAAGCTTCACAATCACTACAAATACACATGTGAAATTAAAAAGTGACTACATTTAATAGGACCTGTAATTTCCACAGGAGGAATTTGAAGTGAATACCTTACCAAGAACCCTTTCTCCTCCACAGAGGAGTCCACTTGGCATTTTAACTTTAGATATATATGACCTTCCAAAGGAGACAAAACAGGAACCTGCAAAAAGTAAAACATTAAGTCATTTAATTTTGACATGTCTCAACTCTACCAGTTCAAGCAAGCCACCTGCACCAGGATGTTAGCGCTGTCTTGTTCTTAGATTTTTCAGCCAGAAAGAAGCAGTCAGTCTCAAGCAAGACAGTAATAACCACTTTGTTTCAAGTTCATTTAGAAGCTTTTCAAGATTTATTTGCTTATTAGTTTGCTCAGGACATATGCACAAAGATGCTTCTATTTAGAAAAACAGGCACTCCAAGCGTGGTTAAAAACAACACAAGGCACCAGTCCACACCCTGCAAGCTTCTGCCTCAGTTTGACATTAAGCTGTGTGGAAAATATCAAAGTGGGCTTAAACAGGATTAGCACTTGGATGCTGTAAGCATTTCTGGCAGATACTGATGTAGTAGTGCCTACTCAGATAAGTATTTGTATAAGAAAACCTAGAAGGGGAAAAGGTAATGAAAGCAGTTCTTCTCAACTGGCACTCAAGGTATTGATGTGTGTTAAGTCATTTCTAACACAAGAGGTTCCAAGCCCTATCTTCTACCACTAAAACAAAAAACCCAACCAACCAAACAAAGGGCAGCTTAATTACTGTACCACAGATTGGTTAAATGGTTATTTGATATTCAAGAGTTTTGAGGAGGAGCATGCAACAAGGACTGCCTTGTACTTCCCCCAATCCCTCCACACATAGCACCCCATTACACTGAGTGCTCCCACCACTACTGTCAAGAAATCACATCCCTTCTTCTTTTCCACAGGGAAGCTAAGAGACAAATTGCTAATTCAACAAGCAAACAATGATCTGCAGGGCATTCTACATACCATATTTTGTTGTTTAATCTGAATAAGCAATACTGTAAGAATCTTGAAAAAAAGAATCAGAAACATTGCTGCTTTGTCTTAATAGAAAAAACAGAAAGGTTGAAGTTGCTGCTCAAATACAAAGACAGAACCATTTGCCAGGGAATAGGCATATGTACACAACAATGAAGTAGCTTTTAAAGCCATGGAATCAATGTCAATCAAATGGAATTAAATTTTGCTAGTAGTTAAGATGAACAAGAATAACCCCAAGTAGTTAAAAGTGTACATCTGTAGGCCTCAGTGAAGCCTGCAGAACACTGAAATAGATGTTATGGTTAGAAATTAATTCAATCGCCTTTGAATTGTAGGCATGCTGCAGCTTCCTCCCAGACACGATACACATGTGCACAAGCAGGTGATAAATAATTTTTACATGGTAGATATACTCAACTAAGACAGCATGCATGGCTTGCTCATGTATTTGGCCCTACAGTACAGCAAAATTGTAAGCACCAGGCAGGAGTCTGCATGACCATTTGAGAAGCAAAAATAGTCCAATGTTTCCACATAATAGAAATAAGTTGCATCAGTCCTGGATTTTTATCAGCAAAGACAACTATAACCCTACATGCTACATCAGGGAACATTAGCTTCTATTGTACCAAATCACAGTAAAATCCATTTCTCAATGAGGGCTTCAAGGAAGTTTAGCCAATTCCCCACTTCAGGTTTGTGGGTTTTGCATTCCTTTCTGTTGTGGTTTAACCCCAGCCAGCAACTAAGCACCAAGCAGCCGCTCACTCACATCCCCTGATTCCCCCACCCAGTGGGATGGGGGAGAAAATTGGGAAAAGAAGTAAAACTCGTGGGTTGAGATAAGAACGGTTTAATAGAACAGAAAAGAAGAAACTAATAAAGGTAATGATAACACTAACAAAAGGACAACAGCAATAATAAAAGGACTGGAATGTACAAATGATGCGCAGTGCAATTGCTCACCACCCGCCGATCGACACCCAGCTAGTCCCCCAGCGGCAATCCCCCACCCCCACTTCCCAGTTCCTATACTAAATGGGACGTCCCATGGCATGGAATAACCCATTAGCCAGTTTGGGTCAGCTGCCCTGGCTGTGTCCTGTGCCAACTCCTTGTGCCCCTCCAGCTTTCTCACTGGCTGGGCACAAGAAGCTGAAAAATCTTGATTTAAGACTAAACACTACTTAGCAACAACAGAAAACATCAGTGTTATCAACATTCTTTGCATACTGAACTCAAAACATAGCCCCATACCAGCTACTAAGGAAGACAATTAACTCTATCCCAGCTGAAACCAGGACACTTTCTAATTTATGTCAGGAGAGAAGAATCTATTTTGTGGATTATGAAGTGTACCAATGAAGAGCTGTGTGACAATAAAGCAAAAAGGCTGTATAACAAATGGAACATATCAGTTATGCAGAGCCTACAACACCATTACTAATTACTAAATAAAGCAGGTCTCAGAACACCCTCCTGTACACATAATGAGAAAATACTACAACAATATATCCCCTTCAAAGGCAAGTGGGGTAGAGGTGGTAGAAAGAAAGCAATTTGTTGAACATCCAGCTAGATGAACACTGAAGCCCATAACTAGGCTAACTTGCATTCTGATGCAGTCATTCAGATATCTACCATAAGAAGTTGGCTTACTGTTGTAGAAGACTATCTGTAAAGATACTCAAAATAACTCTAAAGAATTTGCAAAAAATCGGTTTCTTAGGAGACTTTTGATTACAAATAGAAGATGATAATTTTGCTTAATTTTGAGAGAAAACATACAAAGTTATCTAAAACACTTTCTTCTGAGGGATCTGAGTTAATAGTTAACTAAAAACTACTTTCAGAGATTAAAGACCAATTATCAATTTACATAATTCCCCAACCCAAAAATGTATACACCAAGTAAAATATTTTACCTGCACATGTGTACAAATAAGAACTTCACATTTTGATATGTTTAGTACTTTCAAAACTTTAGTTCTCTATGATTGCTTTCCGCTTAAAAAACAAAGGTCTTGATAGGTCTTGACAGAACAAGGTCTCAATAGAATAAGAAACAAGATATGTAGTTCCCGAGTGATTTTAATTTTCTTCAGTGGCAACAAGTTCAGTTAAACCAATAGTTAGGCTGCCAGTCATTTTTCTCTGGTCTTCTATCAGCAGAGTAGCTGATTCTATGTTCTGTGCAGTTCATCAAGAAGTTGGCTCAGATCTCCTGATTAGCAGTCTAAGAGACACATTGATTTGTTTTGAAGAAAAACCCTTCTGTAGTGATCTAGGAAGAGACACCTGCTAGTTAAGAAAAAACCCTAGGTGGCCTAAGTAACTTTGAGTTCCAGCAGCATGCTTCTTATAAGTAAAAGACAAGGAGTAGAATTCTGCAAGTCTTAATGGCTCCTAACATGTTATGTTTAGTTAGTAAGTCTTTGTAAGCATTTTGCTAGAAGAATTAAAAAAAATAAATACTGCAAAAAGGCCAGACGGACATGAGCAACATGCACTAGGAAGCAGCTTCCTAATTGAAGTTGCAAACTAAAGCATCATAGCAACCTTGTCTGGGAACATATAGCCCAACAGTTCTTTTTCCTCCCCTTCAAAATTTATCTAGGGAAAAAAGAAACATGCTCTATGCAATTAATGTAAAGTTAAGGTTTATAAAAAAAAAAGACACAGTTATACACGAATACATTTTGGTCCTTTCTACCCTGAATTTTAACAGTATAAAAGGGAGGAATGAAACTCAAAAACCCTACTCTGGAAGCAGTTTGTTCTGTATTACAAATGCATGGAGCAAGTTAAAAAGCAGCTGTCTGGTACAGCCACAGGCCAAGTCAAAACTGAAGCTTCACAGAGGTGATAATTTTTTTGTTAAATTATCTGAGAAAAAGGGGAATTCTTATTCATAACTGTCAAAATTTGCACCTGGAAGAAAATAACCAAGTGATGGTTTCCCTAGAATTCTATTTGAACCTTGTGCTTGTGCTACAACTTACTAGTCCAGTCCACTGTCCTATCCTAAAGAGTAAACTAAAAAAGTTCAAACCCAAATTGCTGAATATAATGTGAAAGCCGATTCCCATAATTCTAAGAGCAAGGGGTTTCCAATAACCAAGCCATACACAAAGTAAGATTTCTACATGTAGTTCTGGTTAAGAGGAACACTTATGCTGAAGAACCAAATTTGGTACTTCTGAAGGTCACACAATCAGTAACAGCAGTGTAATTCAACTGTTAAGCTCTAAGAACTGTTTCAGTAAAGGAATCTGCTTCTATCTGCAAAAAGTAAAACATCTAAAAAGCAAGTTGGGATTATTGTGATATTTCGTTCTAATCTTATGCGCAAACAACCAATTCTTGTGACTTCATCTCTCAGAATCTATGATTGCAATACTACTATCATCACAATAAGACTTAATCAGCCAAGAAGAAAATTCATTCTTATGCTGCTGTTTGGATAGATAAAGCTGTAATTTAGTACTACCATAAGATGTAGTAACTTTTGAATTAATTTAAGTTAGTTTAGGGTAGCTGCTGGCATAAACACCTATTAAAACAGGTTTTAGATATAAGATATTACAAGGTTAGAGACTGCAATGAATGTAAGAATGTATTTTTTAACTTCTAAAGGTAAGAGCCAATAAACATATTCTGTTTAGACAAGGAACTAATGGTATAAAACTCAATAATAGCTCTCTTTCAAAAAATATTAAGATGGTTTGCTTCTACAAATTTAATTGGGATATGAAAAGAAACTCATACTCCTAAGTATATTCAAACAGCAATTTTTAAGTCAATTAAATGCAGAAAATTTCAAATACTTCATTATCATTAAAACTTGCTTAGTGTCTTATTTAGTGATAACTGCAAGACTGTAAAAGCAACAAACAATATGAAGACCACGTACAGAGATGCCAAGTGCATACATCAATATTTTTTTGAGTGAAAGCAAATCAGTAACCAAATGCCTCCATTATCTTTGCATAAGTATACCTTACATTGAGCTACAGAAAAGAACATCTGACATAAGTTTTTTTTTGTTGTATCTCAAATTACATTTAGACATACGAAATTAAATATGAGTAACAACTATACATAAATTCTTTTAACATATATATAAATAACGTTATATATATAAACCTGTATGTTTCAGTTCTAGGATGGTAATTTCTCCTGAAAACAGTAAACCCAGACTCATATTCTTTTCTTTAGTAGTATGCAATTACCTTTGGATTAGTAACCAATAATTTCCATTACCTTGTCCAACGCAAATTTGGCATTCCCTACAGAAGACAGCGATAGCTTGTGGGATCCAACAAGGATGAAATTAGTAGTGCGTACAGCATTAGGGCCACCTGGACTGGCCATGGCTGTGGAGAAAGAAATTAAAGTCAAGTCATAACACAACACGCAAAAGGCTTTATTTGTACTACTGTGTGCATGCCCTACTCAGTACTCCAGGAGAAGTACTCTTTGCAGTGCAGCCCAGCAGCACATTCAGACAGTATGTTGATGCATACCATTCCTCCTCAATAGCTCTTTTCTTTCAGAAAGAAGTTTTGAAATATTCACAAAGGAGAAGACAAAGCATTTTAAGAAGTCTCAGGGGGACAGAGAGCACTCTAGGGCACACTACAAAGTACACATGCCCTGCAGTAGGAACATGACTTTCAAATCTCTTAACCTGTCCAAGTGACATGCTGCAGTCTTCCAGAATTTGCACGCCTATATTCCTCTTTGCACTTATTATCAATAGAAACAAGTGCTACAGCTCAGGCACAGGAATCTGACTAGTTGCAGCAGCATGGTAGACATTCCAGAGTTAGTTCATGAGCTCCTTATTGCTGCAATTTGTACTAAAGCTAGGTCAAGTATCTTATATTGTAGTCAGACAAGCGTATAACACATTTTTATGTAGCTAGAAAAACACTCGGAGATACTGTTCTTCTCCCCCAAGAGCCAGAAATATAAAAACAGCACACACAAGCAATACTGCAGAATCTGTTCGTATTTTCAAGTTTGCTCTGTATTACTTTGTTGACATCAGACTCCAGTTTAAAAATCTTAAGATTTGTTTGAGTTCACCTGTTCAGGAAAAGGATGTAAGCCACAGGCATCTTTTACGAGATACTGACTTTGATTTTGTGAAGAGATCTTCCATTAAACATAATGGTAACTCAGAAATAAACACAGGGCCAGTTTCTGGGCTGGCAAACTGACATAATTCTGTGTTTATTACTCCCAAATTATCATCTGTTACAAGTATTATTTATTGATACACTGCCTTAGACAGCAAGTGTAGATTATTCATCTTGGCATAAGATGTTTAGATTTCACTTACCTGGAGTAAGAAGGGTGCTTTTCTAGAAAGAGAGAGAGAAATAAAAGCTTAGTGGAAAAGTAATTTCTGACAATTTCTACAGAATACTAAGCTAGGTTAGAAAGAAACTAGATCTGAAGTACTTTAAAAACAAATAAAAACAACTTGAAAAGAAAGTCTGAATAAATGTGTAGTAACTGCATATACATTGCCAGCATTACATATTTAGAGCTGTTACCTATTTCTTGAGCTGATGGCTGAAGAGTTTGGCAGAAAGCTAGACAGTTTATAGTTTCAACTACAGAACACAAAGAGCCTACTATAGGCACAGCCTTATTCAGTGTGAGAACATAGACTTTGAAAGTAGTCATAACCAGATCTTACTACAACATTACATTCATACTTACAGAGGTAATAGATGTTAATAATCTCTTTGGAGTGATAACCTACAAAAGAATATAAGAAGATAAATGCAGTTGCTACTGAATTTGTCCATGTCAGCGTGAAAATTAGACAGTGAAACTACTGAAGGCTTATCTAAATAAATTTTGAATGGATACTAGTTCTTGTAATGAGTAAGTCTTGTTTTTTGATGGGATGTATTTCAGTGGAAGGAATACTACGTATTAAAGAAATATTTACTGCAAAAAAGTTTAAGTATACATTAGCTTGGGATGGACAGCATGTGTTTAAAAAAGCTAAACTTAGTAGACTGTTTTCCTTCATGTAACAGGGCTTCAAAGTTACATTTGCTTATTAAAGATAAGAGTTAACAATACAAGTACAGAGATGTTCAATGTGCTACTGTTGTACATTATCTATATTTTGAAGTGGAAAAATCTCGAAGTTTAAGTGAGACTGTATATTAAACATGAACTGGAATTATGTACTCATCTATTCTTGAAGTTGAAAGACAAGTATGAGAAGCTTGTCAAAAAGCATATACAGGATGTCATCAGCAAACCAATAATCCCACATCAACAACTTACCTACAGTGCCACAAAAACATTCAGTTTTAAATAAAGATTCCTCTAAACTACAGCACAGGAGAGAAAGAAACCCCAGACTTCAAACTGGTTTTATTGGGGGATAGATGGAAGCATGTTTTCACTGTGCCAAATGTAAGTAAATATTAAAGAAAGTTCCTATTTCTGTTTGCAGAGACAGGATTTTAGTACTCATTCCAACTGTTTTGAAAGACACTCAAGTTTCTTGTTTTTATTAAGTGACAGATATCTTGACAAAGAAGAAATCAAGCCTAAAAATCATTAATACGCTGTGTGCCCAGCTATTAGAATGACAAGACGGAAAAAAAACCCCAACTAAAAACACAACCCCAAAAAAACCTCTAACCACCTCCTGAAAGCTACTGGCCTGTCTGGGGTCACAAAGCCTTAATAAAGCACAAACACTTGAAATGTACACCCTATCCGAGCTGAAATGTTTATGTTCAAGGAGTTAAAACATTTTCTTTAAAAAATAAGCATCTAGTGCTTTTACTTAACACTGGGAAGAAAGAAAAGTGTTGCAGTTGACCAATAGAGCCTTTAAGCCAAATCAAACTGCAGGATAGGGCATATTGACTGGTGTAGTGTAAATAAAGTGGAGAATAAGGGCACTAAATCACTATTAGAGGCACCACACCTAATAAATGAAAGTTTGCAAAGCACAGCATTTGGCAGAACTAGTAAGATGACTTCTCCTTCCTCTCCAATATATTTCAGACTTAACCAAGTGCTGCAGGTCCAATCTACTAATAACTGCAGGACTCCATAACCCATCTGTCATTGCAGATGTTCCAAGAAAGAACAAGAAGAGTAAAAGCAAGCAACAGATTTTCTAAGACTATTAGTCAGTTCTCCCTGAACACTGCAGTCTTCCTAGTGTACCTTCTGTTGAAATACAACATACTGATTTTCATGTTTCATTTACCTTAGATTTATTTGCCTTTTTCCTTTTATCAGTGCTTGTAACTTCTTTTCTCTGCACCTGTAAGGCAAGAAGGTATTAAGAAAGTACAACACATTCTTATCCCTTACACATCCTCTTGACAGGAACCAGTACATACCAAACTGTAAACTTCTATATTTATTTCGAAGTCATTTGACACATCATGCCTAAAAAAGAAGAGAGGGGAAAAAATAAGTTAAACACAGACTGAAACAAAAAAGGTTGTTGGGGGTGTTTGTTTTTTTAAAGTTACTCTTTACTTCTTCGCTCCTTAAAACAGTCCAAGTGAGCAGCTAGGTTGTACAGAAGAGAAGCTTAGTCATAGTGCTGACTAATGGCTAATCTCTTATTAGTAAGTCACAGTTTGTTCCTGCAACCCAATATGGCTGTTCGAGATCCATTCACTTCTACAATAGTACTCTTCAGTGCAAGCAGCATTGCTGGTTTTAAGACTTGAATGTATTACTATTTCAAGATGCCTTTGAGAAGCAAAAGCAAGAACTCAAAGAACAAAAGGGGAGAGAGAACAGGGGCAGATAGAATGCATCTGCAATTTCTCAGATTGAATACATCTACCATTTCTCAGATTGCACCCTTCAGTCCACTCCTGGCACACGTTTCTAGAAACAGAGACTGGGTTGAGTAAAGAGCTTTAAGCGAAAATTCCAGTTGGCTTGGACTTTAAAAAGGGAGTTTGCTTATTTATTTTGGAAGACTTTTACTAACAACCATCCATTTGAACTTGCAAGACCTTTTTAGCTAATATATGAGAGTTGAAGTTTTAGTTTTAAGAGTACTATTTTTTTCCAGATACCAAAACCAAATAGCTATATAAAACGTTAGTTGCTGCAAAAGAGAAAAAACACATAATCTCAGGCAGAGCAATCCATCTGTCATTGCAGGTGTTCCAGGAGAGAACAAAAGTAGAAAAAGCAAGAGACAAATTAGCTGATGGATGGTAGAATAAGTCTAGACCACTCTTTTGAGAGAAGTGTATTCCAGCTATTTCTTGAAGCAGGAAATACCGATACCACAAGATCTCACCATATTTGTTTGCAGAATATGCCATCCTTATAAGAAGATTTTAAACCTTTTTATGCATGCTCCACTATCGGAGTTGAAACTGGTTCCGAAACAGTTTCTTTATACTTACATAATAAATGTCGTAGTAAAAGTAAGAGCGTCTCCATTCAGGGAGCTGGCAGTACTTGCTAATGGAGTTGCAACCATGTTTTCTGCTCCAGATCTCAGTATTATTACATAGTAGTAATTTGCTGCTTCTGTAAATACATATCAGATGGGTTTGTTAGCAAGAGGTGTCCAAGTATCTAAAAACCCTCAAGTACCGCATTGCCATTAAACACATCTCTGTTTCACCCCACTTGAACGCTTGGTTACAGTCAAAATTTGCTTATCAACTTACTCTAAAAACAATTTATTATTCCTACTGTCTCCACAGGATTCACAACTGCATTGCTGCCTGGGCATCTCAGGCCAGACCTATACTACCCAGTACATGAGAGGGGAGAGGAAGAACTTTGTCAGATTCATCAGTTAATCTTAGTACATTATACTCTGTTGTTACTTTCTAGGCCTGCCAGCTTAACTAGACAGCAGCTTTCACTACTGCCCGTTCTCATGCTTTTTTCAGTCCTATGAAGGAACTGGTTATCCAGACAACTCATTTCCCTAACTTTTCACATAAGGGGAAAAAAAAAAGAAAGATTACCACAAGCACACATCTCAATAGTGTCAGGAGATAATTTGGGATTTGTGCACCAAATTGTTGAGCAGTAAAGCAAGAAAGCATTGCATAATGTAATACTGCATTAAAAAAAAAAACCCAACAGACAAAAAACAAACAAGCCAAAACAGTTTGAATGCTCTGTTGTATAGGACAAGTCACAACTTTCAGAACAACTGTTGAAGACTGCAGTAAGCATTAATTTGTACTCTTTATATTTGATGTTCTCTTCAGAGATGAAAGTACTTAATAGAGCTTCTGGTGCACAATGTATAGCAAATGCTGCACTTCCAGAATAAAGTTTTGATGACAAATAGTTCATAGCTGTTTGTTTAGACAATTTGGTTTTGAGAATTACTGATAGAAATGAAACTTATATTTTTGTAACCATTAGGGAGGCTTTCCTATAAACAGAGATGAATTCTCTTATGCAACAAGAACTGTAACATGTCAGGAGTGGGGTGGGGGTATAAATTAGATCAGATATTTATATTTATATTGTTAGGCTGGTTTTAAGACTTGAATTTGAATTTATTTTGAATATATATTTGAATATATAAAAAACACACTTTACATTTCATAGGACAGTTAAACAAGAAAACAAGACAGACGTGAGTTCGTTAGTAGAAGGTTTTGCAACCAATATTAAACAATAGTTTGTCCAATGACTTTTGTCCTCAAGCTTTAGTGAGGCAAGAAGTAGGAACCTGTCTAGCTACAATCATGTTCTGTAGCATTATATAAAATAGCACAGGTAGGCTTGCAGATTCTTTAAACAACCCCCTGACAGAAACTTACTATGTTCCAGGATAAGTCTCTAGACCTACAGAGAGATATTGCCAGATATTCTTCCGGAACAAAAGAAGAAACAAATCCACATTTTAATGCTTTAATGACTTAAACATGACAAGATAATGGAAGACTAGTCTTTGTAAGTTAAGTATTTTGGGCTGTTAACAGAAGGACTGTAAAAAATTAAGCCTTAATGAGCATTTCACAACACCACAGAGGTCAGAATTTATTTAGTGATATTTAGTGCTAGACTTGCATCCATCAAAAAAATTCCAAGGGAGCAAGAAAGAAGACAACCTGAGATACAAAATTCTACTTCCTCCCCAACAGGTTACAGAGGACCACAAAGATCTTAAGACTGGCTGGGAAAGTCTTGATAAGTTTCTTGAACCTCACAAGCCGGAAAAGGATGCAACTAAAACAACTGTGGAAAATTTTGAAAACTTAGCCAAAAAGCAGATCAATTCAATGTAATTGCTAAATTTTCATTGCTCCCAGAGTTCTGAGAAACACCAACACAGAAGACAAAAAACCGAGAATGAACCAGAAATATACGTAGGGAGGATGAGGGAAGGCATAAAGCTTTCAGTGGCTAGTTTTACCTGGCTTTTGAACCGTACCACACACAAAGTCTGCTTTTAAAGGTAGACGCATTTCTGAAATGGAAACAGATCCCCTGGATGGAGCAAATTCAGTAGATGTAGAAGCAGCTTTATTTCTTTTACTATGAGGTCCCTCACTCTTCAGTTTATTCAGTTCTTCCAATAAAGCAGTTCTCTTCTCAGCTGCATAGAGAAATCAATTTGTTATAGTTGTAATAGAGGAACAAGTAGTCCTGAACAATTTATATATTTTTTTGCCATAAGTATGTAAAATTCAGCAGAAATGTTAATCATCTTCCAGAATAGGAGGAGTATTAGGGGCAATAAAGATACCAAAAATGTCCTCTTGCCTATAGAAGAAGCTGAGACAGAACAGATATTGTCCTCTCCCGTTTTCCAGGTGAAAAACTATAAATAAGTGGCTATAAGGTAGCATAATAAATCATTGCCAGAATTCATCAATTCTTCCCAAAGTGTTCACAACAAAGAATTGAACTTGTGTCTAAAAACCTACTTGCAAGGAGAAGAAGTCTCTCTGCCTCTGCTTCTTCTTGTGACCCTTTTCCATGTTCCTCATCAAAACAGCAGTTCAGAGCTTGACTGGCTTGATGAATCACTGTCTGCTGCATATTGATCTCATTATTCAGCTCCTAGAGTAAACCAGTAGTAAAAATAATTAGCAAGAAGAGAGAGATTTAGTATTATATTCAAACATGGAAATGTCTTGAGATTAGCATTTTTGGGGCTATCCTTCAGAAAAATCAGACCATTTAGATAGTAAACTACAAAAATCTTGCAGTTTACAGTTACTTCTGCAAAAGAATATTGCAGCACAACATGTTTTGACCTCAGAGGTGATTTAAATATGGTGGGGAGTCAATAACTTCAACGCTTGTACACTCCATATCCAGTCTAGTCTTCCCTTCACCAGGGGAAGGAGCAGTTAACCAGAAATTCAGCAATGTAGATGAACAAGGCACCAGTAAAGATCAGAATATTGCCTACTGAAAGTATCTAGTTATGAATCCTGCCTAATTCAAAGGCAGTAATAAGATATAGATTCCCCATCCCCATCTCAAAACAATGGCTTGTTCTCTCCAGACTTACTCCATAGCATGATCCTTCTAAGAGATGCATTAGCTGTTCAAATTATGCAGTATCATTCCCTATTATTAGATATTTATGCTAACAACCTAATTTTGCAGTTCTAAGCAGTACGTCAATGTCCTGGACATTCACAGGGGAAATTAAGTGAGGAAATAGTAAATTAGAAAAAGAATTTTAAAGAAGTGTATTAGATACCTGCATTTTCTTTTTTATATTGACTTGATCAGATGGGCCATTCTTTTTCATTTCTAGTTTAGAAGTAACATCTTCTTTGCGAACAATGATTTGCTTTATTGAAGGACGATCGGTTTCTTTAAATCTTTGAGACCTATATGCATCAACACTTTTAAAAGAGGAAACCCCATTAAATGTTTCACAGGCGTGGCAAGGTTTTTTTTTTTTATATACGTACATATGTGCCAGGTTTTGATATTTTCCAACTTGCCTAAATGGCTTTAAAAAAAGCATTCTATCAGCTCATTTTAAGTTTAAGCAATATAAAGATTACACAGAGACAATCTTTGATAAAGGCAGAGATCTTAGAAAAAAGCTTTGTTTGTAGTTTAAGCAGTATGCTTCTTTAGAAGAGTCAAGAAAGCCAGTGTCTTAATTTGTACACTTAGAGAATCAGGTGTGGGGTTTTGTGTTTATTACCTATATGGAAGGTTGCGATCTTCTGACATAGAGCCTATACTGTCTCCGGATTCTGCCCTGGGGACTTTAGTCCTTTGGAACTTTTCAGACTTCAGACTTATATCACTGATACTACTACCTTCACCAGTTGACTTACAAGGAGAGACAAAGGCCTGGGAAGAAGAACAGGTTATATTACAGATTTCTGTCTACATTAATCATTATCTGTTTTCTCTCACCTTTACTTGTTTTGCATATAAACAGTAAATTTGGAGGCTGCTTAATACTATTTAACAGACATTTTACAAATATTTCCTAGGACATGGAGCAAGCTAATTTATTTATTTCAAAGACACCAATAGATCATTGAACTCAAGAAGATTTTACCCTTAGTTTCCAAACTGGTACATTACATAATTACTTCTCTTCAGATTTTCATCAGTAACCACTTCACTGAATGCATGTATACCACTGGAAGTCCAGCACAAGTAATAGATGTATATACTCAAGCTTGATTTAGCAGAAGTTAAGCCACTTGCTTAGCAGAGCATCCCATATGCTATGCTATTTTCAGAGGAAAATAACTTCACCTCATTATGTTTTCATCAGCAAAGTGTCATTTGTAACTTCTCTATTTGCCCAGGTATCACAAAACAACAAAACATCACCGTTCACAAACAAATTGTACATCCATGGGATAAACAAGCCCTTCCCTACCTCCTCATAACGCTTACCTCTGGACCAACAGATTCCACTAGAGGGGTTAACAGAGACATTGATGAAATATTCAGTGACTCTTCCTGCTCCTCCTCCTCACTTTCACCTTCCAAGCTCATGCTCATTTCTTTCTTCAGCTTTTCTATGTCTGGACCATCCTCTTGAAGAACTTCAAAAATTTCATTTATCACTTTTGAGCTATTCGTCTCATCATCCACACTCATTTCAATTTCGTATACTTCATCTGAAGGGTGATGTTTATAAAATATTAGTAGCATCAAGACTGAACTCTTCATTCACATTAAGTGAGCAGAAAGATGTTAACAGGTAAGCCAACTATTTTTGTCTTTCAGGTAAGTTTGATTAAACAGCCCTTATTATAGTCAGGCATATAGAATTCTAAAGTATACTTCCATCCTTATTTTAATATACTATTATCACATATACTGCATAATTGATACAGCGAGGGAATAAAAAGATGCACTTGTTCAACAAGTTTCAACATTTTAGTTCAAACAGGTCTGAAACTTAACTGCAAGTCCCATGGTCGAGCAGTCATTTCTGTCCTTTTGCAATAAACTTTTAGTATCAGCATTTTAATATTCCTTGAAGACTTGAATGTCACGAGAGAAGGATAATGATAAAAGAAGTTTCCTGATTTGTTTTACATAAACCTTGTTACAAAACACACATGAGCACCAGCAGGTGTATGGCAAATTAATTGTTCAGACTTGAAGGATATTAACACTCTGCTGGACAAGTGGCAACAGATAGCTAAGTGCATTAATATATACCTACTCAATACTAACCTTTCGGTTTCTCAGCAAGTTGTTCAAGTCTTGAGATAGACATCACTTCTAGCAGGCTCTTTGGCTCAGTGGTCTTCAGAAGACTGGGTTTATCAGTCTCTTCACATTTAGAAGCATCTAAGTAGTTTATAAAAAAGAAGTCACTGAAGATTATGTCTAGCCTTTGAATTTTTCTATTTTTTTTTTTTTAGTTATTGACTTTTGGAGGTTTGATAGTACAGCTGACAACTTACAAACAGCCTACTAGATTAAGTATTCCAGTTAGCTTGCTGTCAAAAAAAAAGCATTAGAATACATACCCTCCACAACCTGTACAGCTAGACTTCTATCTTATAATCAGAAAGCTGATAGCACAAGAAACAATGCTGAAACAATAGTAGAGTGCAGCCACTTGAGACCAAAGAGGGAAAATTTAAAAAACAAATTAACAAAAACCACCACACAAAAACCACCATACCAAAACCCAACAGCAGGATATCATCCTGTTTTGCTAGAAGCACATTTGATAGCCTGTTTGCCCGTAATGCCTATAAGAAGCATTAACTAAGTTCACTCTTTTTTCACAGAGAACTGGAGGCTCTTCCACTCATGTTGTGGTTTAACCCCAGGCAGCAACTAAGCACCATGCAGCCACTCACTCACTCCCCCCCAACCTAGTGAGATGGGGGAGAGAATCAGAAGAAAAAAGGTAAAACTTCATGGGTTGAGATAAGAAGAGTTTAATAGAACAGAAAGGAAGAAACTAATAATGATAACAACAACAATAATAAAATGAAAATAATACTAAAAACAAGTGATGCACAATGCAATTGCTCACCACTTGCCAACCGAGTTCCCCAGTTAGTTCCCAGCAGCGATCCAGCCCCTGCCCCAGGCCAACTCCCCGCCCAGTTTATATACTGGGCATGACGTCACATGATATGGAATACCCATTTGGCCAGTTTGGGTCAGCTGTCCTGGCTGTGTCCCAACTTTGTGTCCCTCCAGCCTTCTTGCTGGCTGGGCACGAGAAGCTGACAAATCCTTGAGTTAACATAAACACTAGCAACAACTGAAAACATCAGTGTGTTATCAACATTCTTCTCATACTGAACTCAAAACATAACACTATACCAGCTACTAGAAAGAAAATTAAGTCTATCCCAGCCAAAACGAGGACAATTCAGTAAGCACCACAAAGGATGTCACAAGCATCTCTGAATTATTTTCAGATGCGCTACTCTAAGAATTAATAGCATAAGGGGGTACTGACAAAGGAAGAGTTCCCTCCCATTAGATTATTGGGGAAATTTGGATACTCAGGTACAGTTTAGATTAAATCTGTAACTGACAATTCTCATTCACTCTCCCTACACTTATCATACATGGAAGTATAAAATACAGGTAAACCCACTGAGAAACGAAAAGGTGGTCTTGCCTTGCCAATCTTTCAAATGGTATAGGAGTGCAGAGTATTATCATCACACAAGAAGGTTTAGACAAATAAGAGGTGACCAAATAAGAGGTCCAGTTCTATACATCAGTGCGTGCTACTCGCCTCTATCTGCTCATGAATGTCAAGGGTAGTGCTTCCGTCCAGTATTAGCCACAGGCAGTGACAGTTCTTACCTGAAGACTCCACACTGGGAGACTTCGCTTGCGTGTCACCTGCTGGTTTGTCTTCTGCTGATCCAAAAGCAGTGGCATCTGAACTAGGAGGATGTTTTGGACTAGCCTGAGATTGGCTTTCCTGGCAAAAATAAAACCATAGTACATTCAGGAGGTAATGGTCAAAGTGACTAAAAAAACTGCCAGACAGAAACACATTTTAACACCTGCTAGGAAAAAAAAAGTTGCCTATCCAATATCAAGAAGGATCCTATTTATTTATATAAGAAATTCAGCTGAAGTACTAAATACTAAATTGAGTATGTGTAAGGAGCTTTCTTTTGTTTTTAAAGTTACAGAATATAAAAAACCTGCACTTATCAAATAAATAAGTCAGTCAATTGGCTCAAAGCAGCACCACTTGTCTCCTTAATTGATTCTGCAGGAGGAAAAAAATCTAATAATTTGTTAATAATCACACAAACCACTTGACAAGCAGTGTTGCACAGCCTGGGCATTCACAAAGCATATGTTTTTATCTTTTATTTACATTTGCACATCTGTCCCTGTGTTCAGAACATGTTAAAGCAATTCACAGACTATCATCTTTTGATACATGGAGGTAACATTACCATTTTAGCTTCTGGAAGTTTTCTCTTCGAACTTTCACTTTTCTCTGCACTCCACAGATTGCCCCTATCAAACCGGCCACGAAGGCATGCAAGTTCTCGTTCACGTTCCTAAGCAAGTAAAGGGGAACAGGGGAAAAGCTGACAGCTTTAAGATGTCAAAGCATTTCAAATTCCTCAGGTAGGTGCAGACCAGTAAGAATCTTCCCCAAGCTTATAAGCAAGCTACGAACATAGCAAGTCATACCTGCTTAAGCTGGAGTGCTAAACTGGCAGTAGAGGAATTCTCATTTTGTTTGAGAAGCCTTTCCTGGATTGTCCTTGTATTTGGGGTAACAATGGGTGTTCTGCACCCTGAAGTATTCGTAGCAGGACTCCGTGCACTACGCTCTTGACAGCGCTCCCCAAAGCGTTCCAGGAAGGGCTTAATTCCTGATCCCCCTACAAAACCAATTGTTTTGCCTTGAAAGAAACTCTCAAAACCACAGAAAGAAATCACTGCAATTTTGCATCCTGCTGAACGTTCTCAATGAAGCAATTAGGCTGTCCTTTACAGCTCTTGCTCCGTTATAGTTTATACAAATTAAACCTGAAGTGCAAATCACCACAGTAACAGAACACTGAAGTTAAAGCAGCAAATCAGAGCTAATAAATGTCCTTCTCTTAAAGTCCACATGTGATCCACCAGTTATTTAAACTGGCTTGCTTTCTCAACATTTCCTCTACAACCAGCCTCACTTGCATCATTCATGTAAATGAGCATTCAAGTACATAATGCAGATACATTGTTTGGCATCCGCCCCACTTTATTGAGCTTGTCTTTTATGGTCAGCATAGAGACACACGGTTGCTCTACTGGCCATAGCTTCAAAGACTTCAAGTTATTAGTCCAAGTTTCTGAAGCAGTTGAATTTAAAACTGGGCATGATCACTTGCTTCAACACAAATACTACCACTGAAAAGAAAGACACTATGCAAAGTTAGAACATCTATGTGACATTTAGCTTTGATTTGTTCTAACATATGCAGACTCTTTACCTGATATCAATTGGATACACATAGTATCCAACAATTTTAAAGAAGCTTTGAATAGTCTCAATTAACTGATGCTACCAGGATACATTTTTACATAGAGAGAAAAGTTACATTGATTTTGCTCAAGAGTTACTAAAATGGTGTCCAAGAAAATACCCTTGCAAAATATGGAAGGTGTTCATTTATGACATTATCACAGAGCTCTTTGGGACTTTACGCAAGTTACAGCACAAAATAAGCATTATCTAATATGTTACCATAAATTCTTAATCAATATGTAGTTTTCAACACAGGACACAAGCCTAATTTGAATGAACATTTATTGAAGCTGAAAAACAGCTTACCTGGTGTTGTGGGTTTACCCTTAGGTTCAAGTTGCACATGTGTTCCTTTGACTGGCTCTACTTTGGACTGAACTGGTTGAGGCAAAGTTGATTTTGCTGTTTGTGTACGCTTTTCAGCTTTCTGAGGGCTGCAGGGATTCTCTGTTAACTGTTGTCGTAGTTCAGATTCTTTAGAACAGGGAACAGTGACTCTTGAGGATTGTGTTAAAAAATTGTTTGAATCCTTAACAAGGAAAAAAGGAATAATGTTAAGATGAGACTGTACATTCTTATTCTCTCAAGAGGAAAAAGAATGAAAGCATTCTGCACAGCATACTATAACACACCTCTTCCATCAACAATAGAAAAAGCTGAGAACAAGTGCTATAAGCTTTTTGTAGATTTCTTTTATCCAGTATTTCAAATTGTTTCAGCATTTGATTCCAGGTACTTTTGCCAGCTACTTTAGGTACTTTCCCACATTTCCCTAAACAAGACTGCACATGGCAGATATTGTCATTTCATAAATGGCATAAATTGAACAATAGGTATCTGGTACTGCTAATTTCAGCATTCTGACTAAATTTTCATACAGCAATAAATATTTACAGTTTAAGTCAAGCAACTACATGAAGTTACAGAGTGAAACCCAGTATCTCTGCAAGAAGCCCCTTTCTCATGGTCAAAAGGGCAGCAACCAATTACTTTGACACCAACTTCTACACGACTTAAGTACACTCGTCTTTAAGTATCAATAAAAGGGATTCTAAGGTGTTTCAGGTCTGCTATTAGAAAAGGGCATGTGGGATTGCAATAAAGCAAAAGTTGTAAATAGGCTAAGGTTGCTCACACCAAGTCTTTAAATTCAGATTAAACACTTATGGGCTAACATTTGTCCCCCCAATACTCAAATCAATTTTTAATAAGCAACTAAATCAGACACTCACCTCTATCTTTGAGTTTGCTGGTTTATTAATAGAAGCCTCAACAAGCCTTTGAGAACAGGATGCAGCTTCCTGCTTTACACTGCTACTATTGATTCTAGCAGATGCTCCACTTGTAGTGGACAATTTGGATAAACAAGTAGTGCCAGGCTGTTCTTGTGCATTGTTTTGCTTTGCAGATGGATGACTTAGGTCATCTTCCCAGGAACCAATTGTAGCAGCAAGGTTAGCTAAACGGCCTCTTCTCCCAATAGGGGTATCACTTACCAGGGCACTAGATGTCTGCTTAGGTGGAGAAACAGACAGATCTTTTGACTGGAGGGAAGACAGAGGAACACATTCAGAGGGATCTGGAAAAAGAAAACACATTTATTTTGCTACTAAAATATACTGAGTTATATTTGCATCTTTTGCATTTTGCTATGTATTAAGTTTATCAACAGTTAGATGTTCTTTCCATGAACAGAATTAAGCTACTAGCTCTGAAGGCGTTGAGACTAATCAAGTCAAATTAAAGCTCATTGCAAAGACAACATATTTCTAACCAAGCAGTTTACTAGTTTTATGTCACTGTTGTTATGAGCAAGGTATCACACTAGTAGGGAAAAAAAATGTGTATAAAATGAAGCTGCAGTCAATAGTTTCATTATTTTAGGCCTTCCCCAGTGCTGTCTAAGAATTCTTTACAAAAACATTAGCATTCACACACACAAAATTATCTTCTGCTAGCAAACATAACCATCAATGCAAATGCTGAGAAATACCAATAATGCTTAGCAAGCGGAATATACCCTCGCTATCCCAGCAGCGTCGCTGTTCTGCCAATTTCTGCATACGTGTTTTGACTGAAAGGGCTGCAGGAGTTTCTGACTTGGTGTTTGTTTTTCCTTTCTCAAGAGGCTGAACCAATGAAGCCCTGTTAGAAGCAGTTACATGCAACTCTGAAGTCATCTCAGGATAATGATTGCTTGTGCAACTTGAGGGAACTGGCTGTATGTTCTCCGAACTGGAAGCCTGAGTCTCCATATCGTTAGGGCAGAGCCTCTTCGATGGTGATGGCTTTGTACCAGGTTTCGCTGTACAGGTCAGAGTATTCAAGCAAATTAGTATTCAAACAATCTAAAATATTTTCAGAGACAGCACAAAACTGTAATGCAATGATATGCCTCCCCAAAAACTGCCCTTCCCAAATTCTACCCAGGACAAGGCACTATCTTTGGCATTATACAGTTATTTTTAAATAACTTACTAATTACTTAGAGCATCTGCTCTCAGGTTAAGTTAAACATTAGCCGTATTCATTCCCAGTGGTCAGGTAACTGCATCCATCAATGTTTAAGATAAACACAAAGAGTTTTCACTTGCCCTTAGAAAAAAAGGAGATGGGACTTATATCAAAAGACAATCTTTATTAAACTTGTTGCAAAATACCTTCTTCACCAGGAAGAGGTGCCTGGTTACCAGTTTCTAACAAAGGCTCTCTGACCCTCTTGGTCTGCATCGTGGGTCTCAGTCCTGTCTTGGGCCGCTCAGCCATTTTCTTCTGCAGGTTCTCTCGCCGGGCACGGGTTCTTTCAAGGAGTTTCTGAGTAGTCAATAAATCATGTGTTACCATACATTGCAATAAGTGTGTTAACTAGTAATAGCTCAAATTAAAAATGTTTGAATTTTATATAGCATATACTAAGATCCACAATACCAGAAATTTATAGTGAAGGCTACATTAAGACAAGCGCAGCTCTCAGATGTTGCCAACTGATCTACTGTAATGCAACACGATAGAAATATTCAAAGCCTGGTTTTCTGACTGGCTGTCCCTCCTGAAAGCAGAACAAACAAGACATGCTTTCTACCCTGCCAACTACATGTTTTTTCTGTCTACCTCCTTCTTCTCACTGTGATAACCTCCGATCTCCATGCTTTGATTTCACTATTGCAATGCCCACAGCTTCTCCCGTATTCCACAAGTACCTGTTAAATAAAAGGTAGCTTACACTGTAGCACATTCCAAGCTACCTCCTTGCTATCTGGCCAGTCAGAACATGTTTGCAGGTTATCTGAAGTTCTTTGGCCTACCAGACAGACAATAGGCTGCAGCATTTTCTTCACAGAAGCAATGGTTTGGGTCTTTTCACCTAGCCACAAACTTTCATGAAAATTGTAGAAGCAGTTAAGTTTGAGACACCTACTCTTTTATTAAGAAGAGGTGTAGCTAGCCAGTTCCAGTCATCAAATCAACTAGTGTCTCCCATTAGCTTGGCTTTCAAAGGAAACCGGGCTAAAGAGACACAAGTAATGGCAGAATTTAAAAAAAAAAGAGAGAGAGAGAGAGAAAGAGAGAGAGACAAGAGGCTTCTACAGAGCCTGAAGTAATCAAAAACATTTGAAAGTAGGTTTTTGGGGGTTTTGTTGTTTTTTGTTTTTTTTTTTTTACTGAATCACCACATGACAGTCTTGAACTGTCAAGTCCTGCTAGTAGGGTTTTTTTGGCACCTCGGTAAAGTACATCGTCAAATCACCTGATTAGCACTAACCCTCTAAGAAAATAATCAACATTGAAGTAGTTGCCAAGTGGTCATAACAAAAATTTCAACAAATTAAATGTATGGTTGTTAATACTTTAAGAAAATGTTACTATTACACCTTCTAAATCAAAAGGTCAATTTCTCTTCCTCAAGCTTAAGTTTTAAGAATAGACTGATGTTATAACTAGTTGTCTTAATAAACAGGCTATTTATCACAATATATCTGTATACAAAGGAACATATAAAGATATACCAATTAAGCTACCTAACAACATTCTCTTTCATTCCCTATCCATTGGAAATTTGAATACTATGATCATATTCCATACCACAGAGCTGTTTTAGTAAATGTTCCACACTAGTGGAAAAATTATTCCTTATAGCATCCAAGTTTTAAATAATTGGATGAAGTACAAGGTTGTGTTTTGTTTTTTTTAAAATACTGCATTATCACTCAGTTTGATCACACCTGAAAGATACTTAATTACTCCTTTGATCTAGGTTTTAAGGCTTTTTGAGACAAGCAATTGTGTGATTGAACTAATGGCCTTTAAAGGGAAGCATATAAACTGCACTTGTTTCGTGGCACATAAATTATTGTGAGAACTGTGCCAGCCATTACGTGTCCTGTTGCACAACAATTAAATACACATTTCACATTTTTAACTGTCTAAGGCTGAAGTCTTAACAATGTTCCATCGTAGGACAAGACAGGACAAATGGAACGTCAATCTCAACAGTTTTTTGTGAAAGCAAAAATCAGCTTGCCTAACTTCCATAGAAAAGGAGGATTTGGGGGGAGAAGAAAGAAAAAAAAAGTGGGGAGGGATGACAACATGAAATGCCAGGAGTGCCTTCAATGCTAGTTGTGTCGACAAGTCAAGTTTCCTTATTTCAACCTCCAGAAGGCAGAGCTACAAAGTGCAGGTAATACCCACATAAAAAAAAATCTTAAAGGCTCTATAAACTAACTGTTCTTCTTGCACAAAGTTAAGTAGATCTCCCACAACAGTATTCCTACAGTTCTATTCAAATGCAGTCACATTCCTTTGTTTTGCTAGTTCAGTAAAATGGAGTTTCAGTTATTACAAATAGGATGTGACTTCCCAAGAATGCACACCTCTGTTGTTTAACTCCAGCTCCTATTGGCTTTTCGTTTCTCAAGTTTTCCATGCAACTGCCATAATTCAAACTCTGCTATTACACATGATGAGTAAGCCAGTCACCAGAACTTGAGACTTACTTTTCAAATTCATCAACAGGGTATTTGCTACAAGTACATTCTCCAAGTGTTCTGATGACAGCCAAAGTTTCAGAGTAGGACGTAGCTATTTCATTACATCTAGGAGTCTGGGAACTACTAAGTTGCAGTTAGAGAATCACTGTTTGTGTTGTAGAAGCACCTTCTAAAAGTCAGAAAAGGCCTTCCCACTTTAAATGTTGATGGGGAATCTTGGTTTTAAAAAACTATGTTTTAAAGTACATTTTTAGCAGCATTAGAGAAGATACTCAGGCCCATATGTGTTTGGAAGAATTTGTTCTAACTGTCCTGCTTTAACTAGCAGAATGCAGCAAAGGGAGCAAATTTATCCATGAGATTGAAGGAACAGTTAACTCTAAACTTCACATATGCAAATTTTCCCCTGAGCAATTGCATCACTCACTTCTCTTTTGTCATCCTTCATGCTAGGAAACCATACTTGGCTCTACGAATGTTAATAAGTACTTCAAAGTGCAAAATAAACTAGACTGTTTGTAACATTCTGTAGTACCAAACACAAAGCCTTTTGTGCAAGAAATGTGAATTATACAGTCAGCTATAAACTGATTCACAAATAGTATGCTCATTGTGACCCTAAAAAAGTATTCACTGCACCATCTCCTCAGTGCGTTCTGTATTAATAATTTGGTTGAGATTCAGAAGGTTATTAGTTTTTGTTTGTAAGATTAATCAAAAGAAACATTATTTCAGAACTGTCTGATTTGAAAGCATTCCACTGAATCTTAGAGCAAGATTTATTTGAGCTTACATTCAGTAAGACTGGGACAAAATTTGTTGCTGTAAAGTGATCAGCAAACACTGAATTAACAGCATGCTTTGGCCAATTAAGGATCAAATTACACTGGTTTACATAATCAACACTTAACAAGGCTTCACCACTTCCCTGCAAGTAACAAGAGCATGGTAATTTGTAGTCAAAGATTATCTGAAAGTAGTTAAGCTAATGGAAGGTTATATTAAAAGAAAAAAAAAACAACAGAACATAAATACTTCATAGTAGGTGGTAAAAAGCTTCCTTTTCAGAAAACTTTTTTGAGGAAAGTTATTAAACTTCAATACTAATACGCTAATATTGTGTAAAAATCTGACTAACAGTGCAATGTCCTCCACAGCATAAACATTCTTGATAAGGCAACATTCTAAGCACTCTGCAAGACAAGCTCACATTTGAATAAAGTTTACTCTGAGGAGTGGCCTCACAGTTGGTCATAACTTTTCAAAGTCAGTTATCTACAAGAAGGGCGTGTTGAGGTTGGAATATCTCCCAGCGTGCAAAACCATTTTAAACTTGATTCAGTAGTAAGGACTTGAAGTTTATTTAAGACTAGTCAGATCATGTCACTCACTAGCAACTAAGGAAGGAGGTTTTAGATGTTTATACTTAGCAAGCCTTTACATGGGAGTAGGGTAAATCTGCCTTGGCATAACAGATTTGGAAAATATGTTCAGATCAATACCTTCTGTTCAGTTTTTTAAATCATATCTGTGCAGTCTCCTTTTTTGGGCACTCAATTTATTTAAAGTACATCAATTTGATATACAGGTTGTTTTCATGGGGAGGAGAGAATATTTCCCCAACATATTTGATTTGGGTTTTTTGCTAAAGTAGTTTAGGTTTCTGTTTAGGCAGGCTGTGGACTGAAAGCCATTTCTACTATGACATTTCTCAAAGCAGTCACAAGACAGCTCTACAGCTTTATATCTGTCACACATAAAATCAGAGTACAGCACAGCATCTTTAAGAAACTCCAACCTGCATACAGATTCAAGTCAGTCAGTTCCATTCATTTTGTTACAATTTTGCCTCTGTAAAACTCAAGCACACACATGCAAATCCACCCTGACAACTACTTTTTTTTTAAAAAAGAGGAACTGTGCCTGCCAATGAAAGTGACTGATCACAGGTAGCAATAAAGTCAAATAGGACGCATTTTTAATGAGATGGTCGCAAACTTCACACTCGACCTTTAGATATGGCAGGCACAATGTGTGTCAATACCACTCCAATTAGCTTCCAGGGTCCCTTCTGTTTCAACCGAAAACCTTATCTGCCAGACTCACGTGAAAAGCAAACACTAAAGCGCTAGGAAACGCAGTCATGTATCAGCCCGCTTGAGAAAAGGTCCTCTCCTTCACAAACCCTTGCATGAATAACCCCTCCGCCCTCTCCTGGAAGAGATCTGCCGCCCCACAAAC
Source organism: Haliaeetus leucocephalus (assembly GCF_000737465.1). Taxonomy (NCBI): domain Eukaryota; kingdom Metazoa; phylum Chordata; class Aves; order Accipitriformes; family Accipitridae; genus Haliaeetus; species Haliaeetus leucocephalus. Next base: position 2,425,599 of record NW_010972519.1, read on the forward strand.
GCCTGGGCGGCTACAAAATTGGAGGTGCCAGCACAAGCAAGACGAGGGGGCAGAGAAGCGCCTCCCCGTTGAAGGGAAAGAGGCTGGCTACAGGCCCACAACCCCCCGCAGTAATGTCAACGGGGATGAGGGGCGCTGACAGGCCTTAGCCAGGAGCCAGGGCTGGGAGAAACTATTCCGCCCCTAGAGCCCGGCCACAAGGAGCCGCTCTCCTGCGGCCCCCGACCGGCCATAGCTGCCCCCTGTCCCTGCGGCCCCCGCCCCTGACAACTCGCCCCCGCCCCGGATTAAGCCCCAGGCGCGCCCCCTCCACAGCTCACCGCTCGGGGGCCGGCCTGCGCCATGCCCTCACCTCAGTGAACGGATCCATCGCTGCTGCTGCTGCTGCTGCTTGCTCGCGCTCCCTCAGGCCGCCCGAGAGTGGCGAAACCACCACCCCACGCCAACCGCTCCTCAGATTTGAATTTCAGCGCCCGCCGCGAATGCGCATGCGCGAGGCGGCCGCGCGCCCACGGTCGCCGCGCAGTCACGTGACACGGGGACGTGCCCCCCCCCGCACCAGCCCCTGCCGTATCCGAGGCAGGCACGACAGGAGGAGGGAGGCGCGCGCGTGCGCACAACCTCCCGCCCCGCGCGGCAGAGGGCATTGATTGACAGGAGTGCTATCCAATCAGACAGCAGGTTGCCCTGCTCTCCCCTTCTCCCTCGCGGCTTCCTTTCCCTTCCGTGTGAGGGAGAGAGCGGGGAGTGCGAAGGTTCGCCGGGCCTGTTACGGGCCGCGGCCGGGCTGGCTCTCCCTTTCCCGGTTCCGAGAGCAGGCCTGGCCTCGCGTGCTGCATCCGCGGGCTCTGGGTCGTGCCGCCCAGGGTTTCCGTGTGTGGCGTGCAGGGAGTGCATCCAGCCATGGCGGCCCTGCCACCTTCCCTTACTCCTCCTCGTTAGCCTAGCTGGGCGCAAACTGTCTTGTTGGTTTTTTTTAAAGAAATTTGAGGCTTTTGCCTCCTTTACAGGCAAGTAGAGCAATACTGCCTGGTTGACTGCACATCTTGCTGCAGCTGCTCAGTAGGAGTGTCTCCCAAGCCTTTTTCATTTGAAGCTTCATTTTTCAGCTGGCATTGACAGGAAAAAATGATTTTAATGTAATTCTGTGAACAGAGAGCATACTTATCCCAGTGCACTTGTGAAAGTTGCAGCTCCTTCTCGTGGCTTTTATGTTTCTCCTTGCTTTACAGCCAATGGTGTCATCCAGTCTTGCCCACCAGTTTCTCCTGCTGTCCCCTTCTCCATTTCACTGATAGACCTTTCTTAAGATGCAAGTGTCAGGGATGCTGAATTGGCATAGACCCATCAGGTGCACAGATCCCATCCTCACTAGCTGGGCACCACTTCAAACTCCTTTCCCATAAATGTGTTGGAATGCAATTGCAAATACAGCTTGGTTTTTTTGTATCTGCTGTTCACCCCCAGAGGCTGCTATCAGCCTGACAGCCCAAGTGATTCAACCTCATCAAATTTCCAGTCTATCCATACATATTGGTACCCCTTTATACCTTTTTGCTTGTATGCAAATAGTTTTCATTACCTTGCATAAATGCTTTTCTTCCCTAGTGCTGTGCTTCTTGCCTCTTGGATTATTTATAGGCAGCAGTCATTTCTTCTTCCAACCTTTACTTTGCCTTGCTAAACAAACCACACTCTTCTAATTGTCCCTCATTAGAAAATCTTTCCAATGCCTTATTTCCAAACAGCATGGCATTAGTGTGCAGCAGAATCTAAAAACACAGTATCAAATAATCCTTTTCTGAAGAAATCTTCAAGATTGGACACGCTGGCCGACGATCATCCCTGCACTGTTCTCAGATAAACGTGGGTTGGAGTAGCCCAAGATCCAGCATCAGAACTTGTTCACATACCCGGCTGAAAATTGGGACTTACCAGGTGAGACTCATCACTCATTCATAATCTATGAACCAGCCTGTACAGTGATAAGAAAGGACAGGCTTTATTTCCTTCAGGAGAAACTAGGTATAGCTATCACTGGGAAATAACAGAAACATTCCTTTAATGGAGCAGTAGAGAATCAATGCAGGCAAATACCCGAAGACAAAATAGCCAATATGGAGCTTGAAGTCATTGGCAGAAAATAAAAAGAGAGAATTAACATTCAGTCTTGTCTTTTTCCTGCTATCCCGAAGGAAGAAGAGTCATGCACAATTTGAGTCCTTTAAAACAGAACAGAATTACTGCATACTTTCTGCTTTACATGTGGATCTCTGAGATTTATGCAGTGCAGCTCCAGCTATCATTGGTTCATTTCCAAACATGGCTCCATCCATTGCTGTCATCTTTCAAATGATATGGCATAGCACATGATGCTCAGTCTGAGGGACAACCAAAATGGTGTTAGCTGCACTGTTAGTATGCATAATAATCTCATCTGCTATTTAATATTGAGAGGGAAATAATAATGCCTTATTCTGTAAAATAAAGTTCTTGTAAAAAATATTTCTATAAAGTATATTCTGAAAAATGAAATTGAGATTCCTAGGAGTGTATAACTGCTTAAAATGTCAATGCAACGTGCATGTGACAAATGTCCTTTTGTTTTTATCTCTACAGAGCCAATAATTTCTTCATCATTTTGATCCAGACTCAGTGGGGCCCTGCTAGAAATAAATAGAATACTTTCTCATCTTCTCAAGGGGTTACATCTGTCTTCCAGAACAGCAGTGGACAGTAAATGTATCTTATCCTTTTATCGCTCCAAAGAGCCAAAGAAAGTCAGTCTTCTTCAGGAATGTTGCTATAAAATGGCTACAAGATCTGATGTCTGCCTAATGGTCAGGGGTACAGCCTGTAGCAATGGAATTGCCAGTCAGGTTATTCTTTTCTTAATAAATTAATAAAACTATTTGCATCTTATGGAAAAAATCAACTGATGTTTCACAATCTGAAGGCGTAAAGAAAAAGAGAGGGAAAGAAAGGAATGCCATGTTGAAACCAGCAGAACAATGAGCCGGCTCTGCCCGCTGAACAGCATTATATTTTATGCCAGCCTTTTGCATTCAAAAATTGTGAATCACACCCTTCACTGTCTCCTCACCCCACGTGATATGGTTTAAGATTTCTTCTTGCCAGGGGTTAGCTAATGAAAAGTAATCCCTTCTGTAACAATAACATAATACAAAGCACTTGGGGAATGGTATTTGCAGGCTTGCAATTTTCATGGGAATTGAGAGCATGGGCATGGAAGCTAGTCATTTGTCTTTTAACATGGCAAGAAAAACATTTTTACTTTCCCAAGTTTTCCTTCAAAATTTGTAAAGCATATTGACTGTTTTCAGGGGTGTATTTTCATTTTTGGAAGGTTATAGAAGTTTGCATTAGGACTTCTATAAGAATAGAACACTTTTTAACTAATAAGGAGAGCACTAGCCAAAGTTTTTGTAGCTCTGGCTTTCTTACAGTACCGATGCAATCATAAATGTAAAATACTGAAGGCAAAAATGCTCATCCTAGTGTAGTCCACTGTATAGCTCCATTTTGTAATCCTCAGAGAATATTTCCTAAAACTTTCTGTCTGCTGAGAAATTGAGTTCACGATTCTGATTCCAAAGGAAAGATGAGCAAGATGCTTCCTTTGATTCACAGAAAAATCTCAGTAATCCTGTCATTTAGAGAAAAATAGTATTTTCCAACTTGTAATTTCCTTTTATTCACAGCTAAATAATTTGAAGTGAAAGTTGATGCTCATCTATCTTGCCCTTGCAAGCAGATTCAATCTATTGAATGGTAATACAGTGCATTATAACACAGTAGATTGTAGTATTCCTTGTAGTTTAGATTTACCTTCAAAAGGCATTTTTTACCAGAAAATTCACTCTTCCGCTAATCAGATGGAGAGCTGTCAAGATGCTGATACTCATTTCACACTGGTAGTATGGCTGCATAGGATGCCATAGAGAGGAGAAGCAAATGTATAGTCTAGTACACAGTGTTGTGCATCATTATTTCTGGACTATAGTCCCATTAGAATTAATTCTTTCCAGTGATTTCAGACAAAGGATTTAACCTTGGGGAAGAGGCAAGGAGGCAGCCCTTATAGAGCTTCTTGAGGACTGTGTCACTAGCATGCACATCCCTTTCCCCTAGCCCACCATCTTTTTGCCTCGAGTGGATCCTGGAGGATACATAGTGCAGGTCTGACTCTCCATTTCTCGGTGCCTAAGATGAAGCCAGGCCATAAGATATTCCTTTCTTCACAAGCTCCACACTAGGACCCCTGTATAAGGGAATCCTGCACTACAGAAGAGCAGTAAGAATATCCATCCTTTCCTCAGTGATTCTGAAATGAAGACCAAATTGTGCCCTCAGATCCTCTTGAATATCCTAGCATGCCAGAGACTGGGACTGGGAAAAGGCAATTTCACTCCCAGACAATGACTAGAAGGGCTGGTCCATAGTATGGCAAAACACAGCAGTTTGGATTAATCTGTATTTTCTATTGCAACTAAACGTAATCAGAAACATTTTGATGGGCAGCATTTAGGACCTGTTCTCTGTGGCAAGCCAAAGGTGATTATACTGCTTTTGTCAACTCCTGTGACAATCACAGAGGCAACTTAGGCTGACATTATGCAGTAAAGGAATATATTTATGTCAGGAATAAGACAGATTTTGTGAGTAACCCAAAGTGTGACATGGATTTAAATTAGTAATGCTCAGAGCACAAGCCTCTCTTCTAGTAGCCCAAGTAGGAAATTGATAACCAGCTCAACCAGACTAAAGGAATGTGAGACCCCATAGCCATTACAGACCAACTTTCAGCTGGGACTGTGCTTTATCATACCAAAAGGCTTCATTTATTAATCTGCCTTGGTAAGTGTTGGGGGGGGGAATCCCTTAAACTGGACATTTGCTGGGGGAAGATATGCTACATTTTCAGAATGTACAGAATGAATTTCAAACAGCGTGAATTTTATTTATTCTCTCACTTGTCATTTGCAGAGTATGGGCAGTTCTCAGGAAAACACTGGCTCACTGAAGACACCATTTATATTAAAAGTTGGAAAAGCACCCTGTCATTTATATTCTACACTAAATTACTGTATGATGACATGGATGGATTAGTGTTAACTGTTGTCAGAGCTGAAATGCACCATCTCATATGAGGAGCGACTGAGGGAAAATCACACAGAAATCGAAGCTGGAGGGAAAAGCAAAAACATTATGTGGAGAAAGAATTAAAAAAGAGAAGAGTGGAGAACGGCAAATAACAAGGGAGGATAACAAAGAAAACAGGAGGAAAAGACAGAAGAGGAGATACATTAAAATGGAAAAATAGTGAAACAAGGAATGAGACAAAACTAATTTCATTAACAACAATAGTTAAGTGGACTCAGTTTTGGAAAAAATCTCTGGGTGGTTGAACTGTGCATTTTTACAAGGCTGTGGGAGTTAAGAAACATTTGCCTGTCATGCACTCTGAAAAGATTTATTGTGTTCACAGTTTTCTTAGCCTAATATTGCATTTGTATCACTAAATCACAGAAAGTTTCTCAGGACCTTTCATTTAGGTCTCCTGACTGATTTACACAGGAGAAGGGGAATTAGACTTCCTTCTTTTGTGTCTCAGTTATAAAATACCCACTTTTCTTTCTCTATCCACATGGCACAGGTGTACCATTTGCTGACATAAAAATTCTTAAATGAAGCAAAGGGCCTGAGAGTACTTAAGTGCCATTATGTTAATTTAGACCATTATGTTAATTTACAGTACTTGCTTACAACTCTGCAGCATAATGCAGAGTAATCGCATAATCACATCAGCAATTTCACCAGCAAAATTGTATCACATTTTATATTCTTGAAATAATTTTCTGAAAGATGGGAAAGTTGGGAGATTCTTGTTGAAAAACCATTTTTCACCAAAAAAAGTGTTCTGTCAGTTCTAGTTCCTTTTTTGAAGACTCAGTATGCTGTAAGCTCAACAGGTGCTAATTTTCTGACCTCATTCTTTCTATCTTATTCCCATGTTTTAAATAAATAAATGAAACTATAGGACACACATAAAACAAATCATAAATGATGCATAAGGAAGGTCAAGAATGTTACCTACAAAATTACTTTAAAAAACTAAGGTAGGTGCTCCAAGTTAAGCATAAACTATATGCTTTGCTAAACAAGGAAAGACCTAAGGATATGAAATGGGTTTTACAGGAGTTCATGATATTTTTTTTCTCTTTACTTTCCATGTCATTCCTCTGAAAAAAGCCCATACACCAACATGAAATCTTTTCTGCAATAGTAGCGTGTTTACACTAGAGGGTGCTACTTAGACAGGATTTTAAGCTGCTTAGTGTTTTGCTTTGGAAATCTCTTTTTCAATACTTGGAAAAAAATGCACATCTGAAATAAAAAGAAGCTGTTTTCAGAGGGACGAATTCTACCGAAATTTGAACAAGCACAATTAAAATGTAACGGTGATGATATTTTCCACACACATATCCATGAGGGACAGTGGTAATACAGTCATCTCCGCTTCAGTCGAAACTACATATACAATTACACTGAGGCTGTTGTAGATGAGTAAATATCCCTAATATTTCTGCCTGCTTTTGCTTAGAAAACTATTATGAGGTGGAAAACAGATTAACTAAAGGAATAGGAAAATAAGATCATGGCTTGTTGTTGATGAGAGGCACAGAAACATCTGGTGGAGTAAAACATAAAGTAGCAGTTTATAGTACAAATACAGTGTCACTGAATGTCTGGGTGTGGTATGATGCAGTGTTGCCTCACCTTGCAATAAAGCATGAAAGAAGGCAAAGGGAGTGGAAATGGCCAAAAGGTTATTTTAAATGATTCTTCCCTTGTCCTTCCAGTGGTGGTGAGGATTGTCAGAGCCCTGAACATGTCTCTCCACACCTCCAGGGGCTTTGGCTGCCCGGAGTCAGAGCCCACATGGCAATGATGGAGGTCTTGGGCCATGAAGAGAGCTGCTGCTCCCTGACAATGGTTTGCAAGTGGCTTGGTACGGGCAGCTTGTCTTCTTGTATGTCTAATCCAAAAATCTCTTTTGAACTCAGTGGATCTGTAAGAAGGTGAGACGGTGTGTGCCCTGCACTGTCCCGCACTCAGAGACTCTGGAGCTCCAACTCTGGGACTCTGGTAACACCATCATAAAATGGTACCCAGGGAATCTCCAAAAACAGACATGAGAGAGAGGAGAATAAAGTCTGAAAAGAACTCTGTCTTGGCTTGTGCTTCTCCCAGGCCTGAAGACTATTTCCATCAGCTGAATTTGTCACTAGTACCACTTGAAAGGGATTATTCACCATGGAGTAAATAAACATAGCCCCAGCTGTTTTATAGTCCCATCTAACCCCACAAACTATGCAGGAACCTGCAAGGTAAAGCTAGGTAGCAGTGCCAGGCGTGTACTTGGAAACTGGAAAAGGAGAGTGGGCTTACACCTTGGGTTCTTGCCCCTCGTTGAGTCCAGTTCTTCTCCTTGAAAATGGGATTTACCAGCAGACTACCTTCTCCAGGCCAGGCAAAGCCCCTTCTGCTCTACAGATCCCGTCCTAAGGGAGAGGATCTGAATGTACCATGAAATGAAATGCTTTGATGAACAAGTAGATCATCGCTCTTTCCCCAGCTGCTGGGTCTTTGCCCACTGGGGTCAACTGCAATGGGTGCTCTGGTCCCAGCACTGGTACTCCAGCTCTAGGACAGTGCTGGCCCCAGCATGCAGGTGAGGCCTCTCTCTTCAAAGCACCATGTAGTCATACCTATCCCTGCACAAGTTGCATCTTGTAAGAAGCTGCTAGGATGGTGTTTTGTGTTTCTTGGATATCCCTGTTTCATTTTCTAAGTCTGTTACACAGCCTGGACCAGCGAAAAACAGGCGATCAGGTAGGCGGTGTGGAAGAGGAAGGGATAAGGAAATGAATGGCAACAGGGAGAGGAACATTGTGCTTTTCTCAGGTTGGTTAAGGAGCAAGTGAATTCCCCACCTGATCAGCCAAAAAGGGTGATGCATTACTGTGAAAACATTTGCTTTTCAACTGAAATTATTCCGGTACCACAAAAGAGTTGGCAGACTTCAAAAGGCCCAAAGACAAAGTATAAACATTTAAAAAATTCTCATTATTTGGGGTCAGATTGTCATTAGCCCTATGCTGCCTGACCTGGTATCTGTGTTGCCACAGCAAGGTGTCTGACTCATCTGCAGGTGTTTGCGGTTCAGCAGACAGTCTGCACTCGGGCTGCCTGCCAGTCCTGCCTGCCACTGCTGACAGCAACATCCTGCCTTTCTCAGAAGAACCCCTGTAGTGACAAGGCATTGCTGCAGAAGTGGGCAGACGGTTAGAGGAGGAAAGGTCAAGAGGGGTGTATTTGTCCATCAGTCCATACTGTAAGCAGGTGCATGCTTTACTGTGACTAATGTATTTATATAACCCAGTTCTCTGCCACAGGAAAGCAGCCTCTTTTTTCTTAGTAGGTATAAGTGCATTTGTGAGTGTACAATAGACATTTTTGATTCTTTTCCCCATATGATAACGGACAATGGTCAACTACATTTGTAGGTTCACATCACAAGGATCTTAGATTGCTTTCACTTCTCTGAACTTTACTGCAAGGTTTGCCTGCATTTTGTTTTCCCTTGTTGGGCTGAGTTTATGGTATTGAGCCTCCTTAGCATAAAGCGGGAACAAATTCAGTGGATAAATCAATCTGAATACTGGAGCTGTATCAAGTTGTGCTCTTCAAGGCATCTTAAAATAGCAGTCCCATTGAGTAAGACTATGAGTAAGCAGCTCCCACAAACATGTGCTGCCTTTGCTGTGTACTAGAAATGTATGACCCATCTGGAATCAGATGGCAATCTTAGACATTTCAGAAGGAGTTTCTAGAATGTGTCTGGAAGGATGGTCAGTTGGATCCACTTGGTCAATGAAATTGTTTGGTCAGAAGATATTCAGCCAGCTAAGAATCATTAAGTCAGGGAGGGGAGGCTAACCTTACCACTCTGATGGCCCTGAAGTTGTGCCAAATTATGCAGAGTTATTTAAGGACTCTCATTCTCAGCTTTCCTAGTTCCTCAGGGATTCTTTCTTGTCAGCACACAGAAGCGGAAGAAAGATGTTGGTGTGAATATGGGGGAGGAACCAAATGAAACCAACATTAAAACGAGTGCATGTATATATATATATGTATATGCATATTTAAAATCCAGATGCACATATACACATATATATTTATATATGCCTCTGTGTGTGTTTGAATTTTGCAGTGTTAGCTTGTGACAGATGTAGAGACCAATAAAATCTATCCCTGCTTTTCCAGACTGTACATGTTGCAGAGCTTATTGATGCTAATATTCCTATAAAGATACTCTTCTGCATGCAAGACATTGCAGTATATTTGACCGGGTGAATATGAAATTATCTCTGAAGTCATGACCAGGTAAATCTGAAATTATCTCTGGAAGTAATGTTATGTTGAAGCTGAAATACAAGATGCATGTCAGCTTTAATTCTGTCTCCTAACAAGGGATATGTGATACCAAGATATAGAACTATTTGTATTGTGGAACTGGATTATTTAAGCTGTATTCCACAGTGTGGCTCACCTAAACCTTATCATTTGTCCCCATGTGCCTTCACCTTGCTACAATGCGATCCATGCCAGCTGCACTGATAGCTTCCAGGATTTTTTTTGTGATAGAGTACCTCATCTTTTTCCCACTGTCCGTCCAGACAGACTTGCAAGCTAAGATGCCTTTGAGGTCAGAACTGCTAGAGGTACATTAAATATATATATACCTATAGCATTCTTGTCACATTGAGATACTTAGTAATGTTTTTCTTGACTGAGCTTTCCACATTATGCCTTTAATCAACAAATGTGACAAAGCTTGCTCAGAGCCAAAGCAGAAAACAGGGGCAGGTGGCCTTTCAGCATCCCGCCTTTGTGCCTTCTGCTACTGCCTCTGGCATCCTCCTGCAAGAGCCAGGAGCTAGCATGACCTAACAAAACCGTCAAGCCACACTGCAAAGGAAAGAGGCTAGCAGGAAAAGAAAAAATAAGATGGAGGCAGCAGACTCAGGGGTGACTGAATACCCAAGCACTTCATGAAAAAGGACACACAGACACCAGAGAGAAGTAGGCAGGAGATGAGAAACATGGAGAGAAGGCATCCACCAGAGGGAACAAGGAGAGGGGATATATGTGTAAAATACACATCAAAAGCTGGAGTTCCCGATTTCATTGCTGTTGCTTCCAAGCATATATGAAGTATCATCCCTAAGAGGACAATTTAGTGTCTACACAGCAAAAACATTGGGAAGTTATGGTAAAATGGTACATTGACTTCACGTTGTAGCAGCCATCTATCGTTTCTTCATCGGCTGTGCTGATTATTTGCACTGTTTGAAATGATTCACTGGTTTGTGGTTGGGGTTTTTTTCTGTCATTGCCATGTATCACAAGCAAACTCTTACCCATTAGTGATAGCTTTGCCTCTCTAAATTTAGAAGTGTTTATTCAGTTCCTGCAATTTGAGATTTGGAGACAAGCCTGCAGCTTCCAGATACTACAGTATTAGCAAAGTACTTTAGAGGGTATTTTAGGTTAAACTTAGCCATGTTGACAGAGCATATATCTTCTCTGTTCCTCAAAGAATTCAAGTTAAAAGGGACATAAAATTTGTCAGCTAGGTAGAAGTGTGTTTCATCACTAGCGCTTCATTAGCAGACTGAAAAAAATGACACCTCAGTGTTTTCGTAGCTGGACTTAAGAATGCCTGTCTTTGTGTGTGAAGCACTAGTAAATAAAATGAAAATATGTGCTTTAAACTTTTTTTAATTATTGCCTGTGAAAAGTGCTATGAAAGCAGACAGAACTATCTGATCAGCATCTGCTCAGTCATATGATTGCATACATGCAAATATCTGTAAGAAGGATTCATGAAGTTCAGTAAAACTTTTCCAGGTAGGACACAGAAAGGGGTTCTCAGACGTATCAATGAGCTGCGATCTGTGGAATTCCCATCCCTGCTATGTGATGATACAGCCAGACCTTATACTTTTTAGGACGATGTTATGGAGAGTATCTATGTGTACAGCGCATTGCAGGTATGAATTTATTGATGGGAGGGAAGGTGGCAGACATTTAAGCTATTCAACCAAAGCAGGGCACAACTTCCCAGCTCTCCTCTCCCTGGCAGATCACTACATTCACATAATGTATGTTGAGCACTTCTGTGCTGTTAAGTCACTTTCAATTAAATTTCTTTCTCCGTTAAGTGTTGACCATTTAGAAAAGTAAATGCATTAACACACTAAAATGTATTCTTGTGTAATCTGACTTCAGTCATGCCCTTAAGTCTGCATGAAGAGTACAAAATCTTCCTACACCATGCCTACATTAGTTGGTTACACAACTGTAATTGCTAAGGTAGAATAACTTGTTCCTACTTGATGTTCAATAGGCATTTTAAAATGTGCCGATTACATTTCGAGGAGTGAAAGGTTTCACAAGCAAAGCAACAGATTGCACAAGTAAAGCAACAGGAGGGTGCAAGATAAAGTCTATCTTCTGCTGTAAATTCTATTTATTCCTTGTCAATGTATGATAACCTTCCCGATTACTAAAATCAGTCATTGCCCCAAACCGTTGCTCTGATGCAATTCCTCCCGTCTCTTCAGCAAGAGACAACAGCTCCTTGTCGTGCTCTCCCAGGGTGGCACGTACCCTGCTGAGCACCCCTGTCCCGTGCAGCCCTTTCTCTGCCTGCCTTAGGCCCGGCGGATAATTATCCATCATACCAATTATTAATCAATTGCAGCAGTGGCGATAGTTGATAACTATCAGCATACTGCAACGCAGACGCTGGATTCAGTGCAAGTTATGCCTGTGAGGCTCCTGCAACGGACGACGCTGAAAACCCGCCGGTGCTGCCGGCACCTGACGCCGAGCCGTGCCGGTGTGGTAAAGCCGGCTCTTTCGGCGACGTTTTTGGCTGCAGCTCGGCGCCCGCCTTGGCCGGCTGCCATCCCAGGACACCGGCCGGGCCGCCCCGCCGCCGCCCTGTCCCCTGCATTACAGCTCCCAGGATGCAGCTCGCCCCCCC